>NC_133365.1:36796338-37013919 GCF_049309525.1 Garra rufa | reverse complement strand
CTCTGGTGAAGAATATGAGGTCTGCTTTGCTTAAGTACTGACAAGATATATATGCATAACATTTATTGCACTGCTAAAGCCATGTATATGATAAATTGTACTGCCCAGTCCCATATGACTGGGTTGATTATGGATTCTGTTTGATGGTAGAATACTGTATACATAGGCCTATACTTTATCTACTGTAGAACAAACCGTTTTTGACTATTAAAGTTATTATAAGAACAGTACTCAATAGCATATAACATCAACAATACTGATAAAAAATGTTCATTGCTACAGGACATTTTTCCATGTAATCTCACAACTCGCTACTGTTATTAGTGCATAACTCTGTTAGCATTACAGTTGTAAGGAGGTTTTATTAATTGCAAAACTCTTGACATTTTAGCCCACAGCTTTGTCTAAAATGCATGTCACCAATCATTTAAGAATGCACAAAGTGTCTCTTCATTTTTTCCTTGAAATTATTATCTTGTGGTGTAGCACTATTAGTTTGAATGTTTCTCAATTCCCATTTTTATGTTGGCAATCATTTTGTACATAAAATTCTAGCACAAATATAAAATAAAGACTACAAAAATGTTCATGTCTTTCGCACACCATGTTATTTCCAGTCTTTATTAAACACGCAATTCAAAGTTTTTAATATATTTAAGCATATTTGTGGTGGTCATTTACAGTCATTGTCCCATGCAGGAAAAATGATGTGGTCAGAACATCCTGTCTAGTATCGTCACACCAATACAAAACACTTGTTATTCATCCTGGAATTCAGTTTGCACAATCAAATTTGTTTTTCATTTATTTTGCTTAGTTCATATTAGTTGATCTGTGAATGGTGCACTATGATCTATGAGGGAATTTTCATAATGAGGGTTATGCCATGACAGGTAGCAGCTGACTGACACTTAATCACAGAGTAAAAGAGTACATGTACTGTGGCCAAGATAATTATTCAAAAAGGGAAATTTCTTCTATCTGCTTTTATATATAAATATATAATAAACTGCAGTATTCATTCGTACGGTATGTTTTTCAAGCATGATAATCCTGTCTGGAATGTTTGCAACAGACTTATATCAACAATGAGCACAAGTTCAATAAACTGCAATTTCACTGCCATGTTTCAGATGATTTATGGGCCACGCTCTACGTAAAAAAAAAAAAAAAAACAAGCCAGCTCTGGAAACGATTGCATGGATGAGTACAATAGACTGTCAGAGTTAATCAAACTGTCTGCATCCTCAGACACGACTTACAAATACAACTAATTGTTGTTTTTATGCTCCATTTTTACCTATGTGGTGTTTTCAGAAGAATTCCAATCTAAACATGCTTTTCTCATTTGTTTCAATATGGCCATGATATGAAACGCTAACTCTAACAAATCTCTTATGTTTCAGCTGTCAAACTGATTTCACAGAGTTGATCTTGGGTAATGGCATATACATACCGGCTACACAGAGCCAAATACATTGCACAGTCGGTGCTGACAGAGCTGTTTTAAAAATGATGTGTGATGTGATACGTTTTAATGTCGATAATGGTTCTTATCCTTTTAACATTTGTGTGCTCTGAAAATGAAAAAGTAAACATTTTAATAGCCTAGCGCTCTTGCTGCACAATGACTCACTTTTTAAGGTAACAATAAACCACATCAACTAACATGTTAAATCAATCAGCGTGACAACTACATAACCTCAGACTGATTGGTGTGATGTTCAAACACAGAATTATTATTAACATACCAATAAATGCAGAGTTCATGTTAGCGCCATTCAGTAAGAAATAAAGAGCAAATTACTTTGGTGTGTGTGTGTCAATAGAAAATCATACAAGAATGAAAAATGCAGGAATAATACCAAGACCAATCTCTGGACATATGGTTTTAGTAAATGACCTAGTATTGCAAAATGTATTTCAGATGTGGTTTCATCCCTGTCATAGTTACTGCAGCTGTCTTCAAAAGCCTGGAAAGAGTCCGGATGCAGCTTTGCCTTATTAGGAAACAATCTATGATAAAAACTCTCTCTGTTTCCAAAACTCAGACAACGCCTTCTGCTTCTAATTAGTGTTTGTTAACGGTCCATATTTGCATATTTTAACTGTGGCTTGTCAGAGTACAATTGTAAAACATCACTGAGATGAGTTTGAATGATAATCAATGCTATATAAAACAGGTTTTGATCAAGGGAAATATGTGGACGAATAAATTAGATGCACAATCCAGTCTAACCGGCCTTATAAATTTCATCCACAAGTTGTTCAATCTCATTCAGATTATTAGTATAATAATTTTGTTGTTGTATTTTGCAGATACAACAATTTGGCAAAAAGCTTGACACACCATAAAACTGCAGACAATTACATCCAAAACAGACCGCATCTTCCAGTTCAGTTTATGCCCTTTTATCATTTTAAGTTATTTGATCAAGGTTTACTTACTTCATTACTCAGGTGCTTGGACTCGATAGTAGGCGGGACTAACGCGCAAGTGATAATCCCATTGGTTATTGCTCACCGTTTACCGTCCGCGTTTTGATTTCAGCAAATCTCTTTTGGCAAACACGAACTACTTGATTAATATTCATGAGCAAGGTAACTACAAGCCACTCAGCTGCTGACAGTATGCTATCTAAGTTACCTGAGGGAAAGCGTGAGCAAAACAGTGAAGATGTCTTCGACTGTAAATTAATGTTGATAATCTTGGATCTCCCTCAGAAACACAAAATGACAAAAACACCACTACTAGACCATGTTCAGAAACATAACATTTAACTTGACTGACTGATGTTTAACGTTCAGTTGTAATGCTTCCAAATTGTCACATGAATTTATCTGTTTACACAGCGTTTATATTTCCATATAGCTAGTGACGAAAGGCTGATAGCTTTTAAACGTAAAAATGTAACATTTAAACACTTTATAGGTCGTTTCTATTCCCTTCTTGTACTGGTTTCATTACAAAAATAAAATGAAACTTAAAAGGTTTTGAGGTGCTTTCATGGGACAGTCTGGGGATGAACGTTTAGATTCCGTACAGATATTTTGTTATGATTACTCTCTGTAAAATGCTTGCATCAAAGTATGCTAAGGTGCTTTGCATCTCCCAGTCACCTCTCTCTCCATTTTGTCTCTGACTCCACTCTTACTTACATAGGAATTTGCTTCATAATGTCCAGGAATAGATAACAGGCAAACTCTTGGTAAAATAAATGCTGATAAAGTTGGAAAAAGCCGCTGCAATTTTTAAAGGCGTAATATAAACTGTAAGTGCTACTTATCTTCATGCAGAGGCCAAGACGGATCTAACATAATAGTGTTTTGGTGCTACGTGGGAGGTCTGATCTTTCCAGCAACTCTGATATTTGATAAGTGGACACACTCATCTGACCTGGCTAAATTCTTGTAGTAGATGTGAAGATTTTGCTCATGCCTTGGTACAGTTGACCTGACAAGAGAGAGAGAGAGAGAGAGAGAGAGAGAGAGAGAGAGAGAGAGAGAGAGAGAGAGAGAGAGAGAGAGAGAGAGAGAGAGAGAGAGAGAGAGAGAGAGAGAGAGAGAGAGAGAGAGAGAGAGAAAAAGTGTTTTCCCCTGTGTGTATATCATTCACTTTGACATATTTGTTAAATCAAATTATGCAGAGCCGTCTTTGGAGCCAAGGAGGAGATTAGCAATAATAGTTTTGCGGTGAAGCACATGAAGCAAAGGTGAACAACCTGTGGCAAGTGGCAAATGGTGCCATTTCTGTGACGTACATACATTTTATTGCTAATTCCTGACATGAATAAATATTAAATGTAACTCATGTTGTAACATTGCCATTAATCACAAATAGTAGCTAGTAAAAAATTATTTAGTCAATCACTTTAGTGTTAAACTAACATTGTTGTGTGATAGGCATAAAATATCCAAAATTGGATGGTGATGATTATGCATCTTTTCTTTTCAATGTAGATAATATAAAGAAACGTAAGAAATTGAAATGAATAAATGGATAAACATATTTATCTTGCAATATAACATTCAAGTCCTCATGCAAAATGCATTTGATACTTAAAAATTAGACACATACTTTATAAAAACACCTTATATCCTATTGTGGGGAAAAATCTATTTAATATTGTTTTAGTAGTTCATAATGCTCCATTATTTGCTACAGTTCTCATGTGAAAGCCTCTAGTCTCTTGTTGCTGGAAAAAAGGACGCAATTTGGCAAACCTAAGGTTTTATTTAACAGGTTCCTGTGTATTGACGTAGAGTTTGCAGGAGAAAGAAAAAATGACATTTCCTCAGTGCAGGATTTGCAGTTGAAAGTTCAGTGTTCTATGTGCTATTGTTGGATTCCTTTGGGTATAGCAAAACCCTAAAGGGAACATGAATGTAAAAGTAATTTACAGCCTAAAACGTTTGCCTTTAAGCCTCCCAAAAACCAGACAGGGATTGAAGGTTAAGGGGTTGAACTCTCTAGAAATTAGCCATAAACATTACATTGAGTAATGAAGTGTTAAGTGACCAGGGAAATTAAAATGGTAGCATTACTGCAGAGACATAAATGTACAGGTTAGCTGAGTGTTTTATTGAAGCATGTCTCACTAAAGCTTTCAGTCTGAGGGAAATGTGCAGTAATTGTACATTACATATATGCTGTATAATTTACGGTTTGCCAGAACAAAACATGATCATACAAAAGCAGCTTTATCTAGGTTTAAATATATAACTGCTGTATACTTGCCGTTCTCTCTAACTCCCTTCTGGCTTCGAGGTGTCTCCTGACGGGACTAAGATAACCACAAGTGCGCAAAGCTAAGAGAAAACGGGGGTGCTGAGAGAGAAACGGGGGCCGAAAGAGTGTAAGGGTGGGGGTGGGGGAGGACAGGGTTTGCCAGCTAAGCAGCTCAGGCAGCTATTGTTGGTGCACCTGGCCGCAAGACTCATTTCTAATTTATAAAGCGCCTCCCAGATCTGCCAAGGGGAGCTTTACTCCTGAGGCACCTCAGACCACTATTGTTTATTATTCTCCCCCAGCTCCCACTTACAACTGACTGCAGAACGTTGACCAGAAACACACTTGTGGCTCGATTTTTCATTTTACCGTGGAGCTTGGGAGGTGAGTCATGGTTAGAATGCGTTTTATATCAGGCGTATACAGCACACACATTTATTCATATTGTAAACACACTTAAACACACTCGGACTCCAGCGCACACCAAGCCATAAATGTACATGCTCTACAAACTGCTCATTCCACCATTCAATCATCATTAGTTTGTGTGTATAGTGCCAGTAAAGTAACTACAGTAAACTACACTTTCTTAGGAATTACTATAGTTAATGTGCAGATTTTTGTGGTGCAAAATTATGGACAGATTCTTTTGAAAGACTACTTTTAGACTGCTTTTTGTGCGTCAGACAGAGGACTATGTATATTCATAACTGTCGAAATTAATGGATCACTTCAGTGATTTAAATATCAAAAATATCTGTTCTGGGTTTTTTCTGTTTTATTTTTTCTAGACTCTTTAAATAGTTAAACAAAAAAATATTAATCAAAAAGCAGATCTAATTCATTTAAATCATGAAACATACATACACCTGCGTTTTACGCATTGAGGAAATCATAGGGCCCTACATTATACCCATTAAGTTTCACATGGTTTTGCTTTATTAGTAAATGGCAAGCCCTAAAATAAGTCCATATATCTCCTTTTCTGCTGTCTAAGTGTTCAATTTACACAAATGGGAATTAAAGGGATAGTTCACCCAAAAATTAGAAAAACTACCCCATGATTTACTCACTCTCAAGCCATCCTATGTGTAGCCTATATGAAAAGAGTTATATTCCAAAATGTCCTGACTGAACCAAGCTGTATTGCACTGAATGGGTGTTTTGAAGCAAAATAAAGTGAATCCATCCATCATAAAAAAGGTCTCCACACAGCTCTGGGTGGTTAATAAAAATGTTAAAAGTGAAATCGAAAATCATGACCACTATTCACAGGACATTTTTTTTTTTAAATATAACTCCAATTGTATTCGTCTGAAAGAAGAAAGTCATATACACCTGGCTTGAGGGTAAGTAAATCATAGGCTAATTTTTGTTTTTAGGTAAACTATCTCTTTAAGAGATAGCTGAGGGGGGTATAAATCTATATTGACTTAAATTCTTCACACAAAAATGTCATATGAACTGTTATGTTATGTTAGATTTATGTATCTTTTATCATATTTGGAGCTTAAAAGCCCCAGGTAATTTTAACACATAATTGTATCAAAAATAACATAATTGGTTGCCCTGCCTAACATCTGCTTTTGTGTTAATCAGAAGAAAGTAATTCATACAGGTTTAAATTGACGCAATGATTTTCGGGTGAGTTATCCCTTTATGAGGTCAGCTATGCTGTAATTTATAAACTTGCCTCTTCCTTTTCACTGTGCATGCAAGGTTCCAACAGCATACTGGATCCAGAACATAATGAAACAGGATTTCTGAACACACACTTCCTATGTGAAGCACCCAAAAAATTACCTTCTCATTAAAGAATGGACTGAGATTAGATTCAAGCTAATGAGCTCCGACTAGAGTCATACCTGCTTTTTCTCCAGGACAATGTTTCTTTGTGCTCGACTTGGAGATGAAGAACTATCATCTTTCCAAGTGCCTATGGCTAGTCAGACAGGGAGAGAGAGAGAGAACGAGAGAGGCTGAGGAAAGATACCCATCTCAGAAGACCTTATTTTCTAAATTTGACAGAACATTAGCTTGCTTATAAAAAAAAAATAAAATAAAAAAAGGAAAAGCAGAGAGAGAGAGGAACAGATAATGCTAGGGAGATTTTATCTGTTGGCGAATCTAAGTTTCCCTGAAGTTTGCCAGAACTCCCACAATAGAGTCTGTCTCAAGTCTCCCCCTGTTGGAGAAAAGTGGAGAGAGACATGGCTTCTCATCAGATCACAGAATGCAGATACCCAGTAGAAAATGAAGAATCCGTTGCTATTTGACTTGCTTCTGTCTGTTTATGTATGTGAATGAAATATACGTATACACTTATGCAAAATAGTACTGTTTTTGTAGCCTGAGGTGTTAAAAAAATAGAATGGCAAAAGACAGCTGGGAATATAATCATTTACTTTATGTGCTGCCAATGGAATCCTCCATGGTATGATTGATTGATTGATTTCATAAAATAAATCAAATAACAAAAGGGCAAAAGAGAAATCAATATCCTTATTTAAACCCGAAGCCCAGACATAGTCTGTAAATAAAACATCGCTCTTAAAGGCCAAACTCATCCTCATTACAGATTTTTAAGTGCATATACTTGTTCTTTTATATAGAATATTATAAATGCATTACTGCAATTTCATTTAGGAACAAAATTGCCTTACGCTACCAGTCAAACTTTTTTGCTCACTAAGCCTGCATTTATTTAATGCGAAGTACAGCAAAAACAGTATGATTTTGAAATAATTCACTATTTAAAATACCTGTTTTCTATTTGAATATATTTTTAAATGTAATTTATTCCTGTAATCAAAGCTATATTTTCAGCATCATTACAAACAATTGAGTACATTTTTTTCAGGATTCTTGGATAAACAGAAAGATCAGCATTTATCGGTATAGAAATTAATACTTTCATTTAGCGAGGATCAAAAGTGATGATAAGGACATTTGTGATACAAAAGATTTCTGAAGGGTTTCAAAGATTTCAAAGATTGATAAATAAAGTTTCTATGCATAAAAGAAACCTAAGAAAAGTTCTACTCAGCTGTTTTCAACATTATAATATTAATATTATTATTATTGTTTTCAAATCAGAATATTAGAATGATTTCTGAAGGATCATGTGACTGGAGTAATGGTGATAAATTCAGCTTTGAAACCACAGGTATAAATTACTTTTTAAAGTATATTTAAATAGAAAACAGTTATTTTAAGTAGTAAAAATATTTCAGAATTTTACTGTTTTTGCTGTACTTTGCATTAAATAAATGCAGGCTTGGTGAGCAGCGAAAACATTAAAAATCTTACAGTTCAAAAACTTTTGACTGGTAATGTATGTTCATATTTTCTACAACACAATTTACTGAAACTACTGCATAGAGAAAGTCTATCTGTGAACAGGAACATCTGTTTACCTTAGTGATACATCAAAAATGTTCCGACGATGATTGCTAATTGCAGATTACTTACACTATTGTAAATTGTATATTCAAAAGTCAACCAGGCCAGGAACAAACTTGCTTTACTTGGGAAAAGAAAACAGTCTTGTCTGGCATGGCAGGCGAGGCTGTCATTGTTCGCTGTGATTCACTTACTGTGATCTCCAGTGTGCAAGGAGGTGAGACGTTGTTGGACATTTACACCCCAACCTGATACTCCGTCTGGGAGGAAGATGGGGACTTCTCGTTGCTTTGAGCTCAAGTATGTGATGAAGAGGGATTCCAAGACTAACAGCACAGTCACTGGCTCTTCTCCATCCCTCTGGGCAAGGCTGGCTCCCATCATGCACTTCTCTGCCAGCACCTCATTGGCTCTGACTGTCGTCTCTAATTGCAAGCACCATGCATTCCCAGAATGCCTCTCACAGTTTTCCAGCTCATATTTTTTTCCTGAGATTTTATGTTTAAATGGAATCAGACTTGAAATGCGGTTTAGGGAAAGTAAGAGCTTTGATTTGGAATGAAATAGTACGAAATGAAGTGCGAAGGGGGAAGCCCTATATACTTTTCTGTGGTAATCCGCAATAACTACTCTCTTCCTTCCAGTTTTTCTGCTCTCATCCCCAGACTATAACCTGTGGGGAAAAAATTCATAAATTTCTGCAGTTAATAAATATTTTCCAGACCACCACAAGAGGGAGACAAAATCGTTTACAACAGCCCACTCTGATGTTAGAGAAAAGGCCTTGAGTTTCTTTTTTAATCAAGTTTAACCGTTTAAATGAAGTCATACTGATTTAAACTTAGTTGAATAGAGAAATGAAAATAATAGTTTGTAAATATTACTAGTATCTCTTTACACAACATTCCATCTCCACCATTACCAGCACATCCTCATGTGTGTAGTTTGATGGATGCTGTATTTGCTCTCGGGCGCATTGATCTGTGGGTGTTTGTGGGCAGATTGTATGAATAGCCCTGGTCCTCTCTGCCCACAGTGTTCTCAAATCTCTTGTGCTCTTTTTTAACTTGACAGAGACAATGATGCTATAAGAAAAGGTATACTAACATACAGTATTGTTGCTGTACAGTACATCAAGGAATGAATGCTTTTTTTAACAGTCAGCACACAGGATTATGATTATTAAATTAGCCTTGAACGCTGGCACAGAGCGCTACAGGCTGTCCTTGCCCTTTCCAACCCTCAGCATCACCAGTGGTGGCACACAAGAGCTCGCAGCTGCGTGACCTCAATTTCACAAGGGCCTGCTTCTGCTACACTACTGGTGCACACTTGGAATGGTGTCAGAGGAAGAAAAATCACATCTCCTCACATCATTTCCTTGGGCGTATTCATTCACCCTTACCACTTATCAAACTTTAAAAATACCTGTGCATAAGTGACTGACAGCCCTGCAGAATCAACCATGCATTGATAAGACATCTTACCTTTAAATTGAAAACTGAATTTATTTCACTTCTGGCTCCAGGTTGAGGCTGCCTTCAAGTGCTTATCTTAGACTGGCTTCCCCCTTATCCAGGCGTTAACCGTTCGAAAGGAAACAGCAAAATTGGTCTGGGTTTAGCCCGAAACCACTTCAAGCATCACCAAGAATGAGGTCTTGACACCTGCGGGTACATTGAACATGACATCACTGTGAATGTTTTAGCCTGAGGTTATAGCACTCCCCAGTTTCTCTGCTGTGTATAAATAAAGTGCTTTGTAGAACGGTTCTTGACATTTTCAAAGGTATGTTTGGAATGTGTATATATATATATATATATATCTCAAAAACGATGTTGGTAAACATATTGACCAATAATAGTGGGATTTTTTCCCACTCCAGGTCTATTATGTTCTAGCAGAGGACTAGAAGCCTGTTTTCAAATTCAAAAGCTTGAATTTCACAAACAAAACGTGTTCCAAATATATTTCTAAATTAACTTTATAAACTAAAGAAATGAAAAAAATGTAATTACTTTGCTATTAAAAACACTGTTCACTGACGGAATTGCTAAAATAAACACTGTTAATAATGTTTGAGCCTCATTTATTTTGAGTTTCAATATAAAAACACAGTTTTTACATTGCGCTGAGTATTTACTGTCTTCCTGTGTTCCTGTCTGATGCTCATTCAGTAAAGGTTGAAACTTAACACAGACTGTCAGAATGGAATTTTATGCATAAATGGAAATGCTTGTGTGAATTTGTGACATTTACAGATAAGGATATGACCGTAAACTGAAAGTTTTCATGCTGAGGATGCAAACGGATCTTTAAAAGCATCTCACAGGGCAAGCCATTACGCTATAAGCTTCAAGTTTAAAATAAAGAATTCTCATGTTTTGGGCAGCTTGGATCACGTAACTCTCCTGCAGCATCTCAGTCTGTTTCCTCCACTATTTTAAGATGCATTTTCTCTATAGAAATGCGTCATTCGGTGCTTTAATTTGACGTTATTCTCTGAAGTATACGTGCACTGTGGGCGGACCCGATTAAGCGATAATGAATTCTCGTTGTTGTGGTTGTTGCAGCCCTTATATTTATATATATATATTTATATATTTATATATGTATATTTATATATTTATATACGTAATGTATACAGGCCTACGTCGTATAATGTCCCGCTGGGCAGCAACTTAAAAAATAATAATAATTTTTTAAGTGTTGTGAACGCAGCGCGCTGGGACAAATGTCTGCGTGTGCCCAATAGAAACGAGGCAGCCAGTCAGGCATTGAAGTAAACACTCCAAGGCAACGCTGCTATAACTTTCACTCATTGAGAAATGTTTCTCTGTTTGCATCAAGCCCTGCCCGCCCCCAAGAGCCATATACCCCACCGTGATTGGTAGGTTCGCTCAGCTCCGCACACTGTAAAAAAGAAAAAAGAAAAAAAGTTGTTTCAACTTAAAAAAGTAAGTGTTCGTGCTGCCCTAAAAAAGTTTGTTTACTCAACTCAAATATCCATGTTTTCATGTAGTACAACTTAATATTTCATGTTGACTTAACTTAAAATTTTAAGGCAGCATGAACACTTACTTTTTTAAGTTGAATCAACTTTTTTTTTTTTACAGTGCACACAACACTGTAAAGTGCCATATCAAACTCGCGGGCCGCAACATTAAACTTTCATATTAAGGCAAGGGCCACAAACTATCCTCCTGCGGGCCAAAATCTAGAAAAGATGATGCTGTGGCTATGACTAAGCGCAATGTAGGTTACCAGATCAAAACTCCCTTCGTTTTTTCTTTTTGAGTAGCCGAAAGAAAACTCTGAACGGCAATAATACAGATAATGCATGAACAGAAACGGTAAAATACAGATTCTGCTCAGAATTAACTGCTTTTTTTCGTTTTAAGCCCTGCTTAATTAAAGCATACACAGCCCCGCACATGACATGCAGAAGAAAAATAAATCGTCCGCACAAATTTGTATTTTCTCATGTTTCTAAATTGTGCATGACATTACTAAATCGTGACCAGGACTATAGTTAAATCAAATCAACAAACAAATTATTATACTGTGCACTCCATTTACTTAATACAAGGGAATGAGTTGGGCCTATGTTGTGCAGACGATTTAGTAAAACGAGGGAGCGAAATATACTATTGTGTGCACGCTTTAAATCCCCCCCCCCCCCCCCATAGCCAAAGTTGCTTGAAGTCACTGCACACATTTACCAAGAAATTTTAGAGCTTCATGCTTCCTTCTGCTGACCAGCTTTTTAAAGATGCTGATTTCATTTTCCAGCAGGATTTGGCATCTGCCCACACTGCCAAAAGCACCAAAAGTTGATTAAATGACCATGGTGTTGGTGTGCTTGACTGGCCAGCAAACTCACCAGACCTAAACCCCATAGAGAATCTATATGGGGTATTGTCAAAAGGAAAATGAGAAACAAGAGACCAAAAAATGCAGATGGGTTTAAAGGGATAGTTCACCCAAAAATGAAAATTTGATGTTTATCTGCTTACCCCCAGGGCATCCAAGATGTAGGTTACTTTGTTTCCTCAGAAAAACACAAACGAAGAATTTTAATGAAAACCGGTGCAGTCTGCCAGCCTTATCATGGACGTGGATGGGCACCAAACCTCTAAAAGTAAACAAAAACATGCACAGACAAATCCAAATTACACCCTGCGGCTCGTGACGATACATTGATGTCCTAAGACACGAAACGATCGGTTTTTGTGCGAAACTGAACAGCATTTATATCATTTTTTACCTTTGATACACAGCCACGTCCATCTCTCCTGGGCACGAGTTTGGCATCAGTCACGTCACATGAGCACGCGCTTTGTCGTAGAATACGCAAACGCCGGAAGCGATCTGTCGCATGAATACGACACTCATTGT
This sequence comes from Garra rufa, assembly GCF_049309525.1. Lineage (NCBI taxonomy): Eukaryota > Metazoa > Chordata > Actinopteri > Cypriniformes > Cyprinidae > Garra > Garra rufa. The sequence continues at coordinate 37,001,390 of NC_133365.1, read as the reverse complement.
TTCCACAGTGCACAGAGATTGTGGGTATAGCGGCTATTCAAAATGGTAATTACTTGTGCTTATCCTGATTGTTCAAACCGATTTAAAACTAAAAGATTACGTTTGCTTGCACAAACTCATCCAGGACTTTTCACTGATTTCCCCTTACGGTGTTTGCGTATACTACGCCAGAAGCGCGTGCACATGTGACGTGACTGATGCCAAACTCGTGCTCATGACAGATGGACGTGGCTGTGTATCAAAGGTAAAAAATGATATAAATACTGTTCAGTTTCTCGCAAAAACCGATCGTTTCGTGTCTTAAGACATCAATGTATCATCACGAGCCGCAGGGTGTAATTTGGATTTGTCTGTGCATGTTTTTGTTTACTTTTAAAGGTTTGGTGCCCATCCACGTCCAAGATAAGGCTGGCAGACTGCACCGGTTTTCATTAAAATTCTTCGTTTGTGTTTTTCTGAGGAAACAAAGTCACCTACATCTTGGATGCATTGGGGGTAAGCAGATAAACATCAAATTTTCATTTTTGGGTGAACTATCCCTTTAAGGCCACTGTCAAAGACACCTGGGCTTACATACCACCTCAGCAGTGCCACAGACTGATCACCTCCATGCCATGCCAAATTGAGGCAGTAATTAAAGCAAAAGGAGCCTCTACCAAGTATTGAGTACATACAGTAAATGACCAGTTTCCAGAAGGCCAACAATTCACTAAAAATGTTTTTTATTGGTCTTATGAAGTATTCTAATTAGGTTGAGATAGTGAATTGGTGGGTTTTTGTTAAATGTGAGCCAATTCATCACAATTAAAAGAACCAAAGACCTAAACTACTTCAGTCTGTGTGCACTGAAATTGAAACACAAGTTTCACAATTGAATTACTGAAATAAATGAACTTTTCCACGACAGTCTAATTTATTGAGATGCACCTGTATATAATGGCATTAATCAGAAGACTAATTTTAAAAAGTAAGACAAATCACACACTAAGATATCACCACTTTGTTAGGTCAAAATAAGATTTAAAATGGCATAAAAACATGATCTGTGGGAGTTTTTAGTGAGTAATCGGCTTGGTGAAATTTTAAGTAAATCTCAGTGTCTGTGTGTCAGATGATTCAAAAAAATTTAAAAATAGTTAAAAGTTAACTAAAAAGAATAGCTAACATGATTCACAAATAAAACATTTTTTAATAAAATTAAAATACATTGTTTACATTTATACTGCCTTGAGTTATTGTTTTGAAATAAATGTAAAATATAAAAATTTTGTGTTTTTTTCCCCTTTTTTCTAATAGTGTAATGTATATTTGTGACCACAGACCACAAAACCAGTCATAAAGGTAATTTTTTTTAAATTTAGATTTATACAAAATCTGAAAGCTTTAAACCTAAAGCTTTCCATTGATGTATGGTTTGTTAGGATAGGACAATATGTGCCCGAGATACAACTAATGGAATATCTGCAATCTGAGAGTGCAAAAAATCGAAATATTGAGAAAATCACTTTTAAGTTCTTAATAATGCATATTACTAAATTTACAAAATATCTTCATGGAGCATGATCTTTACTTAATATCCTAATGATTTTTGGCATAAAAGAAAAATCAATCATTTTGACCCATACAATGTATTTTTGGCTATTGCTACAAATATACCATGCTAAGACTGGATTTGTGGTGCAGGGTCACGTTTAACCAAGAATATGTCACTGTGACATAAATGTGCATTTGATTTTAAAAAAGGAGACTTTTACCTCCTCATTTGAGGGCATCACTGCACACCTTTGTGTCAAATTCCATGCAAAATGACAACTTGTTGAATGTGTTTTCATTATTAAATGCTTTATTATGTTTCACTAGAAGAGTCCCCTAAATCCTGCATTACATCCTGTTAGGTTACAAAGCATGAAGTATAAAAATGGGATCAAATCCGTTGCTGTATCAGTTGTCACACTGCATGTCCATCTGCATGTACTGTACAGAAAATTTCCCCAGTGGACTGATAGCCCATCAGCTCCCATCCCCCATTTCTCCTCTTTTTCTTTTCTCTCTGTGTTTGTGTTGGGGGACTGGAGTTGCCTAAGGAAGAAGCTGTGACATCACTGTAGGTGACCTTGGTTCCCCGTCAGCCACAGCCGTATGGAAACTGGTATGAGTGTGTGCGTATGCATGTGTAAAAACGTGTGCGTGTGTGTGCTCAGGCAGAGAGCTGTGCAGTGGCTGTGAAGCAGAACATTAGCTTAACTTTTGAGGTGCATTTGCCTAAAGCCTGAATGAAAGAGCAAACCTGGTCTTCACGTTTTCTTCTCTGTTCTTGTTCGTATTAAGAAGGCTACAACCTGTCAAAAGATAAATACTTTTAAAATTGACATAAATGGCTCTGTACTGAGCTTAGCAAACATATTGTCAGTATAATTAGCAAAACCTATATTTTCATGTAATATATAGGATATGAAAACCATCCTAGTTAACCTATTATGCTACAGTAATCCTGCTTAACATCTTTTAAATTGAAAATGAGTAAATAAATAATAAATTACATTTAATAAATAGTCAGAATGAGTCAATACTGAGCCAAAATGCACTCTAAAAAATATGTAAAAATAGGACAAAATGTACTGCATTAATATTTTCGTATTGAGTGTACCTGTTGTTTGTATTTTGCACTGCATTGTGTGGTGTTTTATAGTCTGTGATGTCCATAAAACTAATGGATATGTCCTTGCAGAAAATGAGCAGTATATTTTCTGCCTTTTTTTTTTTTTTTTTTTGCTATGGCTTTTTAATGACCCCCAGATGACAAAATGAAAAAAATACATGAGACAGGGCAGTGGGTGTCATCTGTAAAGGACCCCAGGCTGGGTCTGAAGTCTATGTCCTGACATGTCACATTTAGATCTGGCAGGGACATGGACAAACTAATTTTGGCTCAAAGAAACTGTTTCTTACTCCAGCTACATAGCATGGAACAGATGCAGTTAGCGAAATTGTATGTTATCTGCTTTCATACATAATGGATATATTTATATTTAGCTTAATTTATGAGCCACATTATCCCACATTCTCTATTTGCTCTGTTTAAAAAGAGTTTTTAATTGCTTCAGCCATTTAGGCCTTCTCACACCGCACTGCCGTTTCAGTCTGCCATGAATGCTTTGATTGGCTTTGTGATTTATTTTGCTGGTGTGAGATGGCCATTGAACAGTGAAAATCACACAGTAACCAGCAGCTTCTACTTTTGAATTCTAGATGCCTATTTACCCAGAATTCCTGTAGAGAATGTAAATGAGCTGATGGGAATTTGAATGTAGGCAGTTACAAGACTAAAAGTGGAATAAGAAAGGAAGAAAAGAATATGCAATCCACGGGAGATTTTTCTCCAAGGCATTCCCCAGTATCTCAGAACAGTTTTCTGTGAGAATGAGAAGTCAGTTTAGAACTCAGATTTAGCCTTTTCACTGTAATAAAGGAATCTATTGTATGATTGGGTTGATATAAATAGAAACCTTCTATTATTAAATTTAACAGGGTGGATTTCTATTGCGAAGTATTCTGGTGTACGTGAACATGAACAACTGAAAATATCTTCTAAAAGTAATGCACAAGCCCTTTATATTTTTTGGAAAGCTCGTATTTTTTGATGTTTTAATATATGCAGCCCTTTCATTTTTTTAATAGGTCACACATCAAAGATTCACCTAAATTATTTTCAGTTATTTTGATGAATTGTAGGCTAAAAAGAAAATTCACCCAGAAATAAAAATATATTTCACACAAGTGCATGACTTTCTGAATATACAGTTAAGCTCAAAAAGATGAAAACTGCAAACTGAGACAAATCTTGCAGTCAGATTAACCCTTCTGCATGGAAACCAGTGGAGAAGCCAGCTGATCATATTTAGATAAAAGCATGGATACACCGATAAAAACATCTGCTATAGCGCATAAATGTAAAAGTAAAATTTGAGCCCATGTCATTTTTGTGTGCAGTATGTTTCAGACAGTTGTTGAACAGTCTATCTGAGACTTAGACCACGGCAACAACAGCTGGTCAGCTGCAAAAAAGTTTACACCCCTGGCTCTTCATGCTTGTTTTTCCTAATGAAGCATCGGATGAGCATTTGAACCTTCTGTAATAGTTGCACATGAGTCTCTCAGTTGTCCTCAGTGTGAAAAGATGGACCTCAAAATCATACAGTCAGTGTTGGAAAGGGTTCAAATGTACAAAAATGCTAAAATACCAAATAATTTGTGGAACGTGAAGGATTTTTCTGAAGAATAGCAGGTAGTTTAACTGTTCATATCAAACAAGGGACTCATGAACAACTATCACTAAACAAAAAACACAGCTGTGGACCATTCAGGTAACAACACAGTATTAAGAATCAAGTGTATGTAACCTTTTGAACAGGGTCATATTTCTAAATTCAACTATTATTATTTTCTTGTGAACTATATGTAAACGTCTTCTATGTGAAATATCTTATTCAGGTCAGTACTAAATAAAAAAAAATAACATGCATTTTATATAATCCCTCTTATTTTGATAAAATGATTAACATTTTGCAGATTCTGCAAGGTGTATGTAAACTTTTGACCTCAACTGTATATACCAAACAATAATGGAGAATTGGCACACTATGGGAAGGAAAGAATACATTTTATTTAGAGACCACTTATTCTGTCTTGCTTTGGCCTACATTATACACCTCACAAATTTGGAGCATAGCCTCTTAAACCTGGTATAAGTGGGGTTGTGAAGCTTGTTGAGTGAATGCTCACAGATTTTCAGAGTGTGACAGCTCATGTAAAACTGACCTAAGTCTGGACTGGCTTGTTACCAGACATGGTGACCTGAAAATGAGATTTGAGGCTGAGTGACTTTACAGACACAGGAAGTGAGTTGAGCGGTTTTCAATCGTTTATGTAAACCCAAGGATAAAGCAGTCAATAAAGCATGTAGACAAGAAACACTAATGATAGAATGCCATTCATTGAGATAATTACATCAATAATGAGCAGACGTCATAAAATAAACAATGCTGAGCAGAATGAACAAAATCAATTGGGCATGTTTAAATGGGTCTATTATGTCACAATTCAAATCCTTTTCCTTTATTATGAAAGAATTTTAATTTGATGTGAACAGATGTGTGGACGTCTATCTGATGAATGGTTTTGTAGCATGCAGTAACAAAAGGGAATATCTGCTGTTTTGCAAAGGATCTCAAAGTCGAGTTTAGCCTAAGGCCACATCCTCTTTAGTGTCATTCTGATGAACTGCTCCCCACACAGCCTGGCATCACTTCAAATCATAATCAAAATTCACTCTAGGTCAATGGATTTTTCAGAGTAAAAACATGCATGTTTTCTTTAGAACCATTTCAAGGTAAATATTTACATACGAAAATGCAGGCCATGCATTATTTATTTATGTATTTTTAGTCTGATATCAGATATGAAAAGCATTTAGTTCACAGACCCATGCTGTAAAAAATTATATTTCAAAAAAAACAAAAACAAAAACAAAAAACCTTGCAGCAGTAGTTTCCAGAAATTCACCATAAATGCAAAATAACTGCAAATAAATAAATAAATAATTGGACATGTTGGTTTATTCAATTTAAATATTGATTTGAATTCATTTTTAATGATCTCATTTAAATATTTTCTTAAATATTCTGCTAAAATGATCCAATTCAATGTACAAAACAACATATGTGACCCTGGACCACAAAACCAGTCATAAGGTTAAATTTTACAAAACTGAGATATATACATCATATGAAAGCTCAATAAATAAGCTTTCTATTGATGTATAGTTTGTTAGGATAGGACAATATTTGGCCGAGATACATCTATTTGAAAATCTGGAATCTAAGGGTGCAAAAACATCAAAATACTGAGAAAATCACCTTTAAAGTTCTCAAAATTAAGCTCTTAACAATGCATATTACTAATCAAAAATTACATTTTGATAGGTTTACAGTAGGAATTTTACAAAAAATCTTAATGTAACATGGGGCCTCATTTATAAAACTTTCTTACGCACTGATTTGATCTTAGAGTGTTCGTACGATCAAATCCACGTCAAAGTACAGATTTATAAAAACCGTCTTTGACGTGGAAAAGTACTTATCTCCACGTCAGATTCCAGCTTGGCGTACGACCGTTTCCTTGTGGTAATGCCTGGTATTGCAGATAGTTCAGCCTCACTATAATTTGATTTCTTGCGCTCCTTTTTACTTGCCATTGTCACAGAGTTTTTGCTTTAGGAATGAGCTCATTTTATATGTTAATTAATTAAGCAGGGGCGTTTCGACGGCGGAACATTCAGCTGCACACAATTCCACGATCATTTGTGATTTATAACCGAATGACTGGCGTACGCATGGAATTCGTGTGTACGTTCGTTTCTCTGAATCGCTCTTACGATCAAATCAGAAAAGTTCTTAGATAAAATCAAGGATGGTTTCTACGCAAGTCTTTATAAATGAGGCCCATGATCTTTACTTAATTTCCTAATGATTTTTGACATAAAAGAAAAATCAATAATTTTGACCCATACAATGTATTTTTGGCTATTGCTACAAATATACTCCAGCGACTTAAGACTGGTTTTGTGGTCCAGGGTCACATATATGGCAGAGATATAAGGCCTGCAGTACCCACACTTCCGCACTTGACTGCTTGTCTACTTACATGATGCATTTCCTGTATTTGGCCCAAGTGTTCAAGTGGTCATAAAGACTGCAACCATGTGTAAAAACTTTTGATTACCCAATGGAACACACTTCTACAACATATTGGGTTAAAAAATCCAAAGATTTATTTGTGCATTTCAACTGTCAGCACTTTTTTCCCTTAAAAATAATCTTGCAATTTTGGGAAATGTGAGTTCCTGAACTTGATCAATGATTTGATACGCTTAGTCTCAAATGTTGCTTTGAAGTGTGGATAGGCCATGTCCGAAATCGTACACTCTCTGGTATTTCTTTTGAATAAATAATGACTTCACAAACAATAAATATGTTCTATAAAGCATAAATGTGTGTATTATGGATGTAACTACATTCTCCATGATGTGGTTGTCATGTAACCTGCCAACATAAATTGAATTGCTTCACTGTCATTCACAAATCTTCTAATGGGATAGTAGAGACTATCATATGCACATTTCAGAATCTCGCTGGAAGTAGTAAGTCATGCAGTTAATTTTCACCTATACTGTTTTATGATTACTATGAATTTGACAACTACTCTTTTCACATACTAGTTTTGCTTGCTATAATAGTAGGGAAGTATGTTATTTCGAATACAGCCTTAGTGTCTTTTACTTTTGTATTTTTCAGACAGTCTTGCACAATTACTTGTTTGTCATTTTTACATGCCAAATACTGCAATTGTGGGTACTGGAGCAGGCCCATAAAGATTAATTAGCAAAAATGATTCTAAATGATAAATGACTAAATTCCATTTGTGTAGCTAACTTACTGTATACTGATAATGACCACATACAGCAGATAACTGGACTTTCTATGAATAATGATTTAAAATAATGATTTAATAATACCATTTTTTACTGGAGAAAGCAACATTAAGGATAGAACAGTCTTATTTTAACTGCACTCTAAAAAATGCTTGGTTAAATACAACCCAGCGCTGGGCAAAATATGGAAAAACCCACCAATTGGGTTGTTTTGACCCAGCGGGGTTACTACCCAGAAGGTTGGATTAAACATTTGACCCAACTGCAGGGTCAAAACAACCCAATTGGTGGGTTTGTCCATATTTTACCCAGCATTTTGTAGAATGTGGAAGGAAAGGATGTGACATGTGGCCAAGTATGGTGGAACTTGAGCACTGCATTTAACCCATCCAAGTGCACACGCACAGTATTGAACACACACCCAGAGCAGTGGGCAACCATATTGCTGCATTGCCCAGGGAGCAGTTGGGGGTTCAGTGCCTAGCTCAGGGGTCTCACCTCAGTCAACAGTCTGGAAAAAACAGTCTGAAATGAAAAATGTCTCAAAGGGTCATGTCAAATCAAATTTGCCTTGATCTTTTGACATATAAAAGGTCCTTGTACTATTAAAACATCCTGCAAGTTTCAGAGCTTAAAACGTTCTTCTCATTATAAACGAAGCATTTATTTATTCAAGCTCCAAAAATTTGCTCATTTGGATCTGAGGTGCGAGGTGATGTCATCTGGGCACAAACATTTGCAGAAACAATGCCTCCAGAGCAAGACATCAATAAATAGTCATCTTCTCAGCATAGGCTGGCCCACTGGAGCTCAACGTCAGTCGCTTAATAGCTGACACGCTATATGCGAGTGTTGTGTAACAAAAATACTATTTTCAATAATTGATTGGATTTAATTAATTTTAATTTAATTGGATTGATCAAAGCATTTTGTTTTGTAAACAATGCACAGTGTCATGGAGACTTCGCAAAGACTGCAGGTGCATCACAAACTGTAAGTAAATTATTTTATAATGCTTTGTCTGGAAATTACCTTTTTTTTTGGCATGTTGTCAAAACACTCACATGCAACAGTGAGGGGGTGTTGATACTATTTCCGATGCTAGCTAATCATAACAGTGGCTGATTCCTGACAAGCCTTAAAGGACACGCCCCCTAAAAAACAGTCGTTTCAGACAGAGGGTCAGAATGAGGATTGAAAAAAATTAAAAATTTCCCACATACTTATTAGTTGTTTTTGTGCAAAAAACTTTATTATACGGTGGCCGAGAGAGGTCAACGTGCTGCAAACTTAAGAAAACACATGCAAACAGAAAAAACGACAACAAATTAAGGAAACATCTTCATCAGTTTGACAACACAGGCGCTGCAAATCCTCGCAACGCAAACACAAATACGGAAACGCGCTGCAAATTCTCACAACACAACCAAACTCAGAAACGCGCTGTGAACACAGGAACGCTCTGCAAACACACGAACGTGCTGCATATAGCTCGGTCCACAACGGAAATGTTTCAGGGGGACTTCAAAAAGTGACGAACCCATCTGGGACCTGATTATTTCTTCAGTGGCTGTTGGTCAGAGCAGAGGTGTTATCGGTGAACTATCACCTTTTAGTGATAGTATAGTATCACTTAAAGGTGATAGTGATATAAATAATCAGGTAATATAGTGATATAAATAATCAGGTCCCAGATGAGTTCGTCACTTTTTGAGGTCCCCCTGAAACATTTCCGTTGTGGACCGTGCTATATGCAGCGCGTTTGTTAGTTTGCAGCGCCTTCGTGTGTTCGCAGCGCGTTTCTGAGTTTGGTTGTGTTGTGAGAATTTGCAGCGCGTTTCAGTATTTGTGTTTGCGTTGCGAGGATTTGCAGCGCCTGTGTTGTCAAACTGATGAAGATGTTTTCTTAATTTGTTGTCGTTTTTTCTGTTTGCATGTGTTTTCTTAAGTTTGCAGCACGTTGACCTCTCTCGGCCACCGTATTATTAACATTAAGTACCGTAAACCTCAAGGAACATATTTAAATTAGTGCTGGGCAATGATTAATTGCGATTAATTGTATTCAAAATAACAGCTTTTGTGCACATAATATATGTGTTTACTGTGTATATTTATTATGTATATATGAATACACACACATGCATGTATATATTTAAGAAAATTGTGTTAGGTTTATATATTATATAATATATTTATATATAATAAATTAATATAAATATTAAAATAAATACATGTAAATATTTTCTAAATATACACTGTATGTGTGTGTCTTTATATATATTAAATATACACAGACTATATTATATAAACAAAAACTTTTATTTAGATGCGATTAATCGTGAATAATTGTTGCCTAGCACTAATTAAGTAATAAAAAAATAATTTCATGACCCCTTTAATGATAGGGACACTAAACTTTTCGGCACCCATTCACTGCAGAGGATCCACCAAGTTCTTAATGCTAAATTTCTTCAAATCTGCTCTGATTAAGTAACTCATCAAGAAAATAACTAAATAACACAATGTGACAAACAGGTGCAGAACTGATTACTGCAGAATGTTTTTCACTTTAAGTGACTAGTATTTACCTAAATATTATAGCATATTTGTAACAACACTGTAAAAATAGATCTGTTGACTTCACCTTCATTATTCTGTTTATCTCTGCCTCTCATTTGTGCACTAGTGTCTTATTATTTATCCCAGCTTGTAAAGCCACTACTGCAGAAAAAACTACTCCAGCCATCCAGCCAATGAAGGACGGCGGGGCGGAGAACGCTCTGCAATTGAACTAAAGGACCGCAGGCAGCTGTACACGAGCATCCTCTCTATTCTACACACGCGCCCACATCACACAGTCAATGGATTACACCTTTTCTCTCCAAGTGCAACACCATCTGACCGTATACCCGACACACTTATACGAGGACTACAGCTTAGAGTTACAGGTATGTTTATAAAAATCAAGCCAAAGTCTGTGCTAGTTTGTCTAGCGGTGATGAGCGCGGCTCCAAACTAACCATTCTCTCGACACTATTGGAGATACTTGTTCAACACATGAGCAACATTAGTACTCCGGATACCTCGTATTCTAAATGTATATGATGGTGTTATACTTTCTCAGATGCTGTGACGAAATGCCAGTTTTAGCGTGAGCTCGATGAATGTGTCGCGTGTTGGGATGTTTACATGATAAGGGACACATGAACTGTAAATACACTTCGTAGTATCATACTTGGCGTTTAATTTGAGAAACCGCAACAGTATCATTTTCTTATGTTTTTTGTTGCACCAAGAAGCGGTGATGACCCCGAAAAAGGTGCATTTTGGTGGCACTAGGCACTGTTGACAGATTGCTCTCGGTTTCGTCAATCTCACAGCTGTTTCATTTACTGCAAACGATCAATTATGTATCACTGTACAGTCCTGCGAACCAAGCTGAGGCGGACAGTGGCAATTTTCAGTCAAGTGCGCTTTGATCTTCGTTCTCACCTGTTGTGATCTGTGTAATTTACTGAGACAGTTTGATTGTAGTAGTGTCAACCCTTGAATATATTAGGGTTTAGTGTAGTGCCCTGGGCAATTGTGGGATTATTACCTATCCTATCTAGCCAAGAGAACGACCGATTGATTTAGACTTATAATGTGGCAAATAATTATAATATGATGCAAAGTAAATTAAATAAATATTGAATATTATTTGTTTTCAGTATTATTGTTGACTGAATGGTCTTGCCTAGGCAGGTTTTCTTTGCAATTAGGGTACAGATTGTTCTGTACAGTGAATTGAATAAACAAAAGCAGAATGTTTCATAACTTTTAATTTTTACAGTCTTTGTAAGTTTAGTAGCTAGACACTTTGCATTAAAGCACTATGCCCATGTTTTGACGCATTTTTAAAAAATGAATTTTGCAATTTTAACACTAGTTGTTTTCCTGTTCATTACTATGAAGCTGGTTTGAAACATTTTGCATTGTATAAATAAATGTGATTTGTCTTGCTTTGAGGAATTTAAGAACAACTGTTTGTATTTGTATTATTTTTCTAGTCATTGTTATTAACTTAATAATGCATATGCATGCATTTTCTTTTTTAATATATTACATTTAAATATTTAACCTTTTGTTTTTACATTTTAAGCTATTGAAATGAGTCTGTTCCTTTAAAGTTTCTCCTCCAGGTGCTGCTTAGATCATCTTTGTGCGGAACAATGCTAGCATTAATATTCTCTTTCATATTCCTTGGAGTGCAAATACGTGACACAGAAGCAGATGTCTTTTTCGCAATAAGTGGCTTAACTCTTCTTTAACCCTGGATGTGTACTTTGTCCACCCAAGACTTCAGATGATATTTGCTGTAGTCTGAGAAGAGCCAAATCTCATTCCTTTAGTTTAAACTTGTCTGTTTGTCTGTATTACATTTTGGAATTAACATTTAGGATTGTAGATGAAGAATACATTATACATTTAGCCATTCATTGGTGTACTGAACAAGCTGGGCTAATAAACAGTTGTTAGGAGAGAGTAGAGTGAGAGTAAGATGTGAATTATTGATGTTTTCTCGACACTGTTTTTCCTGCTCAGAGAAAAGAGGCTCATCTTTAATTTGTATTATTATGTCGTGTTTACAAATTAAGATTCCCTGCCTGCTAGCTAGCCAGTGGAAAACAGCATAAAGAGAGAGAAATGCCTGATATAACAGCATCAATCTTCTCGCATTCATTCATTATAGATGCATCATAGTCCGAAACAGTCCCGCTGTAGTGTGGTTTTCAGTGATAAGGGAGTAGAACAACTTCAAAGTTTGCTCATTTTGAACATTATTTCCCATCAGCATTCACACGTGAGCCTTCCTGCCTCATGCAATGTTTTCAAATTAAGCCGTTTTCTCAGTATTTATTGCACAGCGGTGGTTGGTTGGTTTGTTTAAATTGTCAGAGAAAATCATCCGTGCACCACAAGGTGGCTCTGTTAGTGTAGAATCACCTCAGAATTACCTCTGGTTGGACTCCTGTGCAAAGTGTGCCATATGTACAGTTGCACTTTCTGTTGAGGTTCATCTTTGTGGATTGTCCTAATCACAGTAATGGACTGCCTTAAACATCAGAATTTGTGATAAAATCACAATAATTGAGAATGCAGTTGAACTCCTTGAGACATATATATATATATATATATATATAAAAAAAAAAGTTATGTTCTAACATAAAAAGAAAAGAAGAATCTGCTGTCTCCATAACCAGAGCATCATAATTTGTCTCCCAGGACTTTTGAGGCAGAAGTGACAGCCCATTGCCTCTCCAATACTGTTTTTTTCCATTGGGAAGGACAAAGCCCACACTTAGAGAAGCTTATGGAGAGGAAAATGCTTGCCAAAGCCCAGGGATATGATATGATATTATCTTTCACTATTTCCGCTCACAGGAATTAAGTAGTAAAGCTGAGTTTTAGTCTCTCAGCAATATATACAACAAGACTTACAGCAATACTAGCTATCCTCAACACACCATGAATACATATGCTGATTAAAAACCTTCTAAAATGCCAGACATTTCCTGAAAATATAGTGTTATCTAGTCATTTGTTTTATGAAGTAGGTAGAAAAATTCTGTTGTTGTCTGAACACATCATTTACAACGAATCTTATTATATTGTTTATCGGCAGTGAGGGTTATTAGCTTTGAAGGAGTGGGGAAGGTTGATTCTGTGTCCTTTATTTGAACCCTTTTTTCCTTTTATCGGGTGTTGTTGGAGTCCGTGGGGTTCTAGTGTGATGAAGAAAATGAGTTTTCTAATTTAATCGCATTTATAATACAGGGTCCACATAAAAAGCACTATTCTAGTGTGAGTAAGACATGTTTGTCGCGTGGTTTCACACTGAGGGTGTATATTCTTAGCTGGCATTGAAAGCACCCTGCAGATATTAAAGGTGCTCCAAATTAAATGGCACAGTGCATAACCGACGGCAGTGTTCAAGGTCGATTTTTGTCCTTACACCCAGTGAATACATTGTTGGTTTTGAGAACCTTGCATTACATGTTCTGAACTGTTTTTCAATTAAGTGTTGCAAAGTTTTTGTAGAATTAAATCAAAAAGTCATATTTTACCTTGCAATTTCCTCTTGCTTTGGGCTAGGCTGATTCATAGCTCAGGTGTGATAGAGGTCAGTGCTCTTCCATCTCAGTTACATTACAGCACAGCACTGGAATGGTGTTTCCAGATTATGTTGTGGAAATTGGATAAAGATTGAGGTTATAATGTGGTGTGATAAAATGATTTATTGCAAAAGCATGTAATTGAATTTTTTTGTCCAGTTTGGGTGAAATTGTATGAGTTGTTTAAATTGTAAATCATGTTTAAGTATGCTACTTGCCATTTCTTTGTAATTTTTTTTAACGTAATTTCCGTGTGATAATTGTTTCTATGCCAGTATTTGTTTCAGTGTATGCCTCTGAAAGACATTTCATATTCATACAGAAGTGATTGCCTGAGTTGCAGCATGACTGTGTGACAAACAAAATGCTTGTGTTCAGGATTCTGGTAGATCAACTGATGATTGCTGTTCTAATAAATACCTCATCAGCTGTATCATTTATATAACCTGTCTCCAGACTCCACTTGAGACAAGCCTGTGAAAATAACCACTGTCTTTAGGCTAAGAGCAAGTTTTTTTCAGTATAACATGGGGTCTTTAAAGGAACCTTAGTGTAGTGGTTTTCATCCCTGAACAATGGATGGAATTAATTTGAAGAATTAATATGGGTGTGTGATAATGACAAAAAATTATATCTCGACATTTTATGGACTTTTGTCGATAACAATAATTAGCCAAAATTTTGGTCTTTTGTCAGGACTGCCATGGACAGCTGACTCACACAGCTTTTGATATTCTTCATAGTCTGTACGGCGGTTAGTTTGCAGGAGTAACAAAAATTAAGTTTTCCAATAAGTTTAAATTGATTTTTACCTTTTTATGGGCAGTTTTACCTTTATAAGGCAAAATTTGTACATCATCTTTTGTGTCAAATTCTTAAATGTCAATAAATCAATAAATTTAAATAGTAAGACATTATAGGGCTGTTACCAATCAGATGAAATCAGTATCAATCAAATTTGTGAACACTGATTTTTGGAATGATTTTGGGGTAAAAAGGAAAAATATACTATAAACCTAAAATGGCCAGTATATGGCGGCAAATCGCTGTATGAGTAAGTCATTGAATCATTCATTCAACCGATTCATTCAAATGGCTGATGGATTCAGTAATGAAGTACTATGTGTGTTTCCATTACAAATTTGCGCAAAACGTTTGTGATGTTTTAGAAATGTCTGTAAAAAACTGTTGCGAACTGACCAATATTATGTGACTTAAGCCAAATTTTTTCCTCTCGTGATAAGTCATGGTGATGGATGTTGGTAGGTTTATGTATGTTGCAATCACCGCAATAGACATTGATCATTGATGCTTCTGGGACACTTCTATACTAAAACGAGCCGTGGGGCGCCTGCATTGAGCATTGTATAAACCCAAGCATTGAGTAGAGGCCGTGATCAACTCTGCAGACTTTTGCAGTGTAAAAAAGGGGTTATCCAAGCTGTAATGGCAAGGCAAGCCGCTTATTCAAGCATTGTGTAGGCCACATATGAGGTGTTTTTTGAGGCTATAGTACATTAAAGAATAATCATGTGACTTGTGCATGCAAGATGACCTATAAATGTGAAAAAGACATTTCCATTGCAGTTTTGCAAAATATTCTTTTTTCGAATTGCCTGGAAAACCACCTCATGCGAGCGTAAAAACTTTTTTTCGATATATGAGTTTTTGCGAAATTGAAGTTGTTTCCATTAGGCGTATTTTCAATTCGCAATTTCAGTTTGCACAACTTCAAGGGTAATGGAAATGCAGCTACTGTCATTTGTTGCTCAGAGATGCAAAACAGCTGCTGTGGCTTTGTTTGTAACTATTTTCGTTGATGAAATAAAGCAAAAACAGGAACTTGTGTCTAAAATGTAAGTCAATTAATATTAACAACTAAATCACTCAGTAAAAGCGTGTATGCTCTCTGGGTGTGTTTTTGTTTGGTTTTTGCTAGGGATGCACCAAAATGAAAATTCTTGGTCGAAGCCGAACAAAATTACACACTGGGCCGAAGGCCGATTACCGCACACATTTTTTCGTGTTTTTCCCCCATGTAATTTGCCATTTTTTTTCCACCATTGCATAAATTAAATAGCCAATATGTGCTTTTTACAGTTTTGTCTCGCTTTTCAAAGGAAAAATCAATTACAAAACAACAATTTTAAAAATATTTATTTAACACTGAACATTTTTAACATTCTACTAAGTAGACATTATGGCCTACCAACAAAGCACAATTTTACTTAAAATTAATAAGTTAGTAAAATAATATTTTTGACCATTTTTAAAACCCCCTTCTTGAATCAGGCATGTGTTTTTAATGTAGAAATAAATGCAGCCTTGCTGAGCAAAGAAGAATGTTATAATAAATGTATTAATAGAGCTGTTGTAATGATTGTTATCATTATTTTTGTGTTACTTTTTTATTTTATTTTACAGAACAACAGTAAATTTAAAGTAATAAAATGACAATACTAACAATTATGAATGTTGACTTTTATTTTGGCGGAAACATTTTGCTGACAGCAGCAGATTTATGAATGATTCTCATCATGCAGATTTTCCTCCCGCTTTGGACTTTGAACCCTGGCTAAAGCCTGATTTATACTGAACGCTCCCACAAGTTCTCTTGGGTGCACGCAGCAAAAGTGTTCGAGCTCGTGCAGAGCTGTCATAATAAATACAATGTGTGAGTGTATTAGATAACATAACGTTCTGTAGTTTATTTATTAATGGTTTAAGGCCATTTTGGGATTTCAGTCATCATACAGTGACCACCCCTTTCTCTTCTTATGGATGACATGCGATGCGATACTAAACAGTCTCGCGCTGTCGGTGCTTGTAATGATTTTTGCGTCTTTCTCTGATAGTTTTAAATGGTTTCACACTGCCGAAATGTTTGCTGCATTAGTGTGCGCCTCTATTTGATCGCGTCACGTCATTGTTCAGTATAATTTATTCATCCTTTTCGTGTATTTCGGTTGCCTAACATTCGGTGCATCCCTAGTTTTTGCGATTATACTCGACAATGTCAAATCGCATGTTCTTTAAACAACTATTACAATATTATCATAGACGATATATATCTCACACTAGGGCTACAACGATTAATCGAACGATGTTGTGAGGCGCGTTTAGTCAATGAAGCCGGTACTTTGATTAGTAGTAAATCCCCATCACGTGCGTTCAGCTGGAGCGGCAGTTAATACACACAGCCTTAAATCACTGACAAGCCACGCCAAATCGCGCTGAAAATCGAATTCGATTTTGAGCGCGATTTGGCGTGGCTTGTCAGTGATTTACGCTGGGGTGTTTGAATTGCCGCTCCAGCTGAACGCACGTGATGGGGATTTACTACTAATCAAAGTACCGGCTTCATTGACTAAACGCGCCTCACAACATCGTTCGATTAATCGTGCAGCCCTATCTCACACCCTTAATTATTAAATATTTTTAAGTCATCTTGAGGCCCTCTAGTGGGCCCTAACCCACTGGTTGAAAACCATGTTGTCTAAGTGTGTAGTAGCAATGCAATGATATTCAAATTCTGGCCAATACAATAAGTCTGATAATTATTTTCATGTACTATTATTTCACAAAAATTAATTTGAGATAATTGGCAGATCCCCTGCAGCATTGCCACGAGGCCCCTAAGGGTCACACACCTCCAGTCTCTCTGGTTTTGTTTTTGGCTCACATGAGGCCCATCTGAATGTTGCACGACTTCCAATTAATGTGATAGAACAGGATAATGATGTTTGACCTTCAGCTAGCCACAGGGAAGAAGCAATGAGCAATGTTTTTGCTTTGAGAAATTGACATCGAAGCACTAGCAAGTTTGCAAAGGTAAGGAAGAGAAATAAGTGGATAAATATTTCTCCTTTAGGTGCTTCAAATGTCAGATATGTGATGGGTTCTATTGTAGGTTGATTGCAAACAGGTCTAGCTCACCAGCACCGCATTTAAATTAGTTAGATAGTGGGTTATTGTAGCATGGCCACATTATTACATAAAGCCATCTTAATTTACTCCGTGATAATCACTCACCGTGACAAATGTATTATCTGCTGTCAGGAGCAGGTCGCTTTCCTTCATCATGCTACAGTAAATTATATCACATCTCCTTGCTCCTCTGCACATGACAGCAGATGTTTTCCCCATCCCCTGGACACGTAACACCACTGTCTTCTGGTGGAAAAAGCATTTTGTACTATGTCCACATAACAGCCCATGTCCATGATGCATCCAAAATTCATGAGTCTGCCAAAGAGAGATACTTTGTTCTTGTGCATCGAAACATCTGCTGTGTAAAAGAATCTCCTGTGTCGCTTTATTCTGTAAACCGTTGGGGGTCAGGAGTGGACCCGACCCACCCAGCATTTGGCATATACTGTAAAGCTGTTTGTGGAGTTGGTGAGAAGTCAAACAGAATCGTTTTTCTCTCATTATTTGTCTTGGCACATATAGTACACAGGTTGTGAATTATCCATAAGCACTCCAAGGGTAGTTTCAAAGGCTTGTCATGGAGACTAAACAACTATGTGAATACAACACAACATTAGAAAGATTAGCAGATGAGAACAGGCAGATGCTGAGCAGTGCAAGGCTCTCTTTTCTTTCTTTTACATTATTTATCTTATTTTCTTGAGACACATCTTCTTCTGTCAGTCCTGTTTACGCGGTACGAGGAGCTACTTAGGATGTTATTTTGTTTAGGCAGAGGGGAACATATCTTGTTTCTTGCCCTGAGGTTTTGCTTGCTTATGGCTGCTTATAGACCCACCTAAGGGATGTTTTGATTCTGAACTTAACTTTTCCAAACTGTCACCAAGTTCTATAAAACATGGATTTGATATTATACTCTTTTTAAGTCCAACTTTTAAATCTATCTTTATAGCGCTCTTATAATGTGTTTCTGTCTGTTCTTGAAAAGATCATAATAAACTAGAGTTCAGTAACACTCCTGAGAGATGTACATCTCATTTTATCTCTGTGCTTTTATGAATCTTTTCTTTTCACTTTGCTACTATGAGCTTTTGTCTTAATTTTGTCTCAATTTTCAGTTGAGTGTGAATGTTTATAAAGATGAATCTTCTTGTTCTGTTTAGAGTTTATCTTTTAAATAATGTTATCAAGTTTAGATAAAAAGAGTTTTAAACAAGTAGTAGTTTAGGTGAAAATTTGATTCAGTTTTAAAAATTCATACATTTTCACATATATTCAAATGTAATTATTTTTCAATTAATGCTTCATTAACCCTCTGGGGCCCGGGGGTGTTTTGGGGCCCTGAAGAAGTTTTGACATGCCTTGACATTTGTGCTTTTTTCAGTATGTTAAAAACATATTAATATCCTAAATCTAAATACATTGTATTTAGCACAAATTGGACTACAAAAATATGTAAGCAACATGAATGTACACTTTTAAGTTTTTGAGAAAACAATGTTTATGCGTGCATTTTGAAAAACTAAATTTTTGAAGTCACTGAAATAAGGTCATCTAACACATACAGAATATTTATTCTCGGGACTTTCGAGAATTGGATGTGGTAGGCTTGGTTCCCCTTCAGTCGAATCACTTCGACGTTACATGGGAATTCGCTTAGAATCCAATCATATCTGAGCCTTATACAAAAGGCCAATGAAAATTGGCGAGTGGCATTTGCATGATGCGCCACGCCCCGTACATACGGGTATAAATAGCGACGTCATGCGCCAGTCAGACAGCTTCTTCGCTTCAGATCCGTCTGAATGTTGAGCCTGCTTTCTCTGCTAAGAGTCTACAATCTTCAAAAGAGTTCTTCCAGAGTTCCTGCTCTCTCTCCTGACGTGCTGCAACTAAAAGAGCTTATCCTTCTGCAGCCGTCAGCGATCTCCCGCGGGCTGCCGTTTTCACGGCCACTACAGCCGCTCTGCTTTCCAGCGAGAGAGTCCCGTTGAGTGCACAGCCGCCCCGCGGCTTTTTCCCTGGGCAGACCGGGAGCTAAAAGAGCAATTTCTCGCGGCCGTAAGACGTTCTTTTCAGAATGGCTTTTCGGCCGTGCGCTTCAGGATGCGGTAGTTTCCTCCCTCCTGCGGACGGACATGATCACTGCCTCACGTGTTTGGGGAGTGAGCACGCTGAGGCAGCGTTCATGGATGGTGAATGCATTCATTGCGAATGCATGACCATGAGCACGCTGAAGTCCCGCCGCTCGTTCGCGAGGCGGCTCCCCCCGTCTTCCTCTCGCGGTCCGTCGTTAAGCCGTCAATGCTTTTCGGCCACCGCGGCGAGACGCGGGGGGGACTTAACTGTCACCGTGCAGAACGCACCGCCGGCCCAGAAAGCCCTGCGGTCTTCTGTCACACAGCGTGGTCCCGTCGAGTTCCCGGAGCAGTACGCTTCCCCGCCCAGCGGGCTGAGCGTCTCCTTCGGTGCTCCTGCGGAGGATGAGATGTCGACCGCAGCATCAGAGGGAGAGTCGGTCGGCGAGGCGGACGCTTCGGCGGCGCGGCCCCCTCCAGAGGTGGCCGCTCCGTCTGAGGTGGACGTTGAGCTATCGACTATGCTCCTCCGGGCCGCCAGGGGGATCGGTCTGGAGGTGCCCCAGGCGCCCCCGGCCGATCCTTCTAGGCTGGATGATTGGTTCCTGGGGAGGGCCCCCGCGGCTCCACCTCGCCCCCCCTCGGTTCCATTCTTCCCGGAGGTGCACGAGGAGCTGACGAGATCCTGGCGGGCCCCCTTCTCATCACGGCCCCGCCCCAGCTCCTCTCCCCTCACCACCCTCGATGGCGGGGCGGCCAGGGGGTATGCAGCGATTCCCCGGGTCGAGCGCGCTGTGGCGGTGCATTTGTGCCCACGCGGCGCTGCCACCTGGAGGGATCGTCCGCATCTCCCGTCCAGGGCGTGCGAGCGCTCGTCCGCCCTTGCGGGCCGCGTTTACCACGCCGCTGGACAGGCCGCCACCGCCCTGCATGCTATGGCGATCCTACAAGTTTATCAGGCCCAGGCCCTGAAACAGCTGCACGAGGGTGGTCCCGACCAGGGGGTTATGGAAGAACTCCGCGCCGCCACCGACTTCGCCCTACGGGCGACGAAGGTCACGGCGCGTTCCCTTGGTCAGGTGATGTCCACAGCCGTGGTCCAGGAGCGACACCTATGGCTCACTCTGGCCCAGATGGCAGACGTCGACAAAGCTCGCTTTCTTGACGCTCCTATCTCCCAGAGTGGCCTATTCGGCGACACTGTCGAGGACTTTGCCCAGCAGTTCTCGGCAGTCCAGAAGCAGAGGGAGGCCATTCAACACATCCTGCCCCGCCGCGAGTCCAAACCCATCCCGCCGCCGGTGGCTCAGCCTCCCCCCGCTCGTCGCCGAGGGCGCCCCCCCGCGGCCCCCACCAAACCTGCTCCGTCGCCTGCTGAACCCAAGAAGGAGACGGCCCGACGTCGAGCTGGCCGCGGGGGTGCGGCGCCGCCCGCCTCTCAGGGACCTGCAAAGAACACCCGCAAGAGAGCCGCGAAACGTCCCTGACGCGGGCAACCCGGAGGTGGAGAAGTTTGTTCTTCAGGGGACGAGAACATCTGCGTCCCCGCTCCCGCTGGAGGGCCGGGGGTTGTTGTGCACTTTAACGCTGCCGCCGGCCCACGGGTCGGCGGTACCCACAACTTCAATAAAAGAGCAATTTCCTTCACCTCCGGGGCCTCGGCCCCGTGTTCCCGTTCCGGGCGGCACCAGGATGCCCTCTCGGAGCCGGACTCGGAGCTGTCTTTCGCCAGCGCGGGAACCTGGGAAGAAGGTAGGCCCTGCTCAGAGCAGCTTGTCTCCCCTTCCTGTTCCCCCCCTAGGCTGCCCCACCACGGTCACGTCGGTCAACGTTCCCTTGACACCCCTGTCGAGGCGCTTGGGGGCCTGGCTTCAGCTCCCCAGCCCCTCGCGGTGGTTGATACGGACGGTACGTCTCGGCTATGCGATTCAGTTCGCCAAAGCTCCGCCCAGGTACAGAGGTGTCCTTCACACTCGTGTCCACTCAGACACCCACGCCGCTGTCCTGCGTGCAGAGGTCGCAGTCCTACTGGCGAAGGATGCGATCGAGCTTGTCCCTCCAGCCGAGATGAGGTCAGGGTTTTACAGTCCCTACTTCATCGTGCCCAAAAAGAGTGGTGGGTTAAGACCCATCCTGGATCTCAGAGTCCTGAATCGGTCCCTTCTCAGGCTGCCGTTCAAGATGCTCACGACGAAGCGCATGCTCTCATGCATTCGTCCCCAGGATTGGTTTGCAGCCATCGACCTGAAGGACGCGTACTTCCATGTCTCGATTCTTCCTCGCCACAGGCCCTTTCTTCGGTTTGCGTTCGAGGGTCGAGCATACCAGTACAAAGTTCTCCCATTCGGCCTGTCCCTCTCTCCTCGCGTTTTCACCAAGGTTGCGGAAGCGGCCCTGGCCCCTCTTTGGCTGTCAGGTTTCCGCATCCTCAACTATCTCGACGACTGGCTTCTGATAGCCCACTCTCGAGAGGTGCTTTGCGACCAGAGGGACCTGGTGCTTCAGCACCTCAGCCGCCTGGGCCTTCAGGTCAACCGAGAAAAGAGCAAACTCTCCCCAGTGCAGAGGATCTCTTTTCTCGGCGTGGAGCTGGACTCGGTCTCCATGACAGCCCGTCTCACCAACGAGCGCGCTCAGTCGGTGCTGAGATGTCTAGATTTATTCAGGCACAAGACAGCGGTTCCTCTAAAAACTTTTCAGAGGCTCCTGGGGCATATGGCAGCTGCGGCCGCGGTAACGCCGCTGGGCTTGCTTCATATGAGACCGCTTCAGCACTGGCTACACGACCGAGTCCCGAGACGGGCATGGCACCGTGGCACACTCCGGATTGGCGTTTCCCCGCAGTGTCGCCGCCTGTTCAGCCCGTGGTCAGACCCTGCCTTTCTCCAGGCCGGAGTACCCCTGGGGCAGGTGTCCAGGCACATCGTGGTTTACACGGATGCCTCCACCACGGGTTGGGGTGCTGTGTGCAACGGGCAAGCAGCTTCGGGCTCCTGGACAGGACCTCGACTGCAGTGGCACATCAATTGCCTCGAGTTGTTGGCTGTGCTTCTGGCCCTTCGTCGCTTCCGACCGACGTTGCGTCAGAAGCACGTACTTGTGCGTACCGACAGCACTGCGACTGTGGCTTATATCAACCGCCAGGGCGGCCTCCGCTCCCGTCGCATGTCACAACTCGCCCGCCGTCTGCTCCTCTGGAGTCAAACGTGGCTAAAATCGCTACGTGCCATTCACATTCCGGGGGAACTCAACCGTGCAGCCGATCAGCTCTCACGGCAGTCCACCCTCCCTGGAGAATGGCGACTCCACCCCGAGACAGTCCAGCTGATTTGGAGGCATTTCGGGGAGGCCCAGATAGATCTGTTTGCCTCCCCCGAATCCTCCCACTGCCAGCAGTTCTTCTCCCTCAACGAGGTATCCCTCGGCAGGGACGCTCTGGCCCACAGCTGGCCTCCGGGGCCCAAGTACGCCTTTCCCCCAGTGAGCCTCCTTGCACAGACCCTGTGCAAGATCAGGGAGGACGAGGAGCAGGTTCTCCTGGTCGCCCCATACTGGCCTGCCAGGACCTGGTTCCCAGAACTCATTTCCCTCGCGGCAGCCCCTCCCTGGAAAATCCCCTTGAGGAAGGACCTTCTTTCTCAGGGGATGGGCACTATTTGGCACCCACGTCCCGATCTATGGAACTTGCACGTCTGGCTCCTGGACGGGACGCTTCAGACCTCGCCGGCCTTCCACAGGCCGTGGTAGAAACCATCACTCAGTCCCGAGCCCCCTCTACAAGGCAGGCGTACACACTGAGGTGGGGTCTATTCGTCGACTGGTGTTCCTCACGCGAACAGGACCCACAGAGATGCACGATTGCAGTAGTGCTTTCCTTCCTGCAAGAGAAGTTGGAGCGCAGGCTGTCCCCTTCGACTCTCAAAGTGTATGTTGCCGCTATTGCCGCACATCACGATGCAGTGGATGGATCATCCCTAGGTAAGCACCCTCTGGTCGTGAGATTCCTCAGAGGCGCTAGGAGGATCAATCCTCCCAGACCGCGCCTCGTACCCTCTTGGGACCTCTCCGTCGCCCTCCAGGGCCTGCGGGGACCTCCCTTCGAGCCCCTCGCCTCAGTTGAGCTTAAGTTTCTGTCATTGAAGACAGCGCTCCTGACTGCGTTGGCCTCCATCAAGAGGGTGGGGGATCTGCAAGCTTTCTCTGTCGACGAAGCGTGCCTGGAGTTCGGGCCCGGCGATTCTCACGTCATCCTGAGACCCCGGCCCGGCTATGTGCCCAAGGTTCCCACCACGCCTTTCCGCGATCAGGTGGTGAACCTGCAAGCTCTGCCCTTGGAGGAGGCAGACCCAGCTATAGCATCGTTGTGTCCAGTCCGTGCTCTGCGCACTTACGTAGACCGCACTCGGCACTTCAGACGCACTGAGCAGCTCTTTGTCTGCTTCGGAGGTCAGCAGAAAGGGAATGCTGTCTCCAAACAGAGGTTGGCGCATTGGGTGGTAGAAGCCATCTCCCTGTCTTACTTGTATCAGGGAGAGCCTTGCCCCTTAGGCTTGCATGCCCACTCCACACGGAGTGTTGCATCTTCCTACGCGTTGGCACATGGCGCCTCATTAGCGGACATCTGCAGAGCTGCCGGCTGGGCGACACCAAATACCTTTGCCAGGTTTTACAACCTTCGCTTAGAGGCCGTGTCCTCCCGAGTTCTGACAGGTGACCGGGAGGACGGCTAGTGTCGGCTTGCTGCGCCATTCCCACGTGGATCCGTGCGCTATCTCCCAGTCTGTTCCCTCCGGCGAACCTGGGTCCTCCATGCCCCTCAGTCCGGGCTAGACGCGGAGTAGCTCTTGACTGTGCTCCTGCCGGGTCTCCTTCGCCCCGCAGGTTGTGGCTATTTTTCTCTATATTTTTCCAGGGGTCAACCAGAAGGCCTCTGTTTCCCTCGTATATCCCTAAAACCCCCTTATGGATATATTGAATTTCTTATTTTCACATGGACAGAATTCATGTCTCCGCCCCCCCAACCCCTGCTTCAGTTTCTGGCATCCCTGGGGACCCCCCTTCTCGGGCCCCAGGGCGTTGGGAAGGTTACGTTAACGTCCGCCTGTTGACACGTCCGCCTGCCGGCACGTGGTCGTTGCGTAACGCGGCGCAGGGACGTGGCTTGTTCCATAGGGTCAGTTCCCATGTAACGTCGAAGTGATTCGACTGAAGGGGAACGTCTAGGTTACGTAGGTAACCCTCGTTCCCTGAAGGAGGGAACGGAGACGTTACATCCCCTGCCACGTCCCTGTCGTCGCGCTGACGCCGGCTCAACCCGGCTCCTCAGCGAAGAACCTGTCTGACTGGCGCATGACGTCGCTATTTATACCCGTATGTACGGGGCGTGGCGCATCATGCAAATGCCACTCGCCAATTTTCATTGGCCTTTTGTATAAGGCTCAGATATGATTGGATTCTAAGCGAATTCCCATGTAACGTCTCCGTTCCCTCCTTCAGGGAACGAGGGTTACCTACGTAACCTAGACGTTTTTTTCTACCAAATGATGTGAAAATCATCTAGTTCACTTGTTTTCACAAAACAGTATATAGATTTAAATTTTTGAAGACACTTTTTGTTTAGAGTGGCTGTATGCGAGAAGGCGTGAATCATCATGAATAATGCTGTGATTTACACCTGAGAAGACAAAGACCTGCATAATGAGCCGCATAATGAGCCATTCAGTCGGATGTTGACTGAGAGGAAACAACAGAAAGAATAAAGGAAAAATGAAAGGACAAAATACATATATATTTAGTTTGAAGCGTATTTTGAATATATTTAACTATCACACAAAATAACTTGTCTTTCACTTGTGAGTGCAGTTAAACTTTTTATTAGGAACAAAAGTAATAAACACAGAAGTCAAGATGTCGAGGGTGCAATATCCAAATCACTTGCAGGAAACTTGAACACAGGAAAACGGGGAACAGCAGAAACTGCAAAGAAAACAAGTAGATGTGAGCAACACAATGATCTGACAAAGACAGAGCTAACATGGAGAAAACACATACACTACCAGCCAAACTTTTTATTATTAAAAGTTTTTTTTTTTTTTAAGTGAGCAGTTTTTTTTACATAGTAAACCTATTTCACAAAATTAGATAATTATTTTTCTTTAAAAAAGTACCTTTGACTGGTAGTGTATAGCATAGGCGTATAACAGTTAGGTGCAAATAAAACAGTGTGAGATAAATGCAGATGTAAGGTTTGTAATGAAGTGATACAGGAGAAACCATACATCTTCTACCTTTCATACAGATTACTTAAAAAGAGAATAGTAGTTTTTTATTTGAATTGGTTTATGTAAAAGTAAACATTTCAAGCTTTCTACAAGTAAATGCATTATGTCTGTGAGGCACGTAATCACTTAGATTTAGGTTTCATGCACGTTAGTTTCATTTATGTGTCTGTGAAAAGATATAACAGAGACAGTCAAGGCAGAGCGCGTGCCCTGACTGTTTTCTTATTTTCATAAAAGCACAGTGTATACAAATAAAAATATACCCTCTACAGTTTCGAATGATGTATTGGTTGTATTTGTACGATCAAAACTGACGGAGAATTTTACATTCTTTTCGGAGTTATTACAAAAGCGTGCCTCAAATGCGCCAGCGCGTTTTTCGACCAAAGTTGAAACATCCTGTTATCATGAGACATTTAGATGCAGTGAAATGAAACATACTTTATAATGTTTCACTTGCTGTAGTCAGGAAATACAGTTGACAAAAAGTCTTAACTGGTAAAATGTGTGCACATTCTGTCACAGTAACAACTTACAAATATAAAAGAAAAAAACTTACTTGTGTAAATATCTCATCTGCTGGTTCACGCCATGTCTCATTTAATGTTCATCTTCTGAAGTAAGTTTTATTCCTGACAGCCCGTCTTCTTCCAGAAAGGACTAACTTGAAAGAAAAGAAACTGCTTTCTCCTTTGTTTACTGTGATGTGGGCGTCTACTTTTGGTGCGGCGCCCTCACGTGGACGATTTGAATATGAAAGACTGGAATCGCTCCTGGGCGTGATCTAATTAAAACTAATGAAGCAGACAAGAGAGACTGGACATCGTGTTGGTTTCATACGGATTACTTTATCACAGAATATTTGATTTCAATAAACATTACTTTATTTGAAAGTATAGATATCAAGCTTTCTCTAGACATATTGCTCATGTCTCTGTGTTGTGTATTGGCTGAGTTATAGTCTATTTTAATGACGCGTTTCTGAATGAAGATCACGGAGATCAACGCGGCAGTCAGCACACCCTTTTTGTTTTCTTTATTTTGTAAAATCACAATATTTTTTTGGTTTTGTGAGTATATACAAATAAAAGTAGACCCTTTACAGATTCGATTGATGCACCGCTTTTATCTGTACAATCAGAAATGACCGAGTAATTGAAGTTCCTTTTGGGAAACTGCCACAAAACGCGTATACGCGTGTTTGGACCCCAGGGGGATTAACCAAATGTGTCACTGAAGACATTACAACATTTGTTTCCACAAAAATATTAAGCAGCAAATCAGCATATTAGAATGATTTCTGAAGGATCATATGAGACTGACTGGAGAAATGGGTGCTGAAAATTAAGTTTTGCCATTACAGGAATAAATAAAATTTTGAATGATATATGTGACCCTGGACCACAAAACCATTCTTAATAATAATAAAAGGAATATTTTTGATAATAGCCAAAAATACATTGTATGGGTCAAAGTTATTGCTTTTTCTTTTATGCCAAAAATCATTAGGATATTAGGTAAAGATCATGTTCCATGAATATATTTTGTAAATTTTCTACTGTAAATATATCAAAACTTAATTTTTGATTAGTAATTTGCATTGCTAAGAACTTCATTTGGACAACTTTAAAGGCGATTTTCTCAATATTTCGATTTTGATTGTACCCTTAGATTCCAGATATTCAAATAGTTGTATCTTGGCCAAATATCAGATATCAGATGATGTATAAATCTCAATTTAGAAAAATTGACACTGATTTTGTGGTCCAGGGTCACATTAGAAAACAGTAATGTTGTTATTATTACAGTATTACTATTTTTATGACATTTTTGATCAAATAAATGCAACCTTGGTAAACATGAGAACTTTAAAAAAGAAAAAAAAGAAAAATAGAACCAACCCCAAACTTTTGAATAGTAGCGCATAGTCAATATTATTAATAGTCAGTGAATCATTTAAATGACTGAAGTGATAAAACCAAATGATTATCTGTGTAGTCAGTTTTGCCAAGCAAAACAGCTGTTTGGAGTTGCTTTAATTTAACAAATAACATCCTGCTCAAGACCCCTCATCACTTCATTAAAATCCAGTCTTGCATTTTAAGACATGAAAAGCTTTTCATACTCACAATGTATGATTACAGCACACTCGTTGATAATTATATCATTGTTTATGTAATTCTGTCTTTTTATGCATTAAGGTAAGCAACCTGCTGCCTATGGTAATTCTTCTTATTAGTACAGAAGACACACAGACTCTCTCCCTGTGATTCCAGTTGCTTTTCTCTGTGCATTGGGATGTGTTGCCTCAGAATGCTAATGAGCTCAAGTAGGACATGAGGACATTACTCAGCAACCAGCACTGATGTGTGTGTGTGCGCCTGTTTAAAGCACCAGCAGGGATTGAAAACGTACTGACTTGGTTAATATATGCTGCTTTGTTTGGCTGCATCCTTTTTAAGTCTTTAAGTCACTGGAGAAAGAGCCAAATGCAATATTCTTAAGCAATATCATGAGTAAGTGTGCTGTTGTTCAGAATGCAATTTTTTGGCCTTAGGGTCGAGGTCAAAGAATCCAAAGCACCGAGCTGGAAAAGAGTTTATGAGCGGAGTGACAGTGATTTCTTGCAGTGAGTGAAATTTGAAAGTGTTTTTGCAGTGTCGGGACTTTCTTCAGCTGAAAAGACAGTAGAAGACCTTGAAGCAGCTGCTGTCCAGCACAGTACCTCCCCTCACTGATTACAGCACACCTTTGACAGCCAGGACATTTGTCAGGGCCGCCCACTGCACTGCCCTCTCTGCACTTCCTGCTGCGGCCCATGTGCATGTTCCTCACTGTGGACACACATGCACAGTATTTCTCTAAATGATACTTTGAGTGATGGACGGTAAGATCTGTTCAGTCGGCTTTGCATAGTCTTTAGATGATGATCTGGTCAGCATGAAACAGACAGTTTTCTCTTCCCTTTTGTGATGTATATTCGAGTGAAACAGGTTCTGGAATGTAGGGCCGGATTTTAACCTTTGCCGGGAGTTTGATTGATTTGATCGTGCCACAACAGCCAAAGTCTGTCTACACTGGATGCGACAAAGCGGGCGTTGCAAAGCATTTGAACTTTGTGTGAGCACGTCATAAATAGAATGCGGCAGCAGTTTACTGTCGGGGATTTGTCGTGTTGTCTTTCTGTGGTTGAGACAACATAACTCTAATGTTCATTCATGTTTGTTTCATGCTATAACCAGTAGTAAAGAGGAAGAAATGATCTGATCACATGCTGCTTGAACTGAGGCGATTGTGTTCTCAGTTCTAACGCCACTAGGGTTGTTGCGATTCCAAAACTAGTATCGGAAATGCCACCGATACCACAAAAAATTCTAGCATCGGTATTGGCGAATACTTGAATCCACGTACTGATCCTATACCATTTTCTTAAACAAGACCTAGTTATGCCTGCTAGCTTTGCTTAGCGCTGCACATCGGAAGTCAATTATTCTTTGCTGCGAAGAAAAAATACAAACATGGTAGCAGTATGTCTGCTGTTTGGCAGTATTTCAGACTGGACCAACCAGACAGTAAAACGGCGACATGTCTCTCATATAGCGCCCTTTGATTTTCGCGATGCAGAAAACACGGAATTCAGTCATAAAAACAGGATTTGCAGTTTACCACGGAATTTGTGAAAGTTTGGAGGAATTAATCAAAAGTTAGTCTCGCGTAGCCAGACCTTCAGACTGACGGCTGAAGGTCTGGAATTCATGCCAGCTTTCGTTGGCCAAGGCCCGCCCATAATGCCGTTTGACCGACATGTCAAACAACCAATCACAGTTCGTTTCGTTCAGCGTCATCTTTCGGGGTGTAGAAATGCCCCTACAACAACAGACTGGCGTGCAACAAGTCAGCCATTGAAATAACCAGCATTGAAAGTTAAATAAGAAGAGGGAGAACAAGCAGTAAGTCAGTAATTTGTTCGCGAACGTTGCAAAAGTGTATAACAACAATGGCGTCTGCATAAGCACCTCTTAGCAAAAACACTGAGTAAAACAGTCTGCGCTTTATTTCCCGGCGGACCGAAAATAAACGCGACACTCACGTCTCCTGGAAATCCAATCAAATTCAACTAATCAGATGACAACTTTCACATTCGTGAAGTGTTTCCAGTTAAGTGTACCATATGCATCAGACGTTTAGCCAACGTTCCGTGGGCGTGACATCTGAGGCTGAGACTAATCAAAAGTAGGTCATTACACTTAAATCAAATCTCGATACAGACTAATATTTGTAAATATTAAGCCGCAAAACGACTATTTAAATAAGAATTCTGCATCTTTGTGTTAATGAAGACGTGTGGTTTTGTTTACTACTCGTACCGAAGTGCATGTGACACCTGCAGTAATATTACAAGGCTCCAGACTGTGACCTTTTTTTCTGCCCACCATGTTGTTCAACTCCTAAGTGCTGCCATTTTTGTTGCATATGAGAAACATCAAATGACAAACAAAACGAAAGTGAAACTAAACTGCGATATGTTTGAGCTGCGCAGCATTGACCGTTTATCAGCTCGGACCAGAACAGCTGATTTTGTGACACTGTTACTGCTGTGAGAAACAGTGAGAAGCGTTTGAATTTGCCACAAAATGAATAAGGTTGCTGCGAGATCTAGTGAGAATCTTTCAAATTCTGCCCAGAATTCTCTGTTTTAAACAGCACTGATGTACGTCAGAAAACCAGATGTAGTTATGCTAACTATAAAAAAATAAATATTACTGTCAAATGTATGTCAGATAATAAAAATACTTCAGTTCACTGTATATATTTGTTCATGTTTTATTAAGGGATAAGTCTGAAGCACACAATAAAGTAATTCTGTCAGTTCATACAGGGCAAGTATTATGTACAGCTGTACAGCCGTGGCCAAAAGTTTTGAGAATTACATAAATATTGGAAATTGGAAAAGTTGCTGCTTAAGTTTTTATAATAGCAATTTGCATATACTCCAGAATGTTATGAAGAGTGATCAGATGAATTGCATAGACCTTCTTTGCCATGAAAATAAACTTAATCCCGAAAAAAACTTTCCACTGCATTGTTAAGAAGGCTTCAGGGCATCCAAGAAAGTCCAGCAAGCGCCAGGATCGTCTCCTAAAGAGGATTCAGCTGCGGGATCGGAGTGCCACCAGTGCAGAGCTTGCTCAGGAATGGCAGCAGGCAGGTGTGAGCGCATCTGCACGCACAGTGAGGCCAAGACTTTTGGAAGATGGCCTGGTGTCAAGAAGGGCAGCAAAGAAGCCACTTCTCTCCAAAAAAAACATCAGGGACAGATTGATCTTCTGCAAAAAGTATGGCGAATGGACTGCTGAGGACTGGGGCAAAGTCATATTCTCAGATGAAGCCTCTTTCCGATTGTTTGGGGCATCTGGAAAAAGGCTTGTCTGGAGAAGAAAAGGTGAGCGCTACCATCAGTCCTGTGTCATGCCAACAGTAAAGCATCCTGAGACCATTCATGTGTGGGGTTGCTTCTCATCCAAGGGAGTGGGCTCACTCACAATTTTGCCCAAAAACACAGCCATGAATAAAGAATGGTACCAAAACACCCTCCAACAGTAACTTCTTCCAACAATCCAACAACAGTTTGGTGAAGAACAATGCATTTTCCAGCATGATGGAGCACCGTGCCATAAGGCAAAAGTGATAACTAAGTGGCTCGGGGACCAAAACGTTGAAATTTTGGGTCCATGGCCTGGAAACTCCCCAAATCTTAAAACTTGTGGTCAATCCTCAAGAGGCGGGTGGACAAACAAAAACCCACTAATTCTGACAAACTCCAAGAAGTGATTATGAAAGAATGGGTTGCTATCAGTCAGGAATTGGCCCAGAAGTTAATTGAGAGCATGCCCAGTCGAATTGCAGAGGTCCTGAAAAAGAAGGGCCAGCACTGAAAATACTGACTCTTTGCATAAATATCATGTAATTGTCGATAAAAGCCTTTGAAACGTATGAAGTGCTTGTAATTATATTTCAGTACATCACAGAAACAACTGAAACAAAGAGCTAAAAGCAGTTTAGCAGCAAACTTTGTGAAAACTAATATTTGTGTCATTCTCAAAACTTTTGGCCACGACTGTATATATAGATACACACCTAGGTATTGGATCAGTACTTGGTATGGGCCGATACCCTGAACCCAGGTATCGGAATCGGTATCAGGAAGGGAAAAAGGGTTTCGGAACATCTCTACACACCACACATCATCACTCAGTGAAAAATACATTGCAGAGCAAAGATGACACTGACAATGGCAGACAAGACAGAGCAGGTTACATTTGGTAGTAAACATTAAAAGTCTCAGCTGTCAAATTTGTATTTTTAAAAAAAAAAAATTCAAACAGTAAATATAATTTTTGGGGCTTTTTAATGTAACAGATCACTGTAGCATCTACGTTCAAACTGTTCAAATGTGAACTGATCGCTTCCTAGTAGTTATAGCATGAAATACATATGAATGAACATCAGATGTTTTCTCAACCGTGGAAAGACGTCAATACACCATTTTCAAGTTCGACTTGGAAAAAAAAAGGTTTTCTTTTGAACTTTCTATTAAAGTTTTCCATGCAAGTTTGAAGGTCTTTGGCAGTCTGAAAATCTGTTGTAGACTTTCTTGTTTATATCAGCAGGGAGGTTCGAGTGAAGTTATTTTTATTTGTGTAGTGCTTTTTGCATTTTGTTCTGTGATCCATGTTGTTTGACAAGCAGCTGAGGCAGGGAAACTTTTTGATTAAAGATTATGAAAAATGCTTTTGAATAACATGCACTGATAAACTACACAGTAAAGCCAGAGACATTTTATTAAGAAAGGAAATAGGGTAAATTTGTATTATGCTGTCTTTTAATCACATTCACATGGCAAATAAGTGAGGGGGGGGGGGGGACTCTGCAACTCTGTCAGCCTCATTCCTCTCTCTAAGCAGGCCTCAGACTGATTAATAATGCAATTGTTTTTTAGATGTGCGCTTTGTGTGTGTGTATGTGTTCATCAGAGCAGTGGAGCTTGGGCTCCAGTGATGGCATTTTGCCTATTTTGTTCTGCTGAATTTATGCACGGTTTCCCTTCGAGAGCTCCTCTCCCCACACCCTCTATTTTTTCTCATTTCATTCCCCCTGTCCGTTCCTCTCCTATTCTGCAGCAGCTCTAGTTATCTTTTTTTTATCTTCATCTCTGCAAACTTATACTGCTGGAATGCCTGTGCAAACTGTCTGAATTCAGCACATCTACAGTTCTTTGTTGGAGAAGGTTGCCTTTTCTCTGATGATGGGTAAACTGAGGCCACAGACAAAATAAAAGATGAAAAGCATGCGTAGTATCCTTGATGTGCATAGTATCCTTATTGTTGGTGTATGGTTTTGCAAATGCATCACAAGTTACAACAGCAAAGTACTATCAAAATCCCTCAAAGTATGAGAACTGTGTATAAGAATCAGAAATTAAAAATTTAGAAAGAGCAACTGAGCACTATTGAAGATTTCCCTGAGCTCTAAATCTCATGCAGATTTAGAAAATATCTAGATTAGCAACAGCCTGGGATAGATTTGAGCAACTGAATCAAAGATGATAATAATTTCATTTGAATAGCTTGAATATGGTAATGGTGTGATATCTAATATGTATGCATGAATTAATGTAACAAACCGACTCTATTTGGAAACTATTCAGTATGTTTATTTATTCTGTCTTCGAGAAGTTGCAGTCATTAGCATTAGCTTAATCTGACTTTCAACAAGAGCTACTATGCAAAAATAAAAAAAGAGCAAGGCTATGAGAGAGGTACCAGGAACACCAAAACAAAAATCATTTTCAAAATGCATTTATTTAGTGATGATATTCCATCTTATTCTGGACTTTTTTTGTTTTTTTGCTATTGAGCTAAAGAAACAAAAGGATTTTTTAAATATAAATTAAAAAATACATGATTCTCATTTAAAGTTGGTGCTAACACTTTAGTTTAGGGACCAATTGACACTTTGACCCCAAAGAACAATGACAACACGCAGACAGACAAGACAGAGCAGGTTACTTCTGGTATTAAACAAGTTCTCAGTCATGTCGCAATTTTTAAGAAATTCAAACAATAAATACCATTTGTGGATCTTTAATGTGTCGTGACAGATCGCTGTATTGCCTTATTAGATCAATCCACACGCAAACCGATCGTCTTTTCTTTTTTACTTAAAGCACAAAAAAAAAACATGAACATCAATACACATACTTTTTGAAGTATAAGTCCACCAAAGTTAATCTACTCTCCTGTCTGATTTGTTTGTCAGACAAAATGGCGAATTCTGCGTTATGATTGGTCTGATCGCTTGTCAGTCAAGCTGTTTGCGAAGGGTCAATTCTCACTATTAACTAGTCACCTAATAGCATGCTTATGTGACCCGGGAAAACAAAACAGGAAATTGAGATTTATACACCAACGTAAAGCTTTCCATTGGTGTATGGTTTGTTGCAATAGTAAAATATTTGGCCAAGATACAACTATTTGAAAATTTGGAATCTGAGGGTACAAAAAAAAAATCGAAATACTGAGAAAATTGTCCAAATGAAGTTCTTAGCCATGCATATTACTAATCAAAAATTAAGTTTTGATATATTTACTGTAGGAAATTTACAAAATCTCTTCATGGAACATGATCTTTACCTTATATCCTAATGATTCTTAGCATAAAAGAAAAAATGATAATTTTGACCCATACAATGTATTTTGGGCTATTGTCACAAATATTCCTGTGCTACTTAAAGGGTTACTCCACCCCAGAAAGAAAATTTTGTCATTAATTACTTACCCCCATGTCGTTCCAAACCTGTAAAAGCTTCGTTTGTCTACAGAATACAGTTTAAGATATTTTGGATGAAAACCGGGAGCTGACGGGGAACAATGGGCGGAGTAACCCTTTAAGACTAGTTTTGTGGTCCAGGGTCACATATTACTAGCATATTGGCTGTTTATTAGTACTTAAAGCACATACTAATGCCTTATTTTGCCTGACCATATTTATTTATGCTCAAAGCATACATTTCTGTTCTGTTTTGATGCCCCTCACCTTAATGCTCTGTTTAAATAGGCATGGTGGATTGTACACTTGGTAGTAAACAGCCACTGTACGATTGGCTGTTGTGTATTTTTGACAGCCTACATCCTTCATAGATGGACTCTGCTGTCATTTAGGTTAAAAATGCATAAATACTCATACATATTGAACGATCTGTAATAACAGACAAAGCAATAGTGACCACATAATAAAAACAATTACTCACACTTGTGTGCTGCAACATTACTGTCCGTCCAATAAGTCGGCACAGCATCGTTTTTTAAGTTTTTAATCTTTCTGAAAATCCTCCATCGAATTTTGCCTTGTTTTTAAACAAATATGCGGTAAAATAAAGTAAACAAAGGATCAAGTTCTTACTGACATGGTCTGAAACTTCATTAAAAATAAAGTTCTGTGGAGGCGGTGTTTAGCCACACTATTGCATCATTCCACAACCTGTGATTTTGGCAGATTGGCTTCAATATAAGCTGTCTTAATCCAATGTATTTATTGTTTCCTGTCTACTAAGATGCCTGGTCATTTTTTAAGTCAGCATGGATATATGATATTCTACAACTGTGTGTGTGGGAAGATGTGTGTAAGTGAAACTATATGCCCTTGAGCAAAGATAGCAGCAAGCATGCTGCATCCTTCCACATGTGCCTTTGAGGTAAATAGAGATGCAAACGGACAGCTCTCTCCAGGTATCACAGACCTCTTTGGCCCGAACCCAGTTTCCATAGGAGGTGATTCATACAAAACTGCTGTCTGTTAAATCAATGACTAACTGTGCAGCGTGGCAGCTGGTTTCAAACACAGTCTGTAGGCTTTTAAAGCCTTGTCTCCACATCAGTGCAGCTGTAGTAATAAAGACACTCTAATTGGTCTATGAGGCAGAGTGTGCAAAGGGCAACTACAGAGTGATCAGTTCCTTCATTACCCAGGACACACACAAATAAACTGTACAAAAATTAAAATCTAGGTTAAGCTTTTTATGTGTAGCATTTGCCACAAGGAAAACTTATAATCTGAGAGCATTTCTAGTTATTGCAAAATGCTTCCTACTGTTCCTTTATCTCTTTATTACTTTTTTCCTCCACCTGTATCTGGCTGCAGCCATCAGCTAATATGAGAGTTTTAGGCCCATCACTTGTTCACTTATCATCCGGAATGCACATGGTATGGTGAAGGTTGTGTAAATGTATTTTATTTTTTTGTGCTTTGCAGTGAATTGTCATTTAAATGCATTTATTTTTATATTTCGGCGCATGAAAGTCATATGAAGGTTTTTATCTGTTGCTCTAAAACCCCTGCAGTCTGTTTATAAGCCGTTCTGGGAGTGAATTGCAGCTCCAATAGAGGCATGTCGTGTCCTCATGCTGGTTCGGTGTTTTAATATGTGTGACGCATGCTGAAATAATTAAAGTGACAGAAACAACGTGTCTTCATGAATTATTCATGTGACACAT
Source organism: Garra rufa (assembly GCF_049309525.1). Lineage (NCBI taxonomy): Eukaryota > Metazoa > Chordata > Actinopteri > Cypriniformes > Cyprinidae > Garra > Garra rufa. Next base: position 36,964,904 of record NC_133365.1, on the reverse strand, counting down.
GTTTTCATGACAGCGCACTGTCTTTACCAAAAGTACGTCTAATAGCAGTGCAGTGGTTTTGACTTCTATCATTTTCAAATTCGTAGTGCTTACTGATGGAAGTGTATAATAAAGTGCTGAAATATAATAATGGTAAAAAATTTTTTTTTTCAGATGAAGTCAACAGAGGTGGATCAAGGCCTTTTTACAGACAGTTACTGCAAAGTGTGCAGCGCTCAGCTCATCTCAGAGTCACAGAGAGTGGCACATTATGAGGTGAGACCTGCTTTCTGTCTACATCCTGTCTGCTTGTACGTACAAATCTCTCTTTGTCCTTTTGTTCGTTTGATGTTAGTCATTTTAGATGTTGTTATTCAAAGTCTTCTTGTAGGGACAATCCCCCCAGAGCAATCAGAGGTTAAGTGCCTTTAAGGACACAGTGACAACTAGTGAATATAGCAATACATATAGCCACTAGCCTGCTTTCTGGACATGTTCTACGATTACTCATAAGAGGTTCTGTGTGCATGTCCTCTCATCTGTGTTGTGAGGAATAGCAGCTTCGCTGTATTACAGAGTGTTTCCTTGTGGTCACTGAACAGTGAGTTATATGGCCACTCGTCAACAGAGCTGTAACCTGAACAGGCCCAGATGGGAGCATAATGTATTTGCCCAGACAGGCATGGAGTACAAGGAGAAGATAGTGTGCTGGTCAGTGTAAAATATTAATTATGGGTTTGTTTTGTTTGTCATTGCAGAGTGTGTTATTAGCTTGATTGTCTCATGTGGACTGAGTGTGCAGGCCTATTGAGCCCCATTGTCCCTTGCCAATGCCCAATTCAACTTAGTAGACTGAAATATTGGCTGCTGGTCTCCAACAAATGACCACTTTATTTTCTCTGTCCATCTAATGATTTTGTTTACAAATGTCATGTGTGTGTGTGAATTGATTGAATTGAATTATATTTGATATAACTTCTGGAACTCAGGAACAGGAACTCAGTGTTTCAGTTAGGGATGCACCGGAATTTTGGCAACTGAAAATATGTAGCTGAAACAGTATTTTTTGGAGGGTATATTATTGATAGCAAAAAAGCAGCAACTGTTTCTGTGTTTTGATTCTTGGCATACTGAAAACTTGGATAAGCTACAACAGGTAAAAATGTCAGCAGTGTGGATGCATTTTAAAAAAAATATTGTGACCAAAAGTGAGGTAGCAAAGAGTGGCAAAATGGCAAGTTTTCAAAAGTAAAGACGACATCGGATGCCTATTTTCCACAAGTTTGTATGATTCTATAGCGTCTTCAAAACTTTTTGAATCTGAAGATTAGGGTAAATTGGATTTATTTTGTCTTCTAGAAAACATGTAAGTATCTTGTGTAGCTTCTAAGGGGCAGTACTAAATGAAAAAATATGATATTTAGGCAAAATGAGAAATTTACACCTCTTCATTCTGTTCGAAAGTTTACATCCCTGGCTCTTAATGCAAGGTGTTTCCTTCTGAAGCATCAGTGAGCATTTGAACCTTCTGTAATAGTTGCTTATGAGTCCCTCAGTTGTCCTCAGTGTGAAAAGATGGATAAATTACACAAAAATTCTGAAAAACCAAAGAATTAGTGGGACTTGAAGGATTTTCCTGAAGAACAACGGGACAAACAAGGGACTCATGAACAACTATCACAAAAAAAAAAAAAAACATACACATCTGTTGATAATTCCGGTAACAAAACAGTATTAAGAATCAAGTGTATATAAACCTTAAATTAAATTATTATTTTCTCTTGTGGACTGTGTAAACGTCTTTTATTTAAAATATCATATTCAGATCAGTACTAAATAAAAAAAATTGTATGATTTCTCTTATTTTGGTAAAATAATTAACATTTTGCAGATTCTGTACTGTATATGCAATCACTATGTAAAAATGAATTTTGCATCCGATATGCCCTTACTTTAATACTTTAATTTTGGTTTCTATGTTTCAGGTTTTTTTTTTTTTTAGAACATCACTAATTTAGTCTTTCCAATGAAAAAAGGCTATCTGTGGTGCATCTGAGGCTGCTGGGTATATTACTTAAAACTGCTAAAAAGCTCAAATCTTTTTGCTGATTTTTGCTTAAATTTTGCAAACCTCCACAGGCACTAAATGAAAAATGTTGTCATGCTCCTAATGTGGAAAGACATTCAGTGGGAACAGTAATTTTTTGTGGAGACCCAGATTTGTGGAGGAGAGTTTTTGTCTCTCTTGCTCTGTCTCAACTCAAAGTCTTTCGGATGCAAGCTGAAATATCCACAGACTGTTTATCAGAGAAATAATTAAAGATAAAAGCTCAGATTTCACTTTGGATTGATTCCTTTTCTTAAGCCAAACATCACTGTCTTAATTAAGCATTTTATTAGAGTCCTTACAAAGGCGTTGAAAAGTGTTATGGGATATGCAAAAGAAGTGAAGAATCACTGTTTATTTGCAGTCTAGCAAATGTCACCCATGTCGCTCAGTTTTTATAGTGGAAGCAAAAGGGAAAGTATGTTTAAAAAAACAGATTGTTTCATGACTTTCATAGATGAAGTATGGAGTAACAGCATGCTTATGAAATGGTAATCAATACAAATGAAAAAAAAAAACTCATTTTATTTACATGTTTCATTTACTAAGCTCTGTATTTGGAATCCAGTCTACTCAATCCTTTCTGTCATTCAAAAGAAACTTAGTGTGTTTTCTTGATCTAATGAGGGGCTTTGTCACAATATTGACACTCAGTTGAATTTAAAAACAAAATAATTTTGTGTTTGCAGTGAAATTGCCTTAAAGCTTGTTTTATTGGAAAGGGGTCTGAACTGTAGAGGCAGAGTAGAAACATCTACAGAGGCTTTAGCCCTCAGGTCATGGTTTTAGAAATTATGCTGAGGGCACAATTTTTCCTCTGCGATGAGCTTTTAATCCTCACTCCTGAAACATCAAAGAGTGAAAGAAAGAGCCAAAGACAGAAAGAGAGAGAGAGACAGACTGGAGGAGGGAGAGAAAATCCAGACATTTGAACTAAACAGTTTAACAGCAGCTGTATTAAAAGGGACATTAATAATGCAGAAAGACAATCATGGACATGAATAGCACTTCCAGCATTGGGTTTCATTTTATAGTCCTCAAGGCACCTATCCAGGGTCTCTATTTTATGTGCTCAAGGTTATTCCATGTATTAATAAAGACTGTGAGACCACCACAAGTACAGGTGTGATAAATGTTATTAAGCACCAGCCAAACATCATCTTAATGTTAAATCCAAGAATCTTGTACAAAATGAGTTCAAGGGTTCTTTTAAATATCCAGTCACTCTGCACAGCATATTGCAGTGCTGCTACGTTTGCGAACACCATGCTTCAAGGTGACTTTTTTGTTTCCACATTTCTGTTACTGACATCAGGTATGCATTACCTAAAGCGAACAGAAGTTATCTGGTGTCCTTTAAGCAGTAAGCGAGGTCTGTGGCCAGTGTCTCCCATTGAGTGTAATTTCTCTGGAGCGCTATGCAATTTGATTTCTTTTTGTTGTCCCGCTCTCTTTCTGTCTGTTTGTGTGCCCTTGGCTTATTTGTTTCCTCCATGCAATTCCAATCAGAATTCTCTAATTTTACATATGTATGAGCGGCATACCGAAGAGAGGGAAGACTGCAGGCTTTTATTTACGCTTGGTCATGGTGATATTATCAGCGTTCAAGGACAAACCTCACTCTCATTGTCCTAGACCCTCCTCTACAATATTGAAATTGTCCATGTGAATCTGATTCACACTAAGGACTACAGAACAACAATCAAAGGTGAACTTTTCTTATGTCGTAACTATTCATGAGCATAAATGTACTTCCATAGGAATTAGTCACAACTGTGTATTGCTTGGAAGTTGATTTGATTTTTTCCCACAACCTGACACAAAACTAGACCAATGTGAATTGTCATGACAAAAGCTGTTTCTATAACCCTGTATTGCATCAGAAATGAGTGAATGCCAAATTTCTAAACAAAAAATCCTATAATTTGCAAAAAATAAAACGTTTTGTTGAGGTGGTTTTTGACTTGGGCAAAAAAGAGGAAACGCATTTGATGAATAAATTACTCCGTGCATCAAAAAAAGTCATGTGACTTTGCAAAGTCATAAATTGGGATGGCATGACCTGACTAACTAACTAGTGGACGGATTTTGTTGTTTGCTTGAGCAAAGTCTGTCATCAAAGTATTTCTGTGTAATTGCCAACAGTGTACGGGAAAGTTATTTTTAAAAGTAATGCATTACAATATTGAGTTACTTAGGGCTGGGCGATAATTCGATAACGATAATTATCACGATATAGTTTTTTTTTTCCGATAAAACGATAATGACAGTTCGATAAGTGCTCGAAAATGTTTATGCACTATGAGTAAGGCTGCGCAGGCATTTTGCAGCCTGCACTTCCGGATGCCACACGCAGTATTTAGTTTACAGCTACATGGCTCTAGTGCAACCATTTCACTCGCATTTTATATTATAAAAATATTTAGGAGCACCATGTGCGACTGACCCGATCAGCATATTTGTGTTTGCGCTCAGCGGAGATTTAAAGGTTTCTACGTGTTTTTGCAACATTGAGTAATGTATCACAGACAGATCTCACGAATCCTTTCATAAAGTATAGAGAGAGTGTAAATAAGAGACTGATTGTGCATTAAAGAGAGCGTTGTTGTTTATAATATAGTTTTGTGATATCGCGAACTAAGATGAGTGACAGCTTTTAATAATTTTAGGGTGGTTTGTAAATGAGATATTGATATAATACAGCAGTTAAATAAACAAGAAGTTATTATTAAGTGACTTACATTGACTGACTACAACACTATTCCCGATTTTGCTTTATTTCGTCGTCAAAAGTAATCTGAAACAAGTCACAACTGCACGCATCTCCATTCAAACACAGCGGTGTTTCGTTAATGAATGAACGTGCGTTTTTAAACGAATCTAGTGCAATGATTCAATTTCACATTCATAAAGACAGTCACTCGCTTTGTTCCCGAATGAACCATCCGTTCAAACGAATCAAATGACTGATATGATTCAGTAATTAAATCAGTGTCTTGCCGCCACCTGCTGGCAGATCTGTTCAGTTATTTAAATCTTTAATATTTCTGTTTTCAAAAGTTTATATTATAGATTTTACATTAATCTCAACATGAATTTATGAGTTTGATTGCACTTACCTCTGAGCCTCATTAAACATATGAAAAGGTAAAAAACTAAATTCCCCTGTAAATCACTTTGAAGAGTCAAATATCACCTCGTAATAGGAAGGCTAATTTTTTTAATAAGAGTTTCGATTATTGTTTAGAATGTGCTCCTAAAATTTTGACTGCTCCCAAATTTAAGTTAGGAACACAAGTGCTCCTAGCAAGAAAAGTAAGTGTAGAGCCCTGAGCCATTTTTTTTTTTTTTATATATTGTCAGACAGCTAAAACATTTTACAAAATGTGTTAAATCAGCTGCACAAAGGGATTGGCATGCTGAAAAGATTTGTCTATTCTTATTTTTGTTGAATGATAAATATACTTAAAAATCACTTTAACTCTGCATTTACAGTCAGAGCCATGTTACAAGTGTTGTATCATTTTACAGTTCTTATTTTTTATAAAAACGTTTTATATATTCTACCTCAATTGATTATTGTTAGGAAAGTATTTGTCCTGTTCTGACAATAAACCATAAATAATAATTAACTGTCGAGAGTAAAAATCTGTCGTTAAAATTGATAGATATAATTATAAAGATTTGACTTTTATCGTGATAATTATCGATATCGACGTATATGAAAAAAAATTATTGTGATAATTTTTTTTGCCATATCGCCCAGCTCTAGAGTTACTCCTTAAAATGTAACTAATTATGTTACTTAGTTACGTTTTATGGAAAGTAATGCGTTATGTTACTTTTGTGTTACTTTTTAAATGTAGGAAGGTTTTGCTTGTTTGTTTTTAATATAAAAAGTTCTATTTTTGGCAAATGTAAAAGCCTTTTTTACACCAAAAGCCTCAGGCTTAGAGAAAAGTAAATTCACGTATGTATATTAGACCACAGAAGAAAAAAAAGTCAACTCTTTAGCAATTAAAAAAAAAGGAAAACAAATGTTAGATTATCTTGAGTAATTTTTGCTTATTAGTATGGATGAATTGGATCATCAAAGGTCGGCAGCAAAGACATCGATTAATGCAATTGGATTAAATACATAAAGGATATTTGTATTATTTAACATACTTAATTATTGCAGACTTGGGTTGAATTTCACTGATTCTATTCGTTTTGAGGAATACTGTATCTGTTTTCTAGTGAGCGAGATGAATTGATGCATGTTCACATTTATTCTAGAACTAAAGTAACATCTTACAATTTCTCTCAACATGGGGACAGGAGAGCTTTTAATCAATAAATGAGGGAAAAAAGTAACTGGCATTACTTATTTGAAAAAGATATTTTCTTGTCAATTAAAAAGTAATGCGTTACTTTGCTAGTTATTTGGAAAAAGTAATATTATTACGTAACTTGCGTTATTTGTAATGCATTACCCCCAACACTGATTGCCAATGACCACATTTATTGTGTTTCGTCTGCTCGCTCTGAGCCGCAAGTAATTAATTATAAATGAAAATTATTATATTCAGTGGCTTCTCCTACATTTCTTACTGATATTTAGTGCCAGTTTTTAGACAGTGATGATTTTGTTCGTTGGATGGATATGGTGCATATTCACAGAAAATTGGGAAGAATTTGTAAATCATTGGCTCCCATGTACGTTTCAGGTTTTTTGTGTGATCTTTAAAGGTAAATTTTGAATGTGTGTATATTCTATTAAAAAATGATGTCAGTAAGATTTTACGTTTGCATTAAGTTGATCAAAAGTGGCACATTTGTAATGTTACAAAAGAGTTCTACTTATTATGTAAGTGCTGTTCTTTTAAACATTCGATTCAGAATTCTGGAAAACACAAAATGGAACAAGCAAGAAAAATGTATCACTGTGTTCACAATAATATTGAATACTGAATACTTTAATGGCTGCCATCACAAGATTAAATTACATTTTAAAAATATTAAAACAGAAAACATTTATTTTAAATTATAATACATATTTATTAAATAATATTTTTAAATGTTTCAGTTTTAACTGTATTTTCAATTAAATGTAGACCTGGTCAGCATAAAGAAACATCATTTAAAAACATTAAGTTAAAACGTACATTTTGAGATGTCTTTATTACAGTGTAATTATACATTTAGGGTTACTTGCATTGTAATTTTGCATAATTAATTGTTATTATAATGTTAAGTACATGTAACGTGTTACAACACCTTAAAATAACATGTTATACCAAAAAATCTTACCAAAAACCTTTGAACAGTGCTATATGTAATATATTGTGAATACATAAGCCTGTACAAAAAGCCTGTACAGCCTGTATCCAAAAATGTGACTTGATGTTTTACAATGTAACTTTATTTCTTATTTTAAACTTTTTGTCATTTACATTCTGGTGGAAACCAGCTTTTACAATGTAGAGTAAGTGTGATCCAAAACAAACAAACAAACAAACAAACAAAAATTGGTCTAAATGGCCTAATGCTGTAGGATATAGGCTGTCTTACACATTTGAATCTTATATTGTGAGCTAAACTTGTCGCTGAGCTGTGAAAGGTCTGACTTTGATTCAGCATAGCTCTATTAAACACATCTACTCTGTTATTATCTAAGTGAGGATCAGTAATGTCTTTAAATATGGCTCTAAATTTGGCTTCCTCAATTAGCTCCGGTACAGTTGGCTAAATCAGGAGGTTCTTGTTGGCCTAACAGCCGTTCGAGACGTATAAAGAGAGGAAATCATTTCTCTGTAAGACGCTTCTTAAGATAGTGCTAATTAAAACAAGTTAGAACAAAATTGGGATGCATGAGGCTAACTAATCAACGTGATTCTCATCCCAGCGTCTCTTTCAAATGCAACAAAATTAGTTTTTCACATGAAAAAGGCTCTAGTAATTGTAATTCTTTAAAGTTAGGCATAACTTGTGGAGTAGCTCATATTGTACAGTTACAGTAATGAATCAATTGTCAGCTGATTGGACTTTTTTCTTTCTTTCATATTTAGAACAAAGGCAGTTATATAAAGGATGTCTGCCAAGCCAAACCTTGACAACTTGCTTTCTGGGATATACAAAACAGTCTAGATCATTTTATGCACTTTTCAGAGGTTATGCAGTTACATTGTTCACTCTTTTAATACTTATGTCTATTGTTATAACTGCATCCAGCTCTCGATTGCAATAAAGAGTATAATAACTTTTCTTGCACAAACTCCAGAAAGCACCATAAATGTTTTTTCTGTTGATTCATTGTCAGAGTGGTGACTTTACAGGTTTGTTTTTGTTCCTAAACAATTCCTAAACAGTTAACACCGTATTGAAGCCCACAAAGCATAAGACATCCATTGGAGAAAGCATTTGTTGGCTTCAAATCGTGTTGCAGTGGATTTTTATGCTTTGGGGATCTTACAGATTATCTGGTGAAACTGAAGCCGTAGCGTAATTCTTCATTGTCTCTGCTGATATTTTCTTTAGCTCTTAGAAGTGGGGAGGAGCGGCAAACAAATTGGAAGAAGATGGTGTTAATGGACAGAACAAAGGCTTGTGAAGCTCTGATGAAATATGGATGAGGGCCTGTCAGCGAAAAACATGAAAACATATCATGTGAAGAGTCCTTGGGACCAACTGAAAGTGTTTCATACCCAAGCCAAAGACTGATTGCTAATGAACTCACTTTTCCACACTTTGATCCCCATTTAGATTCAGCATGCACCACATTTTCAAAATGTCAAGTCACGTCTTTCTGTTTGATGCTCAGGATTTTTACTAGCAGTAAAGAAGTATTTGATTTGTCCTGTATTCATGCTAAAGACATTTTGTCTGTTGACTATTTCAAGGCAGTTTTTTTCAGCAGTAATTTTATGCTTTTAATAATAACAAAATTCATGTTTTTAAATCTTTTGCTTAAAGGCACTCGTGTTAAAAAATGTCTCAAGGTTTGTTTGAAATGTTTCACAAAACAATGCGATAGAAAGAATTCGGAATTCTAATAGCCTGTCCTAGTTTTCTTTCCTGTTGTAATCTACAGAGGTGCTATGATATTGTCTACAAATCTTTCGTCAGCAGTAAATGCAATTGTACAAGGAGGTTTTGGCGTGATTCTGAAATCCCACTCAGTTTTCTGGCATACTGTGATAGTCTTCCTGCTTCCAAAACTGGGTCTGAACATGACTAAGCAACCCAGAGGCCAAACAGTGAGGATGCCTATAGTGGCTTGGAATAGAATATGCAGTGGATCTGTGGCATGTTGATAACCCAGTTTATTTGATGCAGATGACTAATTAAAATTTATAGCTGGAAATGTATTTTTCAGCACCATCTGTTGGATTTTTGCACATTTACACATCTTGTTAGAAGTGCAACTGGAAAATGGTGTAAATTAATTGGCATTTTTATTTAGGTTAGATACTGCAGTCAAAAACGCTGTTTTTTTTCATGCACCTGTCAAATTTGAGATTTAAGATGTTTTTTTCAGACTAGTGGAAAGAAAACACCCCAAAGACACTGTCAAGTGTTTCTTTTATATCACTTTATCTATTTGTGTCAATAGATTTCAATTACAATACATATTTTAAAGGCCGTTTTCTCAAAATGAGTTTTTTCTCATACACTGAGCCATAAATCTGCACTTCAGTAGCACAGCAAACTTTACATTTTTATTCTTGTCTATATCCTGAAGGTTTTTACAGAGGGATTTGTTCATATACAATTAGCTTGATTTTAGAACATTTTATTAACATTTTACTCCCCCAAAAATGGTTAAAAAATACATGGGTTTCTGTCTGTTCAGTTTTTTTTTCTGAATTATGGAGTAACAAAAGTAGATGCCCATTAAAAAAAAAAACATTTGATTTTAATATGTCAAAAAAATTTAACAATTTCGAAACTGACTTGATCCAGTGTTTAGATTTTTGTACTAGAAATGTATGCAAATTAGTGAATATATCATTTGCATATTTAAACCTAACATTTTAGAAAACTTGAAATACAAAAAATGTTTGCAATTATCAATGTAGTCAATCATCTGGGTAAGTAAGGTGATAACTATTTAGTTCATTTTCTACCCTGTTCACCTGCAATGTCTCTTAAGTGGCTGATTTTTTTTTTCTTAAACTGTATTTCATAGTAATTTGCATAATCATTATCCAACTGGTTAGTTCTAGCATTCAAATCTCTATACTAAACTAGCTAGCCATGCAGTAAACCAGTACCAACAAACCCTAGATCAACATATTAGCAGCTCGCAGCCTGAGCAGGATTTAATGTTGAATAAATTAGGCTTTTCCTCATAAACCATTTTTCCTTTGAATTATGTTGTCAGATTGAAAAGCTTTGAGACAAAATTTAACTCTATGCTTGTGTGCCATTGGGATTCCTTTAAAATGTGTCTCAGCAAGTGGACTGTCTTTGTGCCACTAAATAGTTTTTGACTGGTTTTAATTTGTGCATCCCTGTGGCACACATGCTGTTGTTCTCTCTAAAGGTGGCAGAGTCAGCTTTTTCCTTGATGAATCCATTAAAAAGCCCTTCAGGAAAAAGAACATATTCTTCTACAATTACACTACTTATTTAAAAAGGTAAATGAGCAAGAAGGGTATACATTATATATCAGAAACTTCAGCATCAACTACATATGTTTGAGCAAAGATAAAACAATGTTGTAGGTAAAATTGGGTCTGTTTCAAGTGAATAAAATCCTGCCCTCAGTATTGACGGGGTCATCTACTCTTTAACTCACTTTTGATATGAAAACATAAAGTAAACCCTGAAGGAGACATGTCTCAGCAGACAGTCCTTTACCAGTGGAGTGTGGGTCCTTTTACAGTAATGAGTCTTGAAAGCTTTCTCTATTTGCCAGTTATTTTCCCCCTGTGCTTACCCATGAGTAGAGCTTGATGTTTTCCTCTGGCCAAATGATAGTGGGGTTTGGAACATCATGTGCTTTTTGTGCTTGGAGCTAAATTGTGGCCCTCTAAGTCTATTGCTGTGACAGTTCAACCCCAGTCTGAGTTTACTTCACCCTTTGAGACTGGTTTTGTCTACCTCCATGTAATTACCATACCCAAGACTCCTGTAAGAACTGAAGTCAAGAGTACTTCAATGGTAAACATTGGGTCAGTTTAGTAGACAAATGTCATTTCTTCAAAAACAAGCCCACTGTTTGTTGCTGAGGAGTGTGGCTGTGGAGTGTCTGTTTATTTATAATTCAACCAATTATTTTGTGATTACATCTGATGATTTCATTTGGGTTAATGCAGTTAAGTTTCTTATTTATATATTTATGGAAATTTCATTGATTGCATCTGACTATTACACTGGCAGGCCAGAATGGATGTAGAAAATGTGCATATTTATTGCATGCTGGTGTTATAGGAAACTGAGAAATTATGGATTGAATTGTTGCTGAAGAGGTTGAAGAGAAATATTTTTGTATTCGCACAAACTTCAGGTGCTGAAGCAGCATCATTCTCGATAAATCTTGAGTTCCATCTGTCCCTTTCGATCTCTCTCTGTCTCATTTCATATTTACTCTCTTGAGGGGAGAAAGAGGAGGACGAGGCTAATAAGATTCTCTCAGGCAATCTTCAAACACAAGGTGACAGATCATATTTTTGAACCACATTCATCTGTAGTCAGTCAGGTCTGTTTCATCCAGGTCCATGTGTCATTTTTTTGAGAGTCCAAGAAAAGCAGACAGAAAATCTTTTTCTTCATCAAGAGGAAATGAGTGGCTTTCAATGCAGATTATTCCAGTGCCACTCTCTGTCCTTCATTTCCACACTTTGCCTATTTCCTTTGTGTTGAGGATGAAGTTCAATTACCCCCTTGTCAAACAACATCATTTTCAGGTAAACTGAGCAGTGAATTGATTTGGCCCACTCTCTGAAAGCTGTGCCGTCAAACTAAAATAATTGATGGGTTTGTGATTTGTGGCTCCACACTCACTTAACGCCAACCACAGTAATTATTTATTGGCCTGTGCATGAGATGAGCACTGCCGTTCACTTCTCACTCAGTTCCTCATCTTTCTTTAGTAATTTTTGAATACTTTTTCTTCACAATTAATATATTTTGTAGCCTGTCCCATGAAAGTAAACCTAAATAGACAAATCATAAAAACGTATAAGGGTAATAAAAGGTACAGATCTTTCATTTTGATTTATCACAGCCATCTTATTCTCTTATAATACTCTTATTGCAGAACAATGTAATTGTGCTCAAGAATAATAAACACATATTTAAAGCGGACATCAGATGCCCATTTTCCACTAGTTGATATTAATCTGTAGGGTCTTCATAAAAAGTCTGCAACACACTGTTTAAAATTCCTCAATGGTCGTGTAAAACAACAACCTATTTACCTTGTCAAAAACAGCTCTGTTCACAGCGACCTGTTTCAGTGTATGCCTCTTTAAATGATAATGAGCTGACCCTACCCCTCTCTTCAGTTTATTTTGTATTTGGTGGCAAAACTAATCAACTGAATCCTCAGTGGCTCTGATGTCGGGAGAAAATGAAGCCTCTGCTAAAATAGAAAATATAGTAAAATAAAGAAATATGCAAATACAGGACAATCTGTCAGCTATTGTGGGCAGGGCCTGAGCAGTATGACATCATACTTCTCTGAAAATTAAAACAGCTTGATAATTGAGACTGTTTAGGTTTTTTGGGATTTAAAAAAAAGGAGTGAATGGATTTTTATCACTGTAGGGTGGTTGTGTTCACACACTGCTAAGACACATTTATATGCAAACGGCATGTAAAAGTGAGTTTTGTATCCGATGTCCCTTTTAAATAATATTTTTTCCCTCCCCATTTGTCTTTTTCAGAGCCGGAAACATGCAAATAAAGTGCGTCTGTATTACATGTTGCATCCAGTAGATGGGGGATGTCCAGCTAAAAAGCTTAGAACAGATGACGTGAGTATCTTATGTCTTTATTTTTCTTTTTTCAGGGTTCAGGGTGGTTAACCTTTTTTCTTTTAATGAGTTCTAATGTTAATGTTGCTCTCCACAGCCAACTTTTTTATTATTATTTTTTTTTTTTTTACAATAATCTGCTTCATGAACTCAAACCATTAAAATGCACTTCATTTTATGCTTTCTTATATGCAAACATTTAATTTAATAGACTGAACTTGTGTGGGTATGATGCAAATTAATTTTGAAATCCAAGTAAATAAATTTTCATTACAAAGAAGCAACATTCATTCATGGACTGCAGTTTGGCTATTGTTAATGCATCACATTTCCTGCCATGGAATGTTATATGTGACCCTGGACCACAAAATCAGTCATAAGTAGCATGAGTATATTTGTAGCAATAGCCAACAGTACTGTCACACATAGACGAAGACAGAGACGGAGGTAAGTATAATATAAAAATGGTAAGTTTATTTGAACAGCAGGTAAGTAGCAAACAGCAATATGGTTGGTTGTAACGAAGGGTAATCTTATCTGAACAGTCCTTGTGCACAGGTAGCAATGTCCGTGGAAACAGATGGGAGAAACAGAGTCCATAGAGATTGAGGAGAACCAGCAGAAACGGGGAGTGCGATCTGTAGACCAGACGATGGGTGAGTGAGCGGACTGGTATATATAGGGTGTGGTAAGTGAAGTCAGGTGAGTAATCAGAAGTCAGGTGATCCGGAACGAGTGGGTGGTTCTTCAGAGGGTGTGTCCTGTGTAGGTGACTGGGGTGATACTCTGACATTACCCCCTCCTCCAGGGGCGGCTCCCGACGCCCTACTCCGACGTCGAGGGCGACCACGACCGCGAGGGGCAGAACAATCCGGGTGTCTCCGATGAAAGTCAGATAGGAGTTGGGGATCTAGGACATCGTCTCTGGCCACCCATGATCGTTCTTCCGGTCCATACCCCTCCCAGTCGATCAGATATTCCAGGTGTCCACCTCGACGTCGGGAATCCAGGATCTCACGCACAGAGTAGACAGAGGGTTGATCCAGGATCTCCGGAGGAGGAGGTTCAGCTTCAGCTCCGGTGGACTCTGTGGCAGAGGGGAAAAAGGGTTTTAGAAGGGACACGTGAAAAGTGGGATGAATTCTGTACCTGGGTGGGAGCTGAAGCTGATATTTCACTTCGTTGATCTGCCTCAGGATCTCGAATGGACCAATGTAGCAGTGACTCAGCTTACGACAAGGTAGCCTTAGCCGGATGTCCTTCGTGGAGAGCCAGACCTTATCTCCAGGTTGGTACGATGGAGTCGCTCTCCTACGAGCATCAGCAAAGTCCTTGTGTCGTCTGATGGCTCTTTGGATGTGACGGTGAGCTGAGTCCCACACTCTCTCGCTTTCTCGAAACCAGTAGTCGACAGCTGGAACGTTCGTGGGTTCCTCCGTCCAGGGAAACAGCGGAGGCTGAAAACAGAGTACGCATTGGAAAGGTGTTAAGCCGGTAGTGTCCTGGCGCAGGGAGTTCTGTGCGTACTCGGCCCACGGGAGGAACCTGCTCCAGCTGTGTTGGTCCTCAGAACAGTATGCCCGGAGGTAGCGTCCAAGCTCCTGGATCTTCCTCTCAGTCTGGCCGTTGGTTTGCAGGTGGTACTCTGAGGAGAGATTAACAGAGATTCCGAGTGATTTGAAAAAAGCTTTCCAGACATGTGAAATGAATTGCGGCCCCCGGTCTGACACGATCTCTTCGGGGGGATCAAAGTGACGGAACACTTGCTGGAAGAGGAGCTCAGCGGTCTCCATGGCCGTGGGGAGACCTGGCAGAGGTAGTAGTTTGCAGGCCTTGGAGAATCTGTCCACAATGACTAGCACGCAGGTGTTGCCCTCTGAATTCAGGAGATCCGTCACGAAGTCAACCCCGAGGTGGGACCAGGGCCGCTGTGGAACGGGGAGTGGTACCAGTTTTCCTGTAGGCAGATGACGAGGAGTGTTAGTAGTGGCACAGACTAAGCAGCTTTGGACGTACCTGTTGACATCTCGGGTCATACTGGACCACCAGTATCAAGGTTGGAGAAGCGAGAGGGTCCTTCTGCTACCTGGGTGTCCAGAGCCCGGAGATTGATGGACAGTGTCCAAAAGGTGTTGACGTTGGGAGCTAGGGACGTAGATCTTTCCCTCCGGACACTCCGGCGGAGCAGGCTCTTGGAGGGTGGCCTCTTGGATCCAGGTGTCAATATCCCACTGGATGGGGCTAACAATCAGTTTGGATGGTATGATGGGCTCTGGTTCGGTGGAGGAGTCACTGGAGAATTGACGGGATAGCGCATCAGCTGATATGTTCTTCGATTCGGGACGGTAGGTAATCTTGAACTGGAACCGGGTGAAGAACAGAGCCCATCTGGCTTGTCTCGGATTGAGACGTTTGGCTTCTCTGAGGTACTGAAGGTTCTTGTGGTCGGTGATGATCAGAAATGGATGTTTAGCCCCTTTCAGCCAATGACGCCACTCCTCCAAGGCGAGCTTGATGGCCAAGGGCTCCCGGTTACCTACGTCATAATTCTGCTCCGCCAGAGATAGTTTTTTGGAAAAGTAGGCACAGGGATGGAGGAGAGTGGAGTCACCAGTCGTTTGCAATAGCACTGCTCCGACGCCAATGGTAGTTGCATCAACCTCAACTACGAATGGAAGATCAGGATCCGGATGAAGTAGGAGAGGAGCAGTGCTGAAGATCTTCTTCAGTTGTTGAAATGCTTCGTGGGCAGAGGTATTCCAGCCGAGATGTTTGGGTTGGCCTCGAAGGAGGGAGGTCAGTGGTGCGGTGATGGAACTGTAATCCTTGATGAATCGGCGGTAGAAGTTGGTAAATCCCAGAAACTTCTGCAGTTCTTTGATTGTGCTGGGTTGAGGCCAGTTCTGGATAGCGAGAACTTTGTTCTGATCCATCTGCACACCCTCGGGGCTGATGTTATAGCCCAGGAACTGCACCGCCGTCTTGTGGAACTCACACTTCTCCAGCTTCAGGAATAGGTGGTTTTGACGTAGGACTTGGAGGACCTGACGGACGTGATGGCGATGTTCGGCCTGGTTTCGGGAATAAATCAAAATATCATCAATATAGACAACAAATTGATGTAAAAATTCCCGGAACACCTTGTTCATAAACGTTTGGAAGACTGAGGGACTGATGGACAAACCGTAGGGCATGACGAGATATTCATAGTGGCCATTGGGTGTTATAAAGGCCATCTTCCACTCGTCTCCCTCACAAATACGAACGAGGTTGTAAGCACTCCGCAGGTCCAGCTTGGAGAAGATGCGAGCTCCACGGAGTTCCTCGAGGGTGGCAGGGACGAGTGGAAGTGGGTAAGGCTGTTGAATTATTTGAGAGTTGAGCTGACGGTAATCAGTGCAGGGACGGAGACCTCCATCCTTCTCACCCACGAAGAAGAAGCTGGAAGCGGCTGGTGAGGTAGATGGTCGAATGAATCCCTGGGCGAGAGCCTCTTGTATGTACTCCTCCAACGCCTGGCGTTCCGGGTTGGACAGTGGATATACCCGTCCCTTTGGTAGTTGAGCCCCAGGTAGCAGATCGATAGCGCAGTCCCATGGCCGATGTGGAGGAAGGTGGGTGGCAGCTTGCTTACTGAATACATCCTCGAAGTCAATGTACTCCGCTGGGATTTCGATCGATGAAGTGATGTCAGGACTCTCAATTCTGGTTGATACTAGGGACAGAGGTAGATGGTACTTTGGATGACATACAGTTCTTAAAACAATGCTTACTCCAGCTGATGATGTCAC
The DNA here is from genome assembly GCF_049309525.1 of Garra rufa. NCBI lineage: Eukaryota > Metazoa > Chordata > Actinopteri > Cypriniformes > Cyprinidae > Garra > Garra rufa. Next base: position 36,948,063 of record NC_133365.1, on the reverse strand, counting down.
ATGGATCCCAGCGGAGTTCAGGATGGTGGAAATGAAGCCAGGGACGTCCGAGAATGATATCGACGGTGGAATTCTCCAGTACCAGAAGTTTAATCCTTTCCTTGTGAAACAGACCAATTTGAAGGGTGATAACCGGTGAAGAGTAACGAATCCGCCCACGTCCCAGTGGTTTTCCCTGAATAGTCCGTACAGCATATTCTGGATGGTGACGTTGGCGAAGTAACTGCAGGCGATCTCATTCCAGCCACTAGCCGCCGCCAGTGTGCGGAAGTGGAGTGTGTATTCCTGCACCGAAGAAGATCCTTGTTGTAACCGGAACAGTTGATCAGAAACGGTGAGTACGCTGGTTGTTGTGCTGAATGCTTCAGAGAAATGACTGGTAAATTGATCAAACGAATGAATAATGGGATTGTCGGCGTTCCATATGGCTTTAGCCCATTGTAAAGCTTTACCGGATAATAGAGACATCAAAAATGCTATCCTGGAATCCTCTGTAGTAAACTGTTGTGGCTGCATCCGGATGTATAATTCAACCTGTAGCAGGAAACCGCTGCACTCAGCCGCTTCTCCAGCGAACGTGGTAGGTAAGGCCATGGGACTTCCTGAGGCAGATGGCGGCGTTGATGGCGTGAGAGCCGCCTTGAAGGCATTGATGAGTTCGGTGAAGCGGTTCGGTGCAGTGGTTTCTTCAGTATTCATTTTTGTAGGTCTGGTCTTCTGTCACACATAGACGAAGACAGAGACGGAGGTAAGTATAATATAAAAATGGTAAGTTTATTTGAACAGCAGGTAAGTAGCAAACAGCAATATGGTTGGTTGTAACGAAGGGTAATCTTATCTGAAAAGTCCTTGTCCACAGGTAGCAATGTCCGTGGAAACAGATGGGAGAAACAGAGTCCATAGGGATTGAGGAGAACCAGCAAAAACGGGGAGTGCGATCTGTAGACCAGACGATGGGTGAGTGAGCGGACTGGGTATATATAGGGTGTGGTAAGTGAAGTCAGGTGAGTAATCAGAAGTCAGGTGATCCGGAACGAGTGGGTGGTTCTTCAGAGGGTGTGTCCTGTGTAGGTGACTGGGGTGATACTCTGACAAGTACATTGTATGTGTCAAAATTATAGATTTTTCTTTTGTGCCAAAAATCATTAGGATATTAAGTAAAGTTCATGTTCTGTGATGATATTTTGTAAATTTCCTACCGTAAATGTATTAAAACTTAATTTTTGATTAGTAATACTCATTGCTAAGTACTTTATTTGGACAACTTCCTTAATATTTAGATTGTTTTGCACCCTCAGTTTCCAGATTTTCAAAAAGTTGTATCTTTGCCAAATATTGTCCTTTTGTCCTAACAAACCATACATCAATGGAAAGCTTATTTATTCAGCTTTCAGATTCTGTATGAATTGCAATTTTTAAAAAAATTACCCTTATGACTGGTTTTGTATGGAATATCAGCGTGCACTTTAGATTCTGTATGACAGGATTGGTATTCTCTGTGGTATATTTTTTGAGGGGATGTTCATGTAGGATGCGTTTTCGCATTTAAGAATAGCTAGCTGCAGTACAGTGGAATGAAAATGTGTCATTCATTGCAGAAGACGTTAAAAAAACAGCAAGACATGTCAAAAGACACCTGTCTCACATGGAAACACCTCTAAAAGTAAAGTAACTTTTATTGCGTGGATTTTATTTATAGATGGGATTATTTGATTGTGGTTATGACTGAAATCATAACTAGTTCCTCTAAAATTAAGTGCATTGCAGACTCCTGGAAAAGCTCTGGCAACCCCAGGTTGTATGTTTGTCAGTGCGGTGAATACTTAATGACTGGTCTCTTATTTATGGATGATTGTAGAGGTGATTCATGGGTTGTAGCACGTTGTAGCCAGTGATTCACCACAAGGAGACAACAGCTTGCCATGTGTAAAATGTTTTGATACATCTGGTTTTGTACTGCATTGTCACTTTGAGCTAAAAGGTGATTCTGTGTGTGTTCAAGCTTGGATTTGAGAATGGAACAGGTTTTAAATGAAGGCCAATTAAATTCAAGAAACAAACAAGAAAGTTCATGAAACCCAACTCTGAACTTCAGCCATTTTCTGAGATGAGTCTCGCTGAGATGATAGTCTGTCTGCTCTGCTTCTCTCAGTAGGATAAAGTAGGCTTTCTCTTTATTGCTGTGTTTGATGGGCTATTCACACAATGAGAGGGGTTCACAAACACAAGGTTGTGTGAATGTTGCTGGGATCAGCCTTTTTGCGCTCTCGGCTGGGCAGAGAAAGTCTATGATGCCTGTGGTTTTTGCAGATGTTACGTGTTCTTTAGACAGCTTCCAAACAGACCAACAAAGCTCTCACTGCAGGAGGCCAAATGCACATCTAAATGTTCATGTGAGAGTCAGAGGATGCGAAATCATAGCCATCGGCTATAGGATAAGGTTAGAATTAAACGATATTGAATGCTGTGTGTTTTATTGATATTCTGTACAGTCACAGTAAATGTATACATCATTACACAAGCTAGTGAGGTGAGAACACTGGCAAGGAATTGCAGTAATGGAGGTGATTAGTATACGATTATTGTGTAGGGAACCACTATTTTCAATGGCCAGATTTCAAAAGACTGTGGTGCTCTGGAGTTCTTCGACTGAACTTTAACATTTAGCTTGTATCAGATCGATAGTCACAACGAACAGACATTCAAATAGCTATCGATCTCCATGTGACCATGTGTCGTCTGTCAATAGGCTCAGCAGACGAACTAGATTTTGTGCTAGTTCGACAGCAAATCTTAATGAGTCATTACACACTGAAACTGATGTTAATGAGGTAGAATATGGACATGTCTTGTCAATGAGTACAGATCATAGGCCAAAACTGGCATTTTTTTCAGAAAGAAAAGCGAGACAGTACAAATATGAAAGTGGCTATATTTAAGAGACCTGTTAGGGCACTTTTAGCATGTTATTTTTTATGTAGTGCTGACCTGAATAAGATATTTCACATAAAAAATGTTTATATACAGTCCACAAGAGAAAATAATAGATGAATTTATAAAAAATTACGCTGTTCAAAAGTTTACATACACTTGATTCTTAATACTGTGTTGTTACCTGAATGATCCACAGCTGTGTTTTTTCTTTTACTTAGTGATTGTTCAAGACTCCCTTGTTTGTGCTGAATGGTTAAACTGCCCGCTGTTCTTTAGAAAAATCCTTTAGGTCCCACAAATTCTTTTTTTTTTTTTTGAGATCCATCTTTTCACACGAAGGACAACTGAGGGACTCATATGCAACTATTACAGAAGGTTCAAACGCTCTCTGATGCTCCAGAAGGAAAATGCATTAACAGCCAGGTGTGTACACTTTTGAACAGAATGAATGTGTGTAAAAAAATTTTTTTTTGCCTAAATATCATGTTTTTTTCATTTAATACTGCCCTTCAGAAGCTACAGAAGATACTTACTTGTTTCCCAGAAAACAAAAGTTAAATTTACCCTGATCTTCAAATTCCAAAAGTTTGCACCCCGTCTCTATTTGTGAACTTACGTTCAGCTATTCTGTTTAATAGCTAACTTTTAACAATTTTTCGGATCATCAAACACTTTGTACACAGTAGATCTGCGAGTCTCAAATGGAAAGATACAGTATATTCTTTCATGTACAAACTTTGTGTAATATTTTTATGTAGGAAAATAACTGCATATAATAAAACTAATGTTTTATATAAAATTATGAGTATATTAAACTGCCAATAAATTAATGACCAAAAATAAAACTGTATGTAACAAATAACATATGTGACCCTGGACCTTAAAACCAGTCTTAAGTAGCACGGGTATATTTGTAGCAATATCCAACAATACATTGCATGGGTCAAAATTACAGATTTTTCTTTCATGCCAAAAATCATTAGAATATTAAGTAAAGATAATGTTCCATGAAGACATTTTATAATTTCTTATCCTAAATATATCACAACTTAATTTTTGATTTTCATTTGGACAACTCTAAAGGGGATTTTCTTAGTATTTAAATTTTTTGCACTCTCAGATTCCAGATTTTCAAATAGTTGCATCTCGGCCAAATATTGTCCCATGCTAACAAACCATACATCAGCTTTCAGATGATGTATAAATAAATAAAAAATAAAAATAAAAATTTCCCCTTATGACTGGTTTTGTGGTCCAGGGTCACATTTACAAATAAAAAATAGATTAACTGTATGTAATATTATACAATGTAACTAATACACATTTGTAAATACAAAAACAAATATAAATAAACAAAAATATAAAACTGCCACAAATAATTTGTCTTAGTGACAATGTCAAAAATCACCAGTTTAAACATGCATTCAGACCTTTTTTACCTTTACCTTTTGCACCTTTCTTTCTAAAGCCATATGATTTTCTCTTAGTGATTTTCTTTTTGTTAGGTTTTAGATCTGATGCTTAAGCCTGTGCACCTCTAAGGAAATAAATATATGTGTGTGATCCATAAAAGCAAAGTACATTTTTGCGAACAATGAAAGATCTCAGTTCAGCAATGCGTCTGAGGCTTGCAGGCAGTAGTTGCTGGTGAAAGCGCTCTGGGGGCTTTGCAGAGATTGCTTTAGTGTAAAACCTTTTGAGGTTTAATTCTGTTTCCACAGTATATACAGTTGTATGGCTGTGCAGCGTGGCTATTGCTTCGCGGTGTCAGAACGCTTGAAACCAAACGTTACAAGCACAGTGTGCTTTTAAATGAAGTACATTTATGTATTATTCATTTATATTTCTTATTGTTTGCTACTTATTTCTTCCAGCAAGAATAGAAGAGTGTCCACTTTGAGACAGAACACAATGATAATATTAAAAAGGTCAGAGAAGCCATGACTCAGTCTGGTCTGTGTCTCCATGAGAACAAGATGCTATGCCAACCATGGCAAGCACAGTGCTGTCAGTTCACATCGCATCAGTCAGCTTCCGAGAGATACTTCAAAACCATCCGCATATTTGAGGCATTTATCTTGTAAGCCATACTGTCAATATATTTCATTCTTACAGCTTTATTCCTTAACCAGTATTTATTAACACTGGAAAGATCCATTAGATCTGGACATGCAATATTTATATTAAAGGGATAGTTCACCCAAAATTTAAAATTCATTGCAAACCCGTAATGGTCAGAAAGCTCTCGGATTTCATCAAAAATATCTTAATTTGCGTTCCAAAGATAAATGAAGTTCTTACATGTTAGGAACGACACAAGGGTGAGTAATTAATGACAATAATTGAATAATTTTGGGGTGAACTACCCCTTATATGTTTTTTTGGCGGGAGATGGTTTCAAATCTGCATTACCCACATCAGCGCCACAGCTTAACGTTTCAGCACTGGTTCTGACGAGGCTGTAGTTTAAATACCATGCAAGATAAATGATGGACAGGTTTCATTTTCATTATCTGCTTGTTAACTCTGTTATCTCTGTCGTCAGCATTTCTGGATCCAAGTGCTCCCTCAGACTCTAAAAGCAAACAAAAACGCTTCCAATATATACCTAATTTCTGATGTAATACTGAAAAATCATGATCCTAATCTTTATCTTCATAGTAAAATCACAGATGTCAAGGCAGTGTTTATCATTTCTGAATCCCTGGATAAATACACTTTGATTCCAGAGACTGTAATGTATACATCTAGTTTTTAGCTTAAAATTGTGCTATAAATGAATAGTACTCATAAACACCTGTTGAGATTGTATTCTTATTTGAAACAGAGTAGAGGCTTGGACCTGGAAACAGTATTCAATACATCATGACTTAAAGGAGCAGTTTACTTCCAGAACAAAAATGTACAGATAATTTACTCAACTACGTCACCCAAAATTTTCATGTCTTTCTTAGGTCATAAAGAAATTATGTTTTTTGAGGAAAACATTACAGGATTTCTCTCCATAAAATGGATATGTATTGTGTCCCCGAGTTTGAACATCCAAAATGCAGTTTAAATGCAGCTTCAAAGGGCTCTAAACGATCCCAGCCGAGGAAGTTATTACAATTTACAATTTCTATACTTTTTAACCTCAAAAGCTCGTCTTGTCTTGCTCTGCCTGAACTCTGTTTTTTTTTTCCCAGTTCAAGACAGTTGGGGTATGTCAAAAAATTCCCTTCTTATTTTCTCCCTTAACTTCAAAAGCATCCTACATCACTTTTTTGTTAAGGGTGTTTGATCTTCTTTGCATGCTCACTTTGCAAACACTGGGTTGGTACTTCTGCAGTGATGTAGGTTGATTTTTAAAATGATTTTTGAAGATGAGGGAGAAAATAAGATGGGAGTTTTCGACATACCCTAACTGTCCTGAACCGGAAAAAAACTGTTGAGGTTAAAAAGTATATAAATTGTAATTAAAAAAAATAACAGATCTTTTCGCTAAATAAGACCCTTCTTCCTCGGCTGGGTACATTTACAACCGCATTTGGGATTGTTTGAAGCCCCATTTAAACTGCATTTTGGAAGTTCAAACTCAGGGCACCATAGAAGTCCACTATATGAAAAAAATTCCTGAAATGTTTTCCTCAAAAAACATAAATTATTTACGACTGAAGAAAGAAAGACATGAACATCTTGGATGACAAGGGGGTAAGTAAATGATCAACATTTTTGTTCTGGAAGTGAACTAATTCTTTTAACAAGCAGATAGAGCAGTGTTTCTCAAAATAAAATGGCCTGTGGTCTGCAGAAAATTTCTGCATTGTCAACAAAAATCTTGCCAACATCAGCAAATCAGCAACCATGGCAGCAGTCAAATATTAATATTAATAAATAAAAAAATCTATAGAAATAATAAGAAAATAACACTGATCAGCAATGTTAATTCACAACTACTGACTGCACATCATTGACTATAAGTGTAAATGTATGAAGGCAGCAACAGAGCTGGTTTAAACAAAGCTTCATTAGGCCCCTATGAAAATTTTTTCCCAAATTTTATCTTATTTTCTTCCAAATTCCTTTTTTTTTCGTTTTAATATTTCTGGATTCTGTTTTTATCCTTTTTAATCTTTCTAGACCCGGTTTAATAAAAATATATATATCAAAAAGCATGTCTAATTAATTGAAATCATGAAACTTACACAATTTAACAGCAATTTATTAAAAGTTTCACAAAAATAAAATTTTTGAAGGCCCTATAAAATCTGTTTTACTTTCTTTTTTTTTTCTTTTTTTCTCAAATTCAGTTTTATTTTTACTAAATTCTGTGTTTTCTGTTCATTTTCTGGATTACATTTTAATGGTTTCATTACATTTTTTTTATAATCAAAAACATCTATAATTATTATTATTTTTTTTTTTTCAGAAATACTGTGTTGTGTATTTACATTTTTCTGGTAAATACATTCAGGTAAATATTTCTTTGTTATCTTTCCTTAAAAAAAAATTTTATTAGTAGTTGTACTATCAATAAATCAAGTAATAAATTTCAGTCACAGTTTCAAGTTAAACCACTATAGCTATACCAACTTTTATTTCGATGGGCTGTTGTGAAGACCTTTAAGTTTCTGTTTGTATATGATTTGACAACAGTTTTTCTCGAGTGCTCATGAAGTGCCTCTCAGAGCAGTTCTAAAGATGTTTATGTTCATGTACTCATATTGAGGCATCAAAGGCTGAAAACACTGCAAGCATCACGCACACTTTAGTATATGTGTAGTAAATGAAACTGTGCGCCTGTGCCATTCATTCACACAGAGACATGCAGGATTCATATTTAAATAGTCTTATTGTGGCTTATATATTCACAGATACTAGTTCATACCGTATTTTGATTTTTACTTTTCATTTATTCGTCCAAAATTAGCCAAATTCCACGACATTCCACGTTATAAAGTAAATTCCATTTTATATGACTGGATTTCGCAATACAGTCTACATTTTCCGCATTGTGGAAATAACAGGGCCCTACTTTATCTATGCATTATACATCCAATTAGTTTTTCAGTGTTTGATTTTTTTTTTCAATTACTTATGCATGTGGAACCTGATTGCTCACTGACAAAACAAGCTTTGCTCATACCCAAGAAAGAAGCGTAAACTGAAATGTAAATGTAAAGAGGAAACTGCTGTATCACTCTCAATCTGTCTGGACATTCCACACTCAGTCACTGATCTGTCATTAACTGGGTGAAACAAAGACTAGAACAAAAACTGAAGATCCAAGCTCGAGTTCCAGCTCACTTTCTTCTCTCTACTTTCGTTCTGCTCCTCCACACGCGCACCGTCTGCCCTGCTCTCCCCTAGAAACATGAGCCCCAGCAGGGGTTGATTTAATCACCGCTAATTAAATAGGAGTAAGTATCCGATGGGCTATTCGATCAGTGCAGAAGTTGTCCCAGGCCGCTAATTGTGTCCTCCGCCACAGCTCTTGCATTGAGTTACAGTGTGCTGGAGACTTGGGGAGAGACTTTTTAAGTGTCCTTAGGGGACCATGTAGCTATTAGTAGCTGCTGCAGACAGCTGATTTGTGTTAAGCAGATGGATGAGACCAGTGATCTCCTGTACGATCTGTTGCCGCTTTATTAGGCGTTGAGAGAGAAGAGGATAGCTTGTAAGAACTTGGCTGCTTACTGACTCTTAATGCAGGTGAATTTTAGTCCTCCACTGGTCAAGGGCCAATTTACCCTCACATGACCCTATGCTCTGGGGTAAAAAACAATCTAAAGAAAAGGCAGGCAGCACTTTGTGTGTAGCACTGACTGACGGGTACAGTTGGACTGGTTGACAACACAATGAAATCACTTACTGTACCTTTAATTATTAGCATTTCAGCTATCCCCATAACATTTAAGAAAATGCAGTTTTTGCATGTTTTTTTTTTTTTAAAGAATGGCTTGGAAAAATGTTCACACAACTTTGTTAGAGAAGAAATCAGGAAAATCAGCATGTCTAAGCTTTTTACAATGAAGTAAAACTGCTGGCACAAATATTTTAGCTGTTTTTTATTCTTGCTGCGGAGCCAAACACATTACAACAGCATTCACACAACAGTAGGCATGTAGAGTTCATTGATCTATAAATATCAGAAAGAGCAATGTAGTGGAAAAATAATTGCTTTCAGTTCCACTCAACTCCCTCGCTCCCACTGTGAAAAGTGCTGATTTTGACTGAACGCCTCCTGACTTATTTTTTCTCTATCACGTTTATAGGTTAATGACACAGAAAAGGTAATCACGAAAATTCCTATACTTATTCTTATACTGATTTTCTGAAGTACATTAACTGATAGTGATAAGAGTGTAAGAGGATTAACTCAATATTTAAGTGGGAAAACCTACCCTAAACATTCAAATTTAATTAATTCAGACTAAAGACTTAAATGAACAGTTCTCTCTCCTCACAAAAAAAAAGTATTATAACATTTTTTATATGACTCACATGCTATATTTCAGGTCTCATGGAGTCATATGATAACTTTGTTTGAGAAACAAACTGAAAGGCCATATAACCTGGTGAATTTCTCTCATGTTTAGGCATTTATTAATAGTTCATTTAGGCATATACGAACATGACAATCATGCTTGGATCTGCATCAAAATAACCAGTACAAAAAACAAACTATGAAGTGAATCTAACCAAGCTGTATCATAATTCATAATAGAAAATGCATAATGTAAAAAGCAGTAATGAAGAGGCAATACCTCCATCGCAATATGAAATTGTAAGTAAATCTCTGCGTCTGTGACCAATATTTTCATTAGTTATATGTGACCCTGGACCACAAAACCAGTCTTAAGTCGCTGGGGTATATTTGTAGCAATAGCCAAAAATACATTGCATGGGTCAAAATTTTGGATTTTTCTTTTATGCCAAAAATCATTAGGAAATTAAGTAAAGATCATGTTCCATGAAGATTTTTTGTAAAATTCCTACTATAAATATATCAAAATGTAATTTTTGATTAGTAATATGCATTGTTAAGAACCTAATTTGGACAACTTTAAAGGTGATTTTCTCAGTATTTTGACTTTTTTGCACCCTCAGATTCCTGATTTTCAAATAGATGTATCTCGGCCAAATATTGTCCTATCCTAACAAACCATATATCAGTAGAAAGCTTATCTATTGAGCTTTTCATATGATGTATATATCTCAGTTTTGTAAAATTTAACCTTATGACTGGTTTTGTGGTACAGGGTCACATATCTCCTTCTCTCTTCTTGGTATTTGAACAGCAATTACAAATTCAGCATCTCTTTCCCACAGGCTGGTTCTGCTGTTCCAATCAGATGGTTATCAGCCTCCTGATTATTCCATCACAGCCCTGATGAACCCTGTCAGACTCTTAACAGTTCTGTCTCTGCTTAGTTGGGCAATAGGCAGTCATTTGTCACTTTGAATTGACTTTATATGATACTGCAGAGATATGCAAAATGCAGGGCTATTGCACAAATGAAGCACTAAAATATGAGACAAACCAATTTTAAGTTTAGCTTCCAAACTCGTAACTCAGTCATATGATCTCAATACAGTCTGTGACATAAGTTCACGAAAGTGCAGTTAGGGTGTCAGGAATATAAGTAAATAAACAATGTGTATTATTTTTCCGTCTTACCTGGAACAAGATATATTTATTTGTCAGCAAAAGTCTGCCAGATAATGTAAAACATGTCACCCGGTGGACTTTTGACAGCTCCAGGGCTTTTGTGAAAACTACAGATTGTACTTCTACATTTTTGTATTCCTACTCATGGATAATCAGATCAAGCCTAATGCATTATGGATGTTGAAGTTTTTTTTTGCCACAATCCTTTCTCTCTGTTTTATCTTTTGCAAGTGGTGAATTATGCAAGTCTATCCCTTTAACCAGTATATTGTGTGTAGTTTTGGTCGTGATTTTATTCTCAGCAGCTGTCAGAAATGTAAAAATTTAAGAGTATGCAGTATGATACTACACTGTAAAATTAGCAAAAAGGTAAATTAACCTAATTTGGTTTAATTGATACATCTGTTGCATGTGAGAGACTTTATTGCTTTGGTAACGCTTTTTTGGTGGCCACAAATTACTTTGGACTAAATTTAAAGGATTAGTTCACCCAAAAATCAAAATTAACCAATTATTTACTCATCCTCAAGGGCATCCTAGGTGTAGATGACTTCCTTCTTTCAGACGAATACAATCTAAGTTATATTAAAAATGATCCTGGCACTTCCAAGCTCCATAATGTCAATGGGCAGGTATTTCTTTTCAACAGTCCAGTTCAACAGTCTAAATAAGTCCAATAAAGCACATCCATAAAGCACGATACATTTGCGGCTGACTGAGCCGGGGAGGCGTCCCTAGCTATTATCAGTAAAGCATTGTTGGTTGTGTATTTAACTGTGTAGCATCAGCAGGTTGCGTGTCACAGCAGTTAAATCTGTGTCTATCATGATAAAACCCTAATATCAAACATACATAATGAGTTCGGTAATTTTAGAGAAATGTTTAATAAATGCTTTACACTAACTAAACCCATTAGATTTTATCCAACTAAATCTACTGTAGATTTGGACTGCACGTAAGTGATACTTTAATACTATTTCAATAGGCGTTAGTTATTTGAGCTGCTGTTAAAAGCACTCTGTCATTCTATTTATTTACTTATTCGTTAGTATTAAGACTGAGTTGCTGTTAAAAGCACTCTCTCGTTCTATTTATTTACTTATTCGTTAGTATTAAGACTGTGTTGCTGTTAAAAGCACTCTGTCATTCTATTTATTTACTTATTCGTTAGTATTAAGACTGTGTTGCTGTTAAAAGCACTCTCTCATTCTATTTATTTACTTATTCGTTAGTATTAAGACTGGGTTGCTGTTAAAAGCACTCTGTCGTTCTATTTATTTACTTATTCGTTAGTATTAAGACTGAGTTGCTGTTAAAAGCACTCTCTCGTTCTATTTATTTACTTATTCGTTAGTTTTAAGACTGAGTTGCTGTTAAAAGCACTCTCTCGTTCTATTTATTTACTTATTCGTTAGTATTAAGACTGAGTTGCTGTTAAAAGCACTCTCTCGTTCTATTTATTTACTTATTCGTTAGTTTTAAGACTGAGTTGCTGTTAAAAGCACTCTCTCGTTCTATTTATTTACTTATTCGTTAGTTTTAAGACTGAGTTGCTGTTAAAAGCACTCTCTCGTTCTATTTATTTACTTATTCGTTAGTATTAAGACTGGGTTGCTGTTAAAAGCACTCTCTCGTTCTATTTATTTACTTATTCGTTAGTTTTAAGACTGAGTTGCTGTTAAAAGCACTCTCTCGTTCTATTTATTTACTTATTCGTTAGTATTAAGACTGAGTTGCTGTTAAAAGCACTCTCTCGTTCTATTTATTTACTTATTCGTTACTATTAAGACTGAGTTGCTGTTAAAAGCACTCTGTCATTTCTATCTATTTACTCCTGCGTTTTTTATTTACATAGAGCTGTTGTTAGAAAAGGACTCTTTCTTCCGTGATTTGCCTTGCTAGTGTTTTTTGCTTTAAATTGTAGTCTTTATTGCACTCATTAAAATTAATAACTGAACGGCCAAGGGAAGCTTTTGTTATTTCATTTCGTTCCCTTCTTGAGCAATTAAAAGTGCGAAGCTGTTGCTTCAGAGTTTCGATTGAGCCTTTTTGCGTGCGGGCGATACATTTGCGGCTGACTGAGCCGGGGAGGCGTCCCTAGCTATTATCAGTAAAGCATTGTTGGTTGTGTATTTAACTGTGTAGCATCAGCTGACGCTGAAGCGTCAGCGGAAGCGTTCAGCCTCCTCGTGTGAAGACAGATGAGAGTAAAGACCTGCGACTTTTCCTGCGCAACTTTAACCGAGCAACGAAACCCGACAACGCACTTAAGTACAACTTTCCTCTCTCTTACTCTCCTTTCTGTCCTCCTCTATCATGTGTTTCCAATTCATTCCGGTGATCTCTACACATCACTCTAACATCACACGCACACGTCGACGCATTCTTACTAACCTGCGTCCTATTAACATCTCTTCCACTGAACCGTTCTCTTTCACGGTTGGTCTCTGGAACTGCCAGTCAGCTGTCAACAAAGCTGACTTCATTTCAGCCTTTTCTTTGCAATCTGGTCTGAGCATCCTAGGCTTAACTGAGACCTGGATTCGTCCAGAAAACTCTGCAACTCCAGCCGCTCTATCTACTAACTTCTCCTTCTCTCACACCCCTCGTCAGACTGGAAGGGGTGGGGGTACGGCTTGCTCATTTCTAACAACTGGACATACTCAACCCATTCTCCTTCATGCACTTATAACTAATTCGAATCTCATACAATTACTATAACATCTCCTATCAAACTCCATGTTGTGACAATTTACCGCCCTCCTACTCAACTTGGCATCTTCTTAGAGGAGCTGGATGGGCTGCTGTCCTCATTCCCAGAAGATGGCAGCCCACTTCTAGTCTTTGGTGACTTTAACATTCACATTGACAGACCTAATGCTACAGACTTCCATTCACTCCTAGCTTCATTTGATCTCAAACGCATTGTCACTACATGCACTCACAAATCTGGCAACCATCTTGACCTCATCTACACACGCAATTGTATTTCAGACAACATCTTGGTCAAACCCCTACACATCTCTGACCACTTCTTCATTTCATTTGAACTACATCTTGCTACTTGTGCACCCCCAACTCCCCTGCCTGTCACTTTTAGACGAAACCTACGCTCTCTTTCTCCCTCCCACCTTTCTTCACAAGTATCCTCCTCTCTTCCCTCTCCAACCCACTTCTCATCCATGGATACTAATGCAGCGACTGACACCCTATGTTCGACACTTACTTCTTGTCTAGATGATTTATGCCCTCTCTCCTCCAGGCCTGCACGGGCTACTCCTTCAAACCCTTGGCTATCCGATGTTCTTCGTGAGCATCGGTCCAAACTCAGGGCAGCCGAGAGAAAATGGCACAAATCTAAAGACCCATCTGACTTGAGTATGTATCGGTCTCTGCTTTCATTTTTCTCTACTCATGTCCATACTGCTAAATCTTCATATTTCCACAACAAGATCAACAATGCTGCGGACGCACGGAATCTTTTCAAAACTTTTAACTCACTGCTCTGTCCCCCTCCACCTCCTACAATCACTTCTATAACACCTGATGATTTCGCCACATTCTTTACACACAAAACTACATCTATCAGTAGTCAGTTCTCAGCTCCACACTTACAGGAACTAAAATCGACCACACCCACAACCAAAACTCCCCTCTTCTCCTTCTGTCCCCACTCCGAGGAAGAAGTATCCAAACTTTTCCTCTCCAGCCATCCGATGACATGTCCCTTAGATCCTATCCCCACACACCTTCTCCAAGCAATCTCTCCCACAATCCTACCAGCGCTCACACACATCATCAACACATCTCTTCTCACAGGCACTTTCCCTACTACATTTAAGCAGGCCCGGGTAACCCCACTGCTCAAAAAACCTACACTTAACACTTCACTCATTGACAACTACAGACCTGTCTCCCTCCTTCCATTCATAGCAAAAACACTGGAACGAGCTGTCTTCAACCAGCTATCTTTATTTCTCACTCAGAACAACCTATTGGATGCTAACCAGTCAGGTTTCAGGAGTGGTCACTCAACTGAGACTGCGCTACTGTCTGTCACTGAAGCCTTGCGGACTGCAAAAGCTGATTCCAAATCATCAGTACTTATTTTGTTGGACCTATCTGCAGCTTTTGACACGGTGAATCACCAGATCCTCCTGTCGACCCTCTCATTGCTGGGCATCACAGGGACACCACTTCGCTGGTTCAAATCCTACCTCTCTGGTAGGTCTTTCAGAGTGGCCTGGGGAGGTGAGGTATCTAAAACTCATCAACTGGTCACTGGGGTTCCTCAGGGATCAGTTCTTGGACCTCTCCTCTTCTCCATATACACTACATCTCTGGGTCCCATCATACAGGCACATGGCTTTTCCTACCATTGCTATGCTGATGACACACAGCTCTATCTTTCATTCAAACCAGATGATCCATCGGTAGCTGCACGGATCTCAGGCTGCCTGGCGGATATCTCTGCATGGATGAAGGAGCACCATCTACAGCTCAATCTGGAAAAGACTGAGCTCCTTGTCTTTCCTGCCACTCCAACTCTACAGCATGACTTCACCATCCAGTTAGGTTCATCAACAATTACCCCATCGACTTCAGCCAGAAATCTTGGTG
The DNA here is from genome assembly GCF_049309525.1 of Garra rufa. Taxonomy (NCBI): domain Eukaryota; kingdom Metazoa; phylum Chordata; class Actinopteri; order Cypriniformes; family Cyprinidae; genus Garra; species Garra rufa. The sequence goes on along the minus strand of NC_133365.1, from coordinate 36,932,858 downwards.
TAATCTTTGATGACAAATTAACTTTCAAAGACCACATTGCTAAAACTGCTCGATCTTGCAGGTTTGCGTTGTACAACATCAGAAAGATCAGGCCCTTCCTAACAGAGCATGCTGCACAACTCCTCGTCCAGGCCCTGGTTATTTCTAGGCTGGACTACTGCAATGCTCTTTTAGCTGGTCTTCCAGCATGTACAATCAGACCTCTACAAATGATTCAGAATGCAGCAGCACGGCTGGTCTTCAATGAGCCCACAAAGGCCCATGTCTCACCTCTCTTTATATCCCTGCACTGGCTACCGGTTACAGCACGCATCAAATTCAAGACACTGATGCTGGCATATAGGACAGTCACTGGCTCTTCACCTGCCTACCTCCGTTCACTACTACACATCTACACTCCTTCCAGAAGTCTGAGATCCTCTAGTGAAAGACGCCTCATTGTATCACCACAGAGAGGCATGAAATCACTTTCCAGAACATTCTCGGTCACTGTTCCTGCCTGGTGGAACGTTCTTCCCACACCTATCCGGAATGCTGCCTCCTTAACAGTTTTCAAACGACTGCTAAAAACCCATCTTTTTCAAATCTATCTGACCCAATAAAAAAAAAAATAAATAAATAAAAAAATAAAAATAAAAAAATCTTTCTTGATCTTGTCTTTATAGCATGTACTCATATAACAATGCCTGATGTATGGTATTTTCGAGCACTTCCCGCTTCGATCTGACTCTTAGGATGAATCGCTTGCTGTTCTCCCCAATTGTAAGTCGCTTTGGATAAAAGCGTCAGCCAAATGAATAAATGTAAATGTAAATGTAAAACTAGACTAAATCTAAAAACAAAATTCGCTGTCAAAATTTACACTGCTGTGTAGTAAATGCCGCTCCATCTGACAGCACGTGATGGAGATTTATGACTAATCAGAACCAGAATTACTGATGAGATTATGACAATCGCATCCGATTATTTGCACAGGTCTAACAAAAACACATTGATTGGCGACAAGAGACCTGTATTCACCCTTTGGAGCCGTGTTAGGCATTTTTTTTTATGGATGGATGCACTTTATTGGACTTGTTTTAAACTGTTGACAAGAAACACCCACCTATCGCCATTATAGAGCATACAGTCGTGGCCGAAAGTTTTGAGAATTACATAAATGTTGGAAATTGGAAAAGTTGCTGCTTAAGTTTTTATAATAGCAATTTGCATATACTCCAAAATGTTATGAAGAGTGATCAGATGAATTCCATAGTCTTTCTTTGCCATGAAAATTAACTTAATCCCGAAAACAACTTTCCACTGCATTGTTAAGAAGGCTTCAGGGCATCCAAGAAAGTCCAGCAAGCACCAGGATCATCTCCTAAAGAGGATTCAGCTGCGGGATCGGGGTGCCACCAGTGCAGAGCTTGCTCAGGAATGGCAGCAGGCAGGTGTGAGCGCATCTGCACGCACAGTGAGACCAAGACTTTTGGAAGATGGCCTGGTGTCAAGAAGGGCAGCAAATAAGCCACTTCTCTCCAAAAAAACATCAGAGACAGATTGATCTTCTGTAAAAAGTATGGCGACTGGACTGCTGAGGACTGGGGCAAAGTCATATTCTCCGATGAAGCCTTTTTCCGATTGTTTGGGGCATCTGGAAAAAGGCTTGTCCGGAGAAGAAAAGGTGAGCGCTACCATCAGTCCTGTGTCATGCCAACAGTAAAGCATCCTGAGACCATTCATGTGTGGGGTTGCTTCTCATCCAAGGGAGTGGGCTCACTCACAATTTTGCCCAAAAACACAGCCATGAATAAAGAATGGTACCAAAACACCCTCCAACAGCAACTTCTTCCAACAATCCAACAACAGTTTTGTGAAGAACAATGCATTTTCCAGCATGATGGAGCACGATGGAGCACCGTGCCATAAGGCAAAAGTGATAACTAAGTGGCTCGGGGACCAAAACGTTGACATTTTGGGTCCCTGGCCTGGAAACTCCCCAGATCTTAAAACTTGTGGTCAATCCTCAAGAGGCGGGTGGACAAACAAAAACCCAGTAATTCTGACAAACTCCAAGAAGTGATTATGAAAGAATGGGTTGCTATCAGTCAGGATTTGGCCCAGAAGTTGATTGAGAGCATGCCCAGTCGAATTCCAGAGGTCCTGAAAAAGAAGGGCCAACACTGCAAATACTGACTCTTTGCATAAATGTCATGTAATTGTCGATAAAAGCCTTTGAAACGTATGAAGTGCTTGCAATTATATTTCAGTGCATTACAGAAACAACTGAAACAAAGATCTAAAAGCAGTTGGGCAGCAAACTTTGTGAAAACTAATATTTGTGTCATTCTCAAAACTTTTAGCCACGACTGTAGAAGTGCCAGAATAATTGTTATTAATACTAGATTTGTCTGAAAGAAGGAAGTCATATACACCTAGGATGCCTGGAGGGTGAGTAAATAATGGGCTAATTTTAATTTTTGAGTTGAAAATGTAAGATCATATTGCTTGGTAAGTAATTTTATTAATTATCGCATGAATAAAAAATATATATTTTGGTTGAAACCACAATTAAATTTTGTCAATAATTACTCACCCTCATGTCGTTCCAAACCCACAAGACCTTTGTTTATCTTTGGAACACAAATTAAGATATTTTTGATGAAATCATGAGGGTGAGTAGTTAATGACAGAATTTTCATTTTTGAGTGAACTATCCCTTTAATGCTTCAGACATGTGGAGCAGTGGTTATGGTATTATGTACTGTTCCTACTCTCACTGCCTTTTCTCTCTTTGCTCTATGTCCTGTCTACCCTCAACTGTCTCTATTAATAAAAGCTAAAACTCAAAATGGAAATAAAATATTCTAAACTGAACAGAGTTGGCAAAGGTATTCATGGTCATGCATGCATGCATTCAGAAAAGATTAGCTATCATTGAATCTGATGATGGTTGAATGCAAAGAGGCTTCATTGTTGTGTGTGAATAAGCTGCATTAGAAAACAAGCATTCACCAAGCATTAATCTTGAGTAGAAAACAACGTTAAAGAGCATGTTGTCTACCTAGGTCAGAGATTTGCAGAATGTAAATTTTTTGTTAAAATAATTTGTGTAATTTAAATTACTTTCTCCTGTCCAACCCTAATATGTATAGACAACACATGTAAGCTTTTTGCTTGTTTGTTTATTGAAGTTGCACTGATGTTATTATGTGAGTAAAGCTCTGTGGAAAACACTCTGTTTTGTGTTGACAGAAAAGTGAATTTACCGCCTTCAGATAAAAAAGATTATTTTATTGCATGAATGAAATAGACACAAATACCGTTTTACTGAAGAGCAATGCGTCTTTCTTAGTGTCAGGCTGTGAATTGCTGTGTAGACGTATATTCAGACGTGTAATTATCTTCAGCTTTGCACATGGCTTTGGAATAAGTGAGCCACACGTATCTGAAGAATCACACTGGAGATTAAATCTGAGGGGAACCAGCTGAGTCAGGGCTTTTCTGTTGCATTTTTCTCTAAAAGAGCCCTGGATGTCATTTTTCAGTTCAAAATGTTATCAATATTATTCATGTGCGCACATGTTTGAAGGTTTTGCCATAGATTCTGGATTTGATGCTTAAATATATGCATTTATTTTTCATTTATCTAAGAGACAACATGAATTGTTAACATGACACAGTTCACTTCTGAAGTTCACTAATCTGATGTATTTCCAAGTAAAAAAGGACAGTCAAAATAATAATATACAGTTTGTGAGCTACTGGTGCTACCTGTTGCTATTTTTACCACAATACAACTCTGAATTGTTATAAGTGCTGCGTGCTGGACGGACGAGATGAGACGAGGAGTAAGACAAACACTATTTTAATAATAATCTTCTCAATACAAGGCAGGAACAGACAGGAACACAGATTCTTCCACACACGAAGAACATGTAACATCAACAAAGACCGACAGTGTTCTGAACAGAAAGACAGACTTATAAAGGGTGACTGGATAATACAACACAGGTGACACAGATGATCAATAATTACACACAGGTGACGGGGATGATGGTAAACGAGGGCGCAACCAAAACAGACAGAAAGAAATGGGAAAAACCAATGACAAACAGACAGAACTATGACATGAATACACAACTCGGAAAACAAAATACTGATACAATGCCACATTGTGCGGCTTTTGGTTGTAATTTTCAGTCAAAGGGCAAGCGATGTAAGTCTCCACTGCTTTTTCTAGCGATAAGAAGGGGATAAAAGAATGGGAAGATGCCTGTCAATGAATAAAACTTCCGAAAGACCAGTGTCTTTGTTCTTTCCACTTTAGCCCTGATGCCTTTGAGGCTTTTAGTAGACCACAGCTACTGAAAGAGCTTACAAATGGCAGAGACGGGAAACAAGATGCCATCCTGGCAGGATGTAAACATGCCAACGCTTGTCGTAATGCCACAGTTTCTCGGTGCAGATTTCACTCAATTGATGGTGCGGCATTTGGTATAAGCCTACGCTTATATCCATCATCACCTGGAAGCTCTTTCAGTAGCTGTGTTCATCGTATCAGCATTTTATTTTCTGAGTTGTGTTGTGGTACAAATAACAACAGGTAGCACCATAGCTCACAGAGTGCAACCATTTCACGTCATAATGGCGCCCCCATAGTCCAAAATAGGTATAACATGATGTAAATCTTTCATTTCCACTACATATTTCAGTAGGAGACATCATTTATGTTATATCAAGCCATATAACTCTTAATACCTGAGGTAGTCTTTAAATAAATACTCAAATTAAATTAACACACTCCATTTAGCAGTTCTAAAATTACCAACTGTAACAATTAAAATGCTCTCAGCTACTGCAAATCTACTGCGCAATGGTAAATTGCACTATTGTGCAAAACAAAATCATAAAATGTCCAAAACAAACATTCACCATAATTTAACAATTAAACTGCAGTACTTTGAGCCAAAGCAAATTTGCAACATGGTGACCTTCCCCTTTTGCAGATGGCAGTCATTAACACCTGTGCTCTTTGTCAAATTTGCCTTTAATAGAGAGTCATTCTGTTTTGCTCTTGGCAGTGATTTTATTTTGCTGTATTACATAGTGAATGTCACTGTAGCACAAAGACCACAGCATTATGAATGCACTGTATGAGAACTTGTGTGGGAGATTCTGCTTTTCAGAGCAGGTGATGTGGTAATGGATATACTGAATGTACAGTACACATACTGGAGCACAGAGCAAGGTCATTTGGAGAAGTGCTGTGTTGGTGTGTGCTGTGAGTTCAGCTTCCTCCATTAACACTGAGGGGGCTTGGCTTCCATGATACTCCTAAACAGAGAAAACAATGAATTCTGACAACAATGAATTCTGCAGGTCAACCTGCAGATCAAAAATATCTTTCTTACAGTATGCAAAAGCAGTATATTAAATAAATTAACAATACTGACCAATACAAAGCCAAAATGCAATAACTACAACCATACTAGAACTGAAAAAAAAAATTCTGATCTTATTGCTATTTTACTCTCTTTTAGCATACTTCAAGCACAGTGTTAGTAATGCAGTCTCTTCAGTTCTGGAGTTTAGGAAAATTGTGTTTCCTGCTTAGACAGACAGTGAGTTTGTGTGTTGCATGCTTGTGTAAGAATGCCTCCAAGCACAACCTAAGCCTGTTTTCTCTCCACGTGTCATATCATTTTGCCCTTTCTATGGTCCAAGGCTCCGTGTGGCAATGGAACAAAATTGCTGGAAAATTTATGCAAATAAGCTCCTTGTTTTATTCATAGCGCCTGAAACTGAGCTGTAGGGCAACCATTGTTTTTGATTACTATCAATATAAAGTCTCTCCCTGTAATTACAGTTAACAGCTACAATGGCTGTAAGGAACATCTAACAAGGCCAAAGACTAGTAAATTTCACAGTGGAATCTTAACAAAATTACAGTGTTTTAGGGAAAGGAAGAGAGAAAAGTAGACATAATGAACAAAAGGAAAAAAAAAGACATCACATCAGGTTTGTCTGTTTTGGGGATGTTGGAGCCTTTCCAGTAGGGTTCTCCAAGGTAGCAGTTGTGATATCAGTCAGGTGTTGTAAAGGGCAGAATATTGGTTAGCATCTGATAATACAGCTTTGTTTTATTTATTCATGATACAAAAATACAGTAAACTGTACAATTTAAAAACAATATTACAATTTTAAATGTTTTCGATTTAATATATTATAAAATGTAATTTATTTTTGAGATGGTAAAGCTGAATTTTTCTGCTGTCTTTTTATAAGAAACATCTTATTATTATATAGGGGTAACACAAATACAGTTGTATTTGTCAAAATGCCCGTCTTTGCAAGTATCTTTGTAAACACAGTAATTTACGTCTTAAGTGAAAGCAAACAGCTAAGAACAAAAATTCTCTCCATGCTCTTGACTAAATTACATTTGTAACTTTAATAAGAAGAAATATACTTAATTTAAAGAATTTGCAGTGTTTTGTTCTACTGTAGTTTTTTGTCCTATTGTAATTAATTTCTTATTCTTATTTAATTGCTGACTGTTTACTTGAGTTTTTTTTTTTTTTTAATTTAGGCTAGTGTTAGTTTTTTTGTGATATTGACACTGGTCACTGGTGACAAAAATGATGAAATTTCTATGGTATCAATTTTTTTAATATCATATAGACCTTATTTAAAGCAAAAAATAACTATATATGACCTGTCACGATTCCTCGGTTCAATTTGAGTACTCGATTTTAAAAAATCCTCGAATGCAATTTTTCCTCTGTTGAGAAACCGGGCAAAATACCAGAAGTGGCGCATTCCACAGACAAGAATCCATATAACTAACTGTTTTCCAAGATTGCATGATCTATAAAACTCATAATCCATAATGCTATTGTGAATTTACAAACACTACAATTAAATTTGAAAAAATATGTGCTTTACTTATTTACATGCAAATAGGTTACGTACGTTCGTGTCAGAGTGGCTCCATTCACAGTAAATGCTGCTCTACACAAACTATCAGCGTCTCAAACTCCATGTCTGCATATTGCTGTAAATTTGGGTTTATTATGACGTTAATCTGGGAACGCAATGTGCACCATTTCATCAGATATATAAGGTAAATCATTTATAAACCTGCACAAATACAAGAGAATACATTCTAAATATGTTGTTCTAAATATGTTCTAAATCGTTCATCACAATTTCAAAATAAAAGCTTAAACCGTTGCTCTGAGTTTACATGTTTTGATGGCCACAAATTTTAAGAAATGACAGTGGCTGTAGCATTTCTGTCATAAAGAAATGGCCAATTATTAAAGATTAAGTGGATTAAATGTTGTTTGGTTGATATTAAACAAGGATTAGATCACGCTGTAAAGTGTAAAAACAGTTGTCAGGCCATTGGTGCCCTTTGCTGGCATTTGATATAATACGTTATTATATATTTTAATAAATATATTTTTTGTTTAATAAAACCATATGATTACTTGCTTTTGATACTTTATTTGGACTAATTATTATTGCCTCATTGCTATTACACTGTTTATGTATTTTAAGTCATTTTAAAGGTTATTGTTTGCTTAGGACTATTTTTATTACCACAAAAAAACAATAATTTACAATTATCAAATTACTCGATTAATCATCAGAATAATCTGAATACTCGATTACCAAAATAACTGTTAGTGACAACCCTAATAAGAAAGGCATTTATTTGGAATAGAAAACTGTTATAACATTATAAATGTATTTACTGTTACTTAATTTAATGTGTCTGTTAAAAAAAAAAAGTTTAAGTTTAAATAACTTATAATTTAATAACACTGCTAACTGTCATCTGTACACCTCAATTATAGTATGTATTATTATGCTAATATGCCTAAATATACTTAAAATTTGCATTTATTCATTTCTAGTTTTTTAATTTATTTTTTTTAAGTGCACAATATTGTATAGAACTTTATATCTAATATTCAGTAATTGGCAGCTTTTTAAGTATAGGCGAGAAACCATGCATCCCTAAAAGTGAATTCTATCGGATCATCAGCCCAAGTAGGGCTGTGCAATTAATTGAAATTCGGTTTGGATTTTGATTTCTGCTTCAAACGATCATGAAAATGCAGTAATCGAGATGAAACAATTATTGCACCCCATTCTGCCCCCTTACCTGTGGTGCGATTTAACACCTCTATAAAAGCCTAATTTCACATGCATATCAGTAAAATCATGTAACGTTACTTTCATAAAACGGGATGTGCTTGATTTATTAATGTTTCTTTGATGTTGTGTTTTTAATAGCGCGTAAGAAAAATTGCACTGTTCTGTGTATGCGCTCAGAGACGGAGCAGAACACGGACATGTAAAGTTATCTTTTAGCTCAATGTGCGCCTAAACGGTAAAAAAAAATATTTCAAAGTGAGGCGCTTGGTGATTATTCATGTAAACCCTTGTCAGTTATGTCTTGAATGATCATAAACAGTTGAGAAAAAAAAAATATGTGTGTAACAGTATATTGGATCCGTGTGGCACTTAAAGCAGCAACAAATATTCCTTCTGCCGTCTCTGTGCTTAATATTAATAAAACGTAAAAATACAAAGAGACAAATCACTCACTGCTCTTGAATGAAGGACGTTTGTAGTTTTAATAAGAAACAAAGCATGTTCAACTATCACAGTGAATACGCTGTTTTATTTTACATTCTATTAATTACATCAAATTTCTTTGGTATTGTTAGACTTAGACTTGCATAAAAGTATTCAGTATTTTTTTTATTTGTATCTCTTTTTTCTGCTGTATTGCTATCTTTAAATTAATCACTAATATAAAGTTTTGGACCCTGTCATAATCGTGTTAAATAATCATGATTACAATATTGACCAAAATAATCGTGATTATGATTTTTGCCAAAATCGAGCAGCCCTAAGCCCAAGCATATTCCAATGAATGTATAACAGGGAAAATGTCATGAAATGGCTCCATCGATTCCACATCTTGTATTTGATGTAATATATGTAATAGATCTTTACTGCAGGCAGCGGGTGAACTCCTCACTTTCTGCCTGTGATGGTTCAATCAAACCGGCCCCATTACTGTTAAATCACCTCCATTTGCATCCCACCAGGACCCACATAAGCAATCCCAAAGTAGCCGAGACATTTCCCCCCTCCTTGCTTTCATTCTTCACTCTGTTACATTTTTAGCTCATTTACCCTCAAGCGTTGCTGGGGGTGGACCTCCAGGGTTAGGAGGACAAAATCTGCTTTGAGAAATGTTGTGCTAAGCTTTCCATTTTCAGATTTCCACTTTCAACTCCATGTCCTTGTTCTGTCTGACCTTCTGACCGTGATAAATGTGTCTGATGTGTTGCAGGGGAGTGAGGAGGGGGATGTGGATAAGAACAAGTGCTGTACTCTGTGTAACATGTCCTTTACTTCAGCGGTGGTAGCGCAGTCTCATTATCAAGGCAAGATCCATGCGAAGAGGCTCAAACTTCTGCTGGGGGAACAGCCTGCCATAACAGCCAAAGGTACGTGTTGCACACATAAACACACACATAGCACTAAAAAGTTCTCTAGGAGGGTGTTTGTATATGAGGAGATCTGTCGGAGATGACTGCGTGTGGCTGGAGGACCGGGGCAGTCGAACACTCACAGCATTGCACTGCACATCAGTGCTCACCGCCTACTTGCCTACAGGGGTAATTGACCTAAAAATAAGGCGGAAGAGTTTGTATTTGTCTGTCTGTGAGCTTTACAGAAGCAGCCAAGTGAAAGCAGTGAGTTTGAGAATACTGTTGTCACATTGTCTGCATATTTAGGGCCCGAGCACCGATGGTGTGAGGACCCTATTGAATCTGCTCCGTTTATTATTATTATTATTATTATTATTATTAGGGCCCGAGCACCGATGGTGTGAGGACCCTATTGGATCTGCTTCGTTTATTAGGGCCCGAGCCCAAAAGGGCGAAGGCCCTATTGTTCTTCTAAGGATTCTTATTTTTAGGGCCCGAGCCCAAAAGGGCGAAGGCCCTATTGTTTTTCTAAGGATTATTAGGGCCCGAGCCCAAAAGGGCGAAGGCCCTATTGTTCTTCTAAGGGTTATTATTTTTTTTTTTTTTTTTTTTTTTTTTTTTTTCTTTTTTTCAACCTTCCGGGCACTTTTGGGGGCCTTAACATACTCAAAAACTCTTGAAAATTTGCACACACGTCGGAATCTGCGGCCATCAGGACGCCAAAGAGGCTGGGACCCGGGCGTGGTTCAGGGCCTCTACAGCGCCCCCTGGAACACAGTTTGAAAACTTGATGTACTGCGCACACATACTTGCATGTATTGATATGAAACTCGGTACACATATAGATCTCACTGAGCCAAACAACTTTTGTACTCTATGTCATGGGCTCCACGCAACAGGAAGTGAGATATTTAGGGCTGTTTAAAAAGCGCATGCTCTGGAATTTAACGTACTCCTCCCAGGAATTCCATGGGATTGTCACCAAACTCGGTCAGCATGATCTCAAGACATTGGGGACGCTAAATTGCGAGGAGATTTTTGATATCTCGAACGGTTTGGCCGTGGCAAGGCGACAAAGTTATGGCGAGAAATGAGAAACAGGAAGTGTCTAATAACTGTTGACCACATTGCCTGATTCTGATGAAACTTCACCAGTTTGTTCGTTGTATGATGCCGATTCCATAAATGTGACTATTATGAGTCAAAGTTATAGCGCCACCAACTGGCAGCAGGAAGTGTGTCATTTTCAAAATGCTTTGATATCAGCCTCTTAATTTTACTCGATTTTCTTTAAACTTCATCAAAATCATGTCAAAACACGGCCGATAAGAATATGTAAAGGGGTCGATGATAAATCGAATGCTGTTGCCATGGCAACATGTCAAACTTTAAAATTAGATTCCTGTCTTTTCGAGGCAGTTAACATGCTTAGAATTTCATGAAACTCAACACACACATCAATATTTATGATAGTTAGACACTGGCAAAAGGTCATAAATGGGCGTGGAGCAGGCACTCTATAGCGCCATCTTTTGACAAAAGTTGGGGGGTTAGTTTTTCCTACAGTCACTAAACTCTGTACATATATTAATCTCATCAATTTGGACAACTTTCTAAATCAAACTCATTAGCTGAGACCAACAGGAAGCCGGCTATTTTGATTTGAATGTGGATTTTTGGAAAAATCAGGCTGTAAACAAATGCACACTACTTCTAAGAACAACCAGCTGTTCACACCAAACTTTTTTAACATGAAGAGAATATTCTGAAGATGTTAAATTGCGACCGGATTTTGGATATCTTGAACGGTGTGGACGTGGTGATTTTTTAAAGATATAGTAAAAAATATTTTTATATCTTTAAAGTGCAGCATCCAAACTCTTTAAAACTTTTTTCACACAGAGATCTAATCATTCTGAGCAAGTGCTGGAAATAAAAAATGTATACAAGCTTCTATGAATTAAAGAAAATTTAAAAAAGAACTCAGAAACCTGCTGTCACTCTGGTGAATGTCTCTACAGTATGTGTGTGTGTTCAGTCAGGCACAGAGAAGCTCATTATTGCAGGGGGGAGGGGTGAGAGGCAGAGAGGGTGACAGAGTAGAGAGCCATCCTACAGACCATCTTTGAACAAAATGCACATACTGTATGTAGTGTAATTACATAAATATGTCTGATCTTTGAGAGTCTGATATTTTGAGAAAATATAAAGGGTCACTAAGTCTTTCATTGTTCATTTTTTGCAGTTGTTGTTTTTTATTTATTTTTTACTTAACTGTACCATGAACTTGTCCTATTCAGTCACATAGCAAAAGATTTTAAAAAATACAACTTTTTAGCATGATCAATTTATCTTCATTGATAGACAATATTTACATAGTGTTATTTATTGAATATAAAATAATAATAATAAAAAATTAAGACAAACTTTGACAACAAAACAAACGTTACTGTTATCTCTTCAAAACATCTGAAAACCATAATTTTAAGATCAGTTATATATATGTATCACCCCGTTAAAATACTCAACTTGATTTTTAAAGATATTTTGAAAGAATGAAGCGTTTATAGAGCACTTTATTGTGTATTGCTGTACACCCACATGAACTGTGTTCATGTTCATGTTAATTCACAGTACATAAACTTTATATGAATACTTTTTTTAGCTTAATATTAATTAACATTAATAAATGCTATTTATTTATTGGTCATGTTAACTGATATAGTTAATTTTAACAAATGAAACTGGATGGCAACATTTTATATTTTGTGTGTATGTGTCTGTGTGTTGATTTTAAAGTGTAACCCTTTCAATTCTGTAAACTTAAAATCCAAACTAGCAGATGGTTACTGTGAATGCATGTGCCAACTGGGCACCGTCTTCCTTATTGATTCTTAGTTATGACAACAATTGATTTTATACAAAAATATATTATACAAAAATTGTACAGATAGGTAACAATGACATTTAAGCAGAAGTGGTGGATATAAAGGAAGCAATAATAACATTTTGCTATCATCATGAATTACATGTTCTTATTTGTAGCATACTGGTTCACAGTTGGCATCTATCTGAAGTCCTTGCATTGATTGCATTTAATTAAATCAACATTATATTTGGTCAGTCTGATCTTGAGGCCTTAGAGATGTTAAATTGTGAAGATCTTGAGTTTTCATTAAAGGGCATGTCCGTGGTGGCCTGACAAAGTTTGATGTTTCTGCATAGACATAGAAGTGGTTATAACTTAGCCTGAAAATGTCTGATCTGCCACAAAATTCACAGGTTTGGTAAGAGTCCTGGCCTGAAGACACCTAAAGACCAATATTCAGATATTATCATAGCGCCACCTGTTGGCAGCAGGATATCTCATATATTTCACTAACTCAAACACACCAAGGTCAATCTGCACCAAACTTCATATGTTTGATAATAGTGCTGGCCTGAACACATCTACATGTCAATAATCAGTTATAGGCATAGCGCCACCAGCTGGCAGCAGCAATTTTGGCACATTTAAATGACTTGTGACATATTTTTTCTATATTTACTGTATTAAAAGCATACTGCCCACCGATTGCTGTTTTCCTGAAGCCACCGGTCGGCGGTGAGCCCGGGTGCGAGGGCCCGTTCATCGCTGCTCGCAGCTTTAATTATTATTATTATTATTATTTTTTTTTCAATGTTTTGGGGGATTTCGGGGGCCTTAACATACACGAAAACTCTTGAAACTTTGCACACACATTGGAACCTGCGGCCATCAGGGCCGGACAGACTTTGACATGGGGGGGTCACCTGGGGGGGGCGTGGCACAGCGTTAAAAATTGCGACTTTTGAAGGGCTCTGGAGCGCACAACGGTTGACCTACAGTCACCAAAATTCATACACATATAGACCTCATCGGGCCGAACAAATTTCACACTCATAGTCCGTGCTTCGCCAAACAGGAAGTCGGCTATTCAGGGATGTCTAAAAAGTGCATGCAATGGAATTTGAAATACTCCTACTAGGCCTTTCCACCGATGGCCACCAAACTCGGTCAGCATGATCTCAAGACATTGGGGACGCAAAATTGCCAGGGGATTTTTGATATCTCGAACGGTTTGACCGTGACGGGGCGACAAATTTATGGCGAGAAATGAGAAACAGGAAGTGCCTAATAACTTTGACATACTTTGTCTGATTTTGACCAAACTTCAGCAGTTTGTTCATCGTCTGATGCCGATCACAGAGATGGGACTATTATGAGTCAAAGTTATAGCGCCACCAACTGGCAGCAGAAAGCGTGACGTTTTTGAAACGCTTTAAACTCAGCCTCTTAATTTTACTCAATTTGCTTCAAACTTCATCCCAATAATGTCAAAACACGACCGATAAGAATCTGTGAAGGGCGTTATCCATAACTTTTATCATGTTGCCATGGCAACGTGTCAAACTTTAACTTTAGTTTTTTGTGTTTTTGAGCCACTTAAAATGCTTAGAATTTCATGAAACTCAACACACACATCTGTATTAATGACAGTTAAACACTGATAAAAGCCCATAAATGGGCGTGGAGCAGGCGCTCCATAGCGCCACCTTTTGACAAAAGTTGGGGGGTTACTTTGTCCTACAGTCACCAAACTCGGTACATATATTGGACTCATCAAGCCGGACAACTTTCTAATTTACACCCATTAGCTACGACCAACAGGAAGTCAGCTATTTTTATTTAAATATGGATTTTTGGAAAAATCAAGCTGTGGAATTTGAAATACTCCTCCTAGACCTTTCCACCGATGGCCACCAAACTCGGTCAGTATGATCTACAGATATTGGGGACACAAAATTGCCAGGGGATTTTTGGTATCTCGAACGGTTTGGCCTTGGCAGGGCGACAAATTATGGCGAGAAATGAGAAACAGGAAATGTCTAATAATTTTGACACACTTTATCTGATTTTGACCAAACTTAAGCAGTTTGTTCGTCGTATGATACCGATCACAGAGATGTGACTATTATGAGTCAAAGTTATAGCGCCACCAACTGGCAGCAGGAAGTGTGTTGCTTGCAAAACGCTTTTAAATCAACCTCTTAATTTTACTCAATTTGCTTCAAACTTCATCAGAATAATATCAAAACACGGCCGATGAGAATCTGTGAAGGGGTCCTTGATACATCAAATGCTGTTGCCATGGCAACATGTCAAACTTTAACATTTGTTTCCTGTGTTTTTAAATATAGCTGTGAATAAATTCATATCACTCATAGCAGAATCAGACAGTTCACACCAAACTTTGTCAACATGATGCCAAGATACTGAAGATGTTAAATTGTGAACGGCTTTGGGACATCTTGAACGGTGTTGATGTGGTGATTTATGAAAGTAACAATAAAAAAGATGAAGAGTTATTTTCATATATCTTTAAATTGCATTATTCTAACTCATCAAAACTTTTTACATATAAAGAACAAGAAATTCTTAGGAAATACGTGTAGTTTCAAAATGTTATCATGCTCAGAGGCCCCAAAAACATTAAAAGTGTCACATAAATTTGTCAGATTAAAGCTCTAATACCAGGGATGAACACTAGAGGTCCTCATAAGATAAGGAATCGTTTGACCTCTAATGCTATTTAGCTCATTCTCAGTGTATAAGAATGAAAATAATCCATAGAATCAGTTGATATAGACTGTACTGTCAGTGTACTTTTACATAATTATTTTGTATAGGTGCTTAAAGAGCATTTAAATCTTTTTTTAATCTTTTAAGGAAAAATTATATGATTTATATACATATATACAATCTCACTGATAGAATAAAAAATCTTATAAGTATGACACTATACTGCTCAGTTCACTTAATTAGAATGAGAAACAAATACATCAACTAAGTTAATATGTATTTATTTTTAATATATTTGTTTATAATTATTTCACAGATGCTTATAGATCATTAAAATAATATTTAAAAATGGATGTAGATCATAAAACATGGTAACTATTTAAAATAGGGTCTCTTTTGTTAACATTGGTTAATGAACTAACACACGAACGAACAACGAACAATATATTTGTACTCGATTTTCTTCAAACTTCATCAGAATGATGTAAAAACACGGCCGAGGAGAGTCTGTAAAGGCGTCCCTGATGCATCAAATGCTGTTGCCATGGCAAATAAATAAAAATACAAAATACATTCAAATATTTGTTTCCTGTGTTTTTGAGGCAGATAGCGTGCCTAGAATTTTATTTTCCATTTTCAATTTTCAATGATTTATTATATATTTAAAGTGCAGCATCCTAACTCTTTGAAACTTTTTTCATACAAATAACTATTCATTCTGATTAAACACAGTTCATTTCATAATTATACAAAACTCCACGAATGAAAGAAAATTAAAAAACAAATCTGATCTCACTCTGCTCTGCACTCTATGTGTGTGTTTGTGTGGTAAGTGGCTGAGTGTAAGGAGGTGGGATGGGTGGTAAGAGAAAGAGTCAGACAGGAGGAGAGACAGTTAGGGTTAGTCCAAAGGGATATTGTGAATGCATGTGCCAACTGGGCACCGTTTTCCTGATGCTATCGTGATGGCAACTGCCAGACGGCGAGGGCCCGGTCAACGCTGCTTGCAGCTTTAATTTTTTTTTTTTTTTTTTTTTTTGTTAACCTTCCGGGCACTTAAGGGGGTCTTAACATACTCAAAAACTCTTGAAAATTTGCACACATGTCGGAATCTGCGGCCATCAGGACGCCACAGAGGCTGGTACCGGGGCGTGGCAAGGGGACTCTACAGCGCCCCCTGGAATTTTGAGGGCCATATAGCACACATACTTGAACGTACACATATGAAACTCGGTACACATATAGAACTCATTGAGCTGAACAACTTTTGTACTCTATGTCATTTTCTCAATGCAACAGGAAGTGAGATATTTAGGGCTGTATAAAAAGCGCATGCTCTGGAATTTAACGTACTCCTCCCAGGAATTCCATTGGATTGTCACCAAACTCGGTCAGCATGATCTCAAGACATTGGGGACGCTAAATTGCGAGGGGATTTTTGATATCTCGAATGGTTTGGCCATGGCAAGGCGACAAAGTTATGGCGAGAAATGAGAAACAGGAAGTGTCTAATAACTGTTGCACACATTGCCTGATTCTGATGAAACTTCACCAGATTGTTCGTTGTATGATGCCGATTCCATAAAGGTGACTATTATGAGTTAAAGTTATAGCGCCACCAACTGGCAGCAGGAAGCGTGTCATTTTCAAAATGCTTTGAAATCAGCCTCTTAATTTTACTTGATTTTCTTTAAACTTCATTAAAATCATGTCAAAACACGGCCGATAAGAATGTGTAAAGGGGTCGATGATAAATCAAATGCTGTTGCCATGGCAACGTCTCAAACTTTAAAATTAGATTCCTGTCTTTTCGAGGCAGTTAACATGCTTAGAATTTCATGAAACTCAACACACACATCAATATTAATGATAGTTAGACACTGGCAAAAGATCATAAATGGGCGTGGAGCAGGCACTCTATAGCGCCATCTTTTGACAAAAGTTGGGGGGTTAGTTTTTCCTACAGTCACCAAACTCTGTACATATATTGTTTTCATCAATCTGGACAACTTTCTAAATTAAACTAATTAGCTACCACCAACAGGAAGCCGGCTATTTTGATTTGAATGTGGATTTTTGGAAAAATCAGGCTGTAAACAAATTTATACTCCTCCTAAGAAGAACAAGCTGTTCACACCAAACTTTTTTAACATGGAGAGAAGATTCTGAAGATGTTAAATTGCGAGCGGTTTTGGGATATCTTGAACGGTGTTGACGTGGTGATTTTTTAAAGATGTATAACCGTCATTTTCTATATCTTTAAAGTGCAGCATCTTAACTATTTAAAACTTTTTTCACACAGAGATCTTATCATTCTGAGCAAGTGCTGTAAATATCAATTTAATTCAAGCTTCTACGAATTAAAGAAAATTAAAAAAAGAAATCAGAAGCCTGCTGTCACTCTGCCTTGAGTGTCTGTGTTCAGTCACCATTGAGTGACTACCATTGAGTGACTGAAGAGAGACTGAAGGGGGAGGGGTGAAAGGGAGAGAGGGAGAGAGAGTAGAACATGCTGTCTTGCTAAAGACCATCTTTGAGGAAAAAATGCACATTGATGTTACATAAATATGTTTGATCTTTGAGAGTCTGATATTTTGAGAAAATATAAAGGGTCACTAAGTCTTTCATTGTTTGTATTTTGCAGTTGTTGTTTTTTTATTTATTTTTTACTGAACTGTACCATGAACATGTCCTATTCAGTCACATAGCAAAAGAATTGAATATTTATTGAATATAACATTTTAATTAACAGTTTCAAGACAAACTTTGTCAACAAAACAAACTTTGCTGTTATCTGTTCAAAACATCTGAAAATTTTACCATTTTAAGATCAGTTATATACATATATCGCCCCATTACAATACTCAACTTGATTTTTAAAGATATTTTGAAAGAAAGAAGCGTTTATAGAGCACTTTGTGTATTGCTGTACACCCACATGAACTGTGTTCATGTTCATGTTAATTCACAGTTCATAAACTAATGTTAAAATATACTATTTTACCATTAAACAATATATGAATACTTGTTTTAGCTTAATATTAATTAACATTAATAAATACTATTTAATTATTGTTCATGTTAACTAATATAGTTAATGTTAACAAATGAAACTGGTTGGTAATTTTATATATTGTGTGTATGTGTCTGTGTGTTGATTTTAAAGTTTAACCCTTTCAATTTAGTAAACTTTAAATCCAACTGACTGAGGGTTACTGTGAATGCATGTGCCAACTGGGCACCGTTTTCCTAATTGATTCTTTCTTAGTTATGTAGCACTTAAAAGTGATGTCTTATAACAGGAGTCACCTGCAAAGCAATATCCACACACAAATTGTACAGATAGGTAACGATGACATTTAAGCAGAAGTGGTGGACGTAAAGCAAGCAATAATAACATTTTGTTATCATCATCCTCAGAATATAGGGAAAATGTTCCCTATATTGTGAACGGCTTTGGGATATCTTGAACGGTGTTGATGTGGTGATTTGTTGGAGACACTCTATAGCGCCACCTTTTGACAAAAGTTGGAGGGTTAGTTGTAGCTACAGACATCAAACTTGGTCGGTATATTGGTCTCATCAAGCCAGACAACTTTCTAATTTACAACCATTAGCTACGACCAACAGGAAATCAGCTATTTTGATTTGAATGTGGATTTTTGGAAAAATATAGCTGTGAATAAATTCATATCACTCATAGCAGAATCAGACAGTGCACACCAAACTTTGTCAACGTGATGCCAAGATACTGAAGATGTTAAATTGTGAACGGCTTTGGGATATCTTGAATGTTGATGAGTGTTGATGTGGTGATTTATGAAAGTAACAGTAAAAAAGATGAAGAGTTATTTCCATATATCTTTAAATTGCATTATTCTAACTCATCAAAACTTTTTACATATAAAGAACAAGAAATTCTTAGGAAATACGTGTAGTTTCAAAATGTTATCATGCTCAGAGGCCCCAAAAACATTAAAAGTGTCACATAAATTTGTCAGATTAAAGCTCTAGTACCAGGGATGAACACTAGAGGTCCTCATAAGATAAGGAATCGTTTGACCTCTAATGCTATTTAGCTCATTCTCAGTGTATAAGAATGAAAATAATCCATAGAATCAGTTGATATATACTGTACTGTCAATGTACTTTTACATAATTATTTTTTATAGGTGCTTAAAGAGCATTAAAATCTTTTTTTAATCTTTTAAGGAAAAATTATATGATTTATATACATATATACACTCTCACTGATAGAATAAAAAATCTTATAGGTATGACACTATACTGCTCAGTTCACTTAATTAGAATGAGAAACAAATACATCAACTAAGTTAATATGTATTTATTTTTAATATATTTGTTTATAATTATTTCACAGATGCTTATAGATCATTAAAATAATATTTAAAAATGGTTGTAGATCATAAAACATGGTAACTTTTTAAAATAGGGTCTCTTTTGTTAACAATGGTTAATGAACTAACAAACACGAACGATCAACGAACAATATATTTGTACTAGATTTTCTTCAAACTTCATCAGAATAATGTAAAAACACGGCCGACGAGAGTCTGTAAAGGCGTCCCTGATGCATCAAATGCTGTTGCCATGGCAAATAAATAAAAATAAAAAATACATTCAAATATTTGTTTCCTGTGTTTTTAAGGCAGATAGTGTGCTTAGAATTTCATTTTCCATTTTCAATTTTCAATGATTTATTATATATTTAAAGTGCAGCATCCTAACTCTTTGAATCTTTTTTCATACAAATAACTATTCATTCTGATCAAACACAGTTCATTTCATAATTTTACAAAACTCCACGAATGAAAGAAAATTAAAAAACATATCTGATCTCACTCTGCTCTGCACTCTATATGTGTGTTTGTGTGGTAAGTGGCTGAGTGTAAGGAGGGGGGATGGGTGGTAAGAGAAAGAGTCAGAGAGGAGGAGAGACAGTTAGGGTTAGTCCAAAGGGTTACTGTGAATGCATGTGCCAACTGGGCACCGTTTTCCTGATGCTATCGGGATGGCGACTGCACAGACGGCGAGGGCCCGGTCATCGCTGCTTGCAGCTTTAATTAGGGCCCGAGCCCAGAATGGGCGAAGGCCCTCTTGTTTTCCTAAGGATTCTTATTTTTATTTTTTTTTTTTTTTTGTTAACCTTCCGGGCACTTAAGGGGGTCTTAACATGCTCAAAAACTCTTGAAAATTTGCACACATGTCGGAATCTGCGGCCATCAGGACGTCACAGAGGCTGGTACCGGGGCGTGGCAAGGGGACTCTACAGCGCCCCCTGGAATTTTTAGGGCCATATAGCACACATACTTGAACGTACACATATGAAACTCGGTACACATATAGAACTCATTGAGCTGAACAACTTTTGTACTCTATGTCATTTTCTTAACGCAACAGGAAGTGAGATATTTAGGGCTGTTTAAAAAGCGCATGCTCTGGAATTTAACGTACTCCTCCCAGGATTTCCATACGATTGTCACCAAACTCGGTCAGCATGATCTCAAGACATTGGGGACGCTAAATTGCGAGGGGATTTTTGATATCTCGAACGGTTTGGCCGTGGCAAGGCGACAAAGTTATGGCGAGAAATGAGAAACAGGAAGTGTCTAATAACTGTTGCACACATTGCCTGATTCTGATGAAACTTCACCAGATTGTTCGTTGTATGATGCCGATTCCATAAATGTGACTATTATGAGTCAAAGTTATAGCGCCACCAACTGGTAGCAGGAAGCGTGTCATTTTCAAAATGCGTTGAAATCAGCCTCTTAATTTTACTTGATTTTCTTCAAACTTCATCAAAATAATGTCAAAACACGGCCGATAAGAATATGTAAAGGGTACGATGATAAATCAAATGCTGTTGCCATGGCAACGTGTTAAACTTTAAAATTAAATTCCTGTCTTTTCGAAGCAGATAACATGTTTAGAATTTCATGAAACTCAACACACACATCAATATTAATGATAGTTAGACACTGGCAAAAGGTCATAAATGGGCGTGGAGCAGGCACTCTATAGCGCCATCTTTTGACAAAAGTTGGGGGGTTAGTTTTTCCTACAGTCACCAAACTCTGTACATATATTGTTCTCATCAATCTGGACAACTTTCTAAATCAAACTCATTAGCTAAGACCAACAGGAAGCCGGCTATTTTGATTTGAATGTGGATTTTTGGAAAAATCAGGCTGTAAACAAATTCACACTCCTTCTAAGAATAACAAGGTATTCACACCAAACTTTTTTAACATGAAGAGAAGATTCTGAAGATGTTAAATTGCGAGCGGATTTGGGATATCTTGAACGGTGTTGACGTGGTGATTTTTTAAAAAACATAACCCTAATTTTTTATATCTTTAAAGTGCAGCATCCAAACTCTTTAAAACTTTTTTCACACAGAGATCTAATCATTATGAGCAAGTGCTGGTAATATCATAGTTATTCAAGCTTCTATGAATTAAAGAAAATTAAAAAAAGAAATCAGTAAACTGCTGTCACTGGGCTGACAGTCTCTGTGACACTAAGAGTGACTGAAGGGGGGAGGGGTGAAAGGGAGAGAGACCAGTGGAACATGCTGTTTTGCTTAAGACCATCTTTGAGGAAGATGCAATTTGCACATTGCACATTGCTGTAGTTTAATCTGCATAAATAAGTCTGAACTTTGAGAGTCTGATCTTTGAGAAAATATAAAGGGTCACGAACTCTTTCATTCTTTGTATATTGCAGTTGTTGTTTTTTATTTATTTTTTACTGAACTGTACCATGAACTTGTCCTATTCAGTCACATAGCAAAAGATTAAGAAAAATACAGCTTTTTAGCATGAGCGATTTATCTTCATTGATAGACATTTATTTTCATAATTAAAATTTTTGATTCAATAAAAAAAAAAACACTAACAATTTCAAGACAAACTTTGACAACAAAACAAACTTTGCTGTTATCTGTTCAAAACATCTGAAAATTGTACCATTTTAAGATGAGTTATATTTATATATCGCCCCATTACAATACCCAACTTGATTTTTAAAGATATTTTGAAAGAATGAAGCGTTTATTGAGCACTTTATTGTTTATTGTTGTATACCCACATGAACTGTGTTCATGTTCATGTTAATTCACAGTACATACACTATGTTAAAAGATACTAATTTACCTTTAAACAATATATGAGTACTTTTTTAGGTTAATATTAATTAACATTAATAAATGCTATTTATTATTGTTCATGTTAACAATGTTAACAAATGAAACTGGATGGTAAAGTTGTATATTTAGTGTGTATTTGTCTGTGTGTTGATTTAAAAATGTAACCCTTTCATTTCTGTAAACTTTAAATCCAAACTGGCAGAGGGTTACTGTGAATGCATGTGCCAACTGGGCACCGTTTTCCTAATTGATTCTTAGTTATGTAGCGCTTAAGAGTGATGTCTTATAACAGGAGTCACCAGCAAAGCAATATCCACACACAAATGGAACAGATAGGTAACGATGACATTTAAACAGAAGTGGTGGACGTAAAGCAAGCAATAATAACATTTTGTTATCATCATGAATTACATGTTCTTATCATCATCCTCAGAATATAGGGAAAATGTTCCCTATATTGTGAACGGCTTTGGGATATCTTGAACGGTGTTGATGTGGTGATTTATGAAAGTAACAATAAAAAAGATGAAGAGTTATTTTCATATATCTTTAAATTGCATTATTCTTACTCATCAAAACTTTTTACATATAAAGAACAAGAAATTCTTAGGAAATACGCGTAGTTTCAAAATGTTATCATGCTCAGAGGCCCCAAAAACATTAAAAGTGTCAAATAAATTCGTCAGATTAAAGCTCTAATACCAGGGATGAACACTAGAGGTCCTCATAAGATAAGGAATCGTTTGACCTCTAATGCTATTTAGCTCATTGTCAGTGTATAAGAATGACAATAATCCATAGAATCAGTTGATATGTACTGTACTGTCAGTGTAATTTTACATAATTATTTTGTATAGGTGCTTAAAGAGCATTAAAATATTTTTTTTTATCTTTTAAGGAAAAATTATGTGATTTAAATACATATATACACTCTCACTGATAGAACAAAGTATCTTATAAGTATGACACTATACTGCTCAGTTCTCTTAATTAGAATGAGAAACAAATACAAAAAGGCCAAAAAGTCAACTAAGTTAATATGTATTTATTTTCAATATATTTGTTTATAATTATTTCACAGATGCTTATAGACTATTAAAATAATATTTAAAAATGCTTGTAGACCATAAAACATGGTAACTATTTAAAATAGGGTCCAATACCTACAAAAAAGCCTCTTGGAGCAAAATTTGACACCCAACAGGAAGTCGGTTATTTTTAATTTTCTCAGCAAATTTTGTCATTTTTGCCATTTTCAGGCCTCGTACTTGAACGAACTCCTCCTAGAGATTTATCCGGATTAACGCCAAATTTGCTGAGTGTAATCTAAAGCACTTTGTGACGTTAAGTTGCAAAGATCTAGAGTTTTTATTGGAGGGCGTGTCCATAGCGGTCTCGCAAATTTCGATGTTTCGCCATGAAAAAGGAAGTTTCTATAACTCAGGCATACAATGTCCGATCTGTCCCAAACTTCACATGTGTGATAACACTCCTGACCTGAAGACATCTACATTCCCATATTCAGTTATAGTCATAGCGCCACCTGCTGGCAACAGGAAGTGTCATGCTGTACTCTACAACAAACTCCTCCAAGAGATTTATACAGATCAACACTAAAATCGGTCAGTCTAATAAAAAGGCTTAAGTGATGTTAAATTGCGAAGATCTTGAGTTTTTCGTTGAAGGGCATGTCCGTGGTGGCCTGACAAAGTTTGATGTTTGGTCATGGACATAGAAGTTGTTATAACTCAGCCATAAAATGTCCAATCTGCCTCAAACTTCACATGTTTGATAAGAGTCCTGGCCTGAAGACATCTTAAGGCCAATATTCAGATATCATCATAGCGCCACCTATTGACAGCAGGATATATCATATCTTGCACTAACTTAAACATACCAAGGTCAATCTGCACCAGACTTCATATGTTTGATGAAAGTGCTGGCCTGAACACATATACATGTCAATAATCAGTTACAGGCATAGCGCCACCAGCTGGCAGCAGGAGGTTTGGCACATTTAAGTGACTTTGATCTATTTTTCCTACATTTACTGTTTTAAAAGCATAATGCCCACCGTTTGCTGTTTTCCTAAAGCCACCGGTCGGCGGTGAGCCCGGGTGCGAGGGCCCGATCATCGCTGCTTGCAGCTTTAATTATTATTATTAGGGCCCGAGCACCGATGGTGTGAGGACCCTATTGAATCTGCTCCGTTTATTATTATTATTATTATTATTAGGGCCCGAGCACCGATGGTGTGAGGACCCTATTGGATCTGCTTCGTTTATTAGGGCCCGAGCACCGATGGTGTGAGGACCCTATTGAATCTGCTCCGTTTATTATTATTATTAGGGCCCGAGCACCGATGGTGTGAGGACCCTATTGGATCTGCTCCGTTTCTTATTATTATTCTTCTTCTCCGGAATGAATCGCATTTTTGAGGGCCTAAACATACCCGAAAACTCATGAAACTTTGCACACACATCAAACCTGGCGAAAATGTACGTCTGATATGGGGTTCAGAGATGGGTGTGGCAAAATGGCTCGATAGCGCCACCTTTACACGTTCCGCGGTGTGCGCTTTCAGTTGTGATTCACGTACATGCACGAAAATCGGTACACACATGTAACTCACCAATACCTACAAAAAAGCCTCTTGGAGCAAAATTTGTCACCCAACAGGAAGTCGGTTATTTTTAATTTTCTCAGCAAATTTTGTGTCATTTTTGCCATTTTCAGGCGTCATACTTGAACGAACTCCTCCTAGAGATTTATTCGGATCAACGCCAAATTTGCTGAGTCTAATCTAAAGCCCTTTGTGACGTTAAATTGCGAAGATCTAGAGTTTTCATCGGAGGGTGTGTCCGTGGCGGCCTGGCAAATTTCGATGCTTCGCCATGAAAAAGGAAGTTGTTATAACTCAGGCATAAAATGTCCGATCTGTCCCAAACTTCACATGTGTGATAACACTCCTGACCTGATGACATCTATATGTCCATATTCAGTTATAGTCATAGCGCCACCTGCTGGCAACAGGAAGTGTCATGCTGTACTCTGCAAAAAACTCCTCCTAGAGATTTATACAGATCAACACCAAAATCGGTCAGTCTAATATAAAGGCTTTAGTGATGTTTAATTGCGAAGATCTTGAGTTTTCGTTGAAGGGCGTGTCCGTGGAGGCCTGACAAATTTCGAGGTCTCGCCATGGATATAAAACTTGTTATAACTCAGCCATAAAATGTCCGATTTGCCTCAAACTTCACATATTCGATAAGAGTCCTGGCCTGAACAAATCTGAAGGCCAATATTCTATTATAATCACAGCGCCACCTGTTGGCAACAGGAAATGACTTGTAGCAAACTCCTCCTAGAGATTTAATGATATCAACTTTATATTTGCTCAGTCTGATCTAGAGGCCTTAGAGATGTTAAATTGTGAAGATCTTGAGTTTTCGTTAAAGGGCGTGTCCGTGGCGGCGTCACAAAGTTTGATGTTTCGCCATGGACATAGAAGTTGTTATAACTCAGCCATAAAATGTCCGATCTGCCTCAAACTTCACAGGTTTTGTAAGAGTCCTGGCCTGAAGACACCTAAAGGCCAATATTCAGATATTATCATAGCGCCACCTGTTGGCAGCAGGATATATCATATCTTTCACTAACTCAAACATACCAAGGTCAATCTGCACCAAACTTCATATGTTTGATGAAAGTGCCAGCCTGAACACATCTACATGCCGATAATCAGTTATAGGCATAGCGCCACCAGCTGGCAGCAGGAAATTTGGCACATTTAAGTGACTTTGACATAATTTTTCCTATTTTTACTGGATTAAAAGCATACTGCCCACCATTAGCTGTGTTCCAAAAGCCACCGGTCGGCGGTGAGCCCGTGTGCGAGGGCCCGTTCATCGCTGCTTGCAGCTTTAATTAGGGCCCGAGCACCGATGGTGTGAGGACCCTATTGGATCTGCTCCGTTTCTTATTATTATTCTTCTTCTCCGGAATGAATCGCATTTTTGAGGGCCTAAACATACCCGAAAACTCAAGAAACTTTGCACACACATCAAACCTGGCGAAAATGTACGTCTGATATGGGGTTCAGAGATGGGTGTGGCAAAATGGCTCGATAGCGCCACCTTTACACGTTCCGCGGTGTGCGCTTTCAGTTGTGATTCACGTACATGCACGAAAATCGGTACACACATGTAACTCACCAATACCTACAAAAAAGCCTCTTGGAGCAAAATTTGACACCCAACAGGAAGTCGGTTATTTTTAATTTTCTCAGCAAATTTTGTGTCATTTTTGCCATTTCAGGCGTCATACTTGAACGAACTCCTCCTAGAGATTTATTCGGATCAACGCCAAATTTGCTGAGTCTAATCTAAAGCCCTTTGTGACGTTAAATTGCGAAGATCTAGAGTTTTCATCGGAGGGCGTGTCCGTGGCGGCCTGGCAAATTTCGATGTTTCGCCATGAAAAAGGAAGTTGCTATAACTCAGGCATAAAATGTCCGATCTGCCCCAAACTTCACATGTGTGATAACACTCCTGACCTGATGACATCTATATGTCCATATTCAGTTATAGTCATAGCGCCACCTGCTGGCAAAGTGTCATGCTGTACTCTGCAACAAACTCCTCCTAGAGATTTATACAGATCAACACCAAAATCGGTCAGTCTAATATAAAGGCTTTAGTGATGTTTAATTGCGAAGATCTTGAGTTTTCGTTGAAGGGCGTGTCCGTGGCGGCCTGACAAATTTCGAGGTCTCGCCATGGATACAAAACTTGTTATAACTCAGCCATAAAATGTCCAATTTGCCTCAAACTTCACATAATCGATAAGAGTCCTGGCCTGAACAAATCTGAAGGCCAATATTCTATTATAATCACAGCACCATCTGTTGGCAACAGGAAATGACTTGTAGCAAACTCCTCCTAGAGATTTAATGATATCAACTTTATATTTGCTCAGTCTGATCTAGAGGCCTTAGACATGTTAAATTGTGACGATCTTGAGTTTTCGTTAAAGGGCGTGTCCGTGGCGGCGTCACAAAGTTTGATGTTTCGCCATGGACATAGAAGTTGTTATAACTCAGCCATAAAATGTCCGATCTGCCTCAAACTTCACAGGTTTTGTAAGAGTCCTGGCCTGAAGACACCTAAAGGCCAATATTCAGATATTATCATAGCGCCACCTGTTGGCAGCAGGATATATCATATCTTTCACTAACTCAAACATACCAAGGTCAATCTGCACCAAACTTCATATGTTTGATGAAAGTGCCAGCCTGAAAACATCTACATGCCAATAATCAGTTATAGGCATAGCGCCACCAGCTGGCAGCAGGAAATTTGGCACATTTAAGTGACTTTGACATAATTTTTCCTATTTTTTCTGGATTAAAAGCATACTGCCCACCATTAGCTGTGTTCCAAAAGCCACCGGTCGGCGGTGAGCCCGTGTGCGAGGGCCCGTTCATCGCTGCTTGCAGCTTTAATTAGGGCCCGAGCCCAAAAGGGCGAAGGCCCTATTGTTCTTCTAAGGATTCTTATTTGTTTTTTTTTTTTTTTTTTTTTTTTTTTTTTTTTTTTTTTTCAACCGTTGGGGCACTTTTGGGGGCCTTAACATACTCAAAAACTCTTGAAAATTTGCACACACGTCGGAATCTGCGGTCGTCCGGACGCCACAGAGGCTGGGACCCGGGCGTGGTTCAGGGCCTCTACAGCGCCCCCTGGAACACAGTTTGAAAACTTGATGTACTGCGCACACATACTTGCGCGTATTGATATGAAACTCGGTACACATATAGAACTCATCGAGCTGAACAACTTTTGTACTCTATGTCATGGGCTCCACGCAACAGGAAGTGAGATATTTAGGGCTGTTTAAAAAGCGCATGCTCTGGAATTTAACGTACTCCTCCCAGGAATTCCATGGGATTGTCACCAAACTCGGTCAGCATGATCTCAAGACATTGGGGACGCTAAATTGCGAGGAGATTTTTGATATCTCGAACGGTTTGGCCGTGGCAAGGCGACAAAGTTATGGCGAGAAATGAGAAACAGGAAGTGTCTAATAACTGTTGCACACATTGCCTGATTCTGATGAAACTTCACCAGATTGTTCGTTGTATGATGCCGATTCCATAAATGTGACTATTATGAGTCAAAGTTATAGCGCCACCAACTGGCAGCAGGAAGTGTGTCATTTTCAAAATGCTTTGAAATCAGCCTCTTAATTTTACTCGATTTTCTTTAAACTTCATCAAAATCATGTCAAAACACGGCCGATAAAGAATATGTAAAGGGGTCGATGATAAATCAAATGCTGTTGCCATGGCAACGTGTCAAACTTTAAAATTACATTCCTGTCTTTTCGAGGCAGATAACATGCTTAGAATTTCATGAAACTCAACACACACATCAATATTAATGATAGTTAGACACTGGCAAAAGGTCATAAATGGGCGTGGAGCAGGCACTCTATAGCGCCATCTTTTGACAAAAGTTGGGGGGTTAGTTTTTCCTACAGTCACCAAACTCTGTACATATATTGTTCTCATCAATCTGGACAACTTTCTAAATCAAACTCATTAGCTAAGACCAACAGAAAGCCGGCTATTTTGATTTGAAGGTGGATTTTTTTGAAAAATCAGGTAGTAAACAAATTCACACTACTCCTAAGAACAACCAGCTGTTCACACCAAACTTTTTTAACATGAAGAGAAGATTCTGAAGATGTTAAATTGCGAGCGGATTTTGGATATCTCGAACGGTGTTGACGTGGTGATTTTTTAAAGATATAGTAAAAAACATAACCCTAATTTTTTATATCTTTAAAGTGCAGCATCCAAACTCTTTAAAATTTTTTTCACACAGAGATCTAATCATTCTGAGCAAGTGCTGGAAATATAAATTTTATACAAGCTTCAATGAATTAAAGAAAATTAAAAAAATAACTCAGAAACCTGCTGTCACTCTGGTGAATGTCTCTACAGTATGTGTGTGCGTTCAGTCAGGCACAGAGAAGCTCATTATTGCAGGGGGGAGGGGTGAGAGGCAGAGAGGGTGACAGAGTAGAGAGCCATCCTACAGACCATCTTTGAACAAAAAATGCACATATGTATTTTAATTACATAAATATGTCTGATCTTTGAGAGTCTGATATTTTGAGAAAATATAAAGGGTCACTTTGTCTTTCATTGTTCGTATTTTGCAGTTGTTGTTTTTTATTTATTTTTTACTTAACTGTACCATGAACTTGTCCTATTCAGTCACGTAGCAAAAGATTTAAAAAAAATACAACTTTTTAGCATGATCAATTTATCTTCATTGATAGACAATATTTACATAGTGTTATTTATTGAATATAAAATAATAATAATAAAAAATTATGACAAACTTTGACAACAAAACAAAAGTTACTGTTATCTCTTCAAAACATCTGAAAACCATAATTTTAAGATCAGTTATAAATATATATATATATTACCCCGTTAAAATACTAAACTTGATTTTTAAAGATATTTTGAAAGAATGAAGAGTTTATAGAGCACTTTATTGTGTATTGCTGTACACCCACATGAACTGTGTTCATGTTCATGTTAATTCACTGTACATAAACTTTATATGAATACTTTTTTTAGCTTAATATTAATTAACATTAATAAATGCTATTTATTTATTGGTCATGTTAACTAATATAGTTAATTTTAACAAATGAAACTGGATGGCAACATTTTATATTTTGTGTGTATGTGTCTGTGTGTTGATTTTAAAGTGTAACCCTTTCAATTCTGTAAACTTAAAATCCAAACTAGCAGATGATTACTGTGAATGCATGTGCCAACTGGGCACCGTCTTCCTTATTGATTCTTAGTTATGTAGCACTTAAGAGTGATGTCTTATAACAGGAGTCACCAGCAAAGCAATATCCACACAAAAATTGTACAGATAGGTAACAATGACATTTAAGCAGAAGTGGTGGATGTAAAGGAAGCAATAATAACATTTTGCTATCATCATGAATCATGTTCTTATCATCATTTGTAGCATACTGGTTCACAGTTGGCATTTATCTGAAGTCCTTGCATTGATTGCATTTAGTTAAATCAACATTATATTTGGTCAGTCTGATCTTGAAGCCTTAGAGATGTTAAATTGTGAAGATCTTGAGTTTTCATTAAAGGGCATGTCCGTGGTGGCCTGACAAAGTTTGATGTTTCTGCATAGACATAGAAGTGGTTATAACTTAGCCTGAAAATGTCTGATCTGCCACAAAATTCACAGGTTTGGTAAGAGTCCTGGCCTGAAGACACCTAAAGACCAATTTTCAGATATTATCATAGCGCCACCTGTTGGCAGCAGGATATCTCATATATTTCACTAACTCAAACATGCCAAGGTCAATCTGCACCAAACTTCATATGTTTGATAATAGTGGTGGCCTGAACACATCTACATGCCAATAATCAGTTATAGGCATTGTGCCACCAGCTGGCAGCGGCAAGTTTGGCACATTTAAGTGACTTTGACATATTTCTCCTACATTTACTGTATTAAAAGCATACTGCCCACCGTTTGCTGTTTTCCTGAAGCCACCGGTCGGCGGTGAGCCCGGGTGCGAGGGCCCGTTCATCGCTGCTCGCAGCTTTAATTAGGGCCCGAGCACCGATGGTGTGAGGACCCTATTGGATCTGCTTCGTTTATTATTATTAGGGCCCGAGCACCGATGGTGTGAGGACCCTATTGGATCTGCTCCGTTTCTTATTAGGGCCCGAGCACCGATGGTGTGAGGACCCTATTGAATCTGCTCCGTTTATTATTATTATTATTATTATTATTATTATTATTATTATTATTATTCTTCTCCAAAGTGAATCGCATTTTAGAGGACCTAAACATTCCCGAAAACTCACAATACTTTGCACACACATCAAACCTGGCGAAAATTTACGTCTGATTTGGGTTTCAGAAGTGGGTGTGGCAAAATGGCTCGACAGCGCCACCTTTAGACGTTCAGCGGTGTGCGCTTTCAGCTGTGATTCACGTACATGCACCGAAATCGGTACACACATGTAACTCACCAATACCTACAAAAAAGCCTCTTGGAACAAAATCCGGAACCCAACAGGAAGTCGGTTAATATTAATATTCTCAGCAAAATTTGTGTCATTTTTGCCTTTTTCAGGCGTCGTACTTGAACGAACTCCTCCTACAGATTTATTCGGTTCAACGCCAAATTTGCAGAGTCTAGTCTAAAGCCCTTTGTGACGTTAAATTGTGAATATCTAGAGTTTTCATCGGAGGGCGTGTCCGTGGCGGCCTCGCAAATTTCGATGTTTCGCCATGAAAAAGGAAGTTGCTATAACTCAGGCATACAATGTCCTATCTGTCCCAAACTTCACATGTGTGATAACACTCCTGACCTGAAGATATCTAGATGCCCA
Source organism: Garra rufa (assembly GCF_049309525.1). Classification (NCBI taxonomy): domain Eukaryota; kingdom Metazoa; phylum Chordata; class Actinopteri; order Cypriniformes; family Cyprinidae; genus Garra; species Garra rufa. The sequence continues at coordinate 36,901,128 of NC_133365.1, read as the reverse complement.
TATTCAGTTATAGTCATAGCGCCACCTGCAGGCAACAGGAAGTGTCATGCTGTACTCTACAACCAACTCCTCCTAGAGATTTATTCAGATCAACACCAAAATCGGTCAGTCTAATATAAAGGCCGTAGCGATGTTAAATTGTGAAGATCTTGAGTTTTCAGTAAAGGGCGTGTCCGTGGCGGCCTGACAAATTTCGAGGTCTCGCCATGGATATAAAACTTGTTATAACTCAGCCATAAAATGTCCGATTTGCCTCAAACTTCACATGTTCGATAAGAGTCCTGGCCTGAACCAATATGAAGGCCTATATTCTATTATAATCACAGCGCCACCTGTTGGCAACAGGAAATGACTTGTACCAAACTCCTCCTAGAGATTTAATGATATCAACATTATATTTGGTCAGTCTGATCCAGAGGCCTTAGAGATGTTAAATTGTGAAGATCTTTAGTTTTCGTTAAAGGGCGTGTCCATGGCGGCCTGACAAAGTTTGATGTTTCGCCATGGACATAAAAGTTGTTATAACTCAGCCATAAAATGTCCGATCTGCCTCAAACTTCACATGTTTGGTAAAAGTCCTGGCCTGAAGACATCTAAAGGCCAATATACAGATATTATTATAGCGCCACCTATTGGCAGCAGGATATATCATATCTTGCACTAACTCACACATACCAAGGTCAATCTGCACCAAACTTCATATGTTTGATGAAAGTGCTGGCCTGAACACATCTACATGCCAATAATCAGTTATAGGTATAGCGCCACCAGCTGGCAGCAGGAAGTTTGGCACATTTAAGTGACTTTGATCTATTTTTCCTACAATTACTGTATTAAAAGCATACAGCCCACCGTTTGCTGTGTTCCTAAAGCCACCGGTCGGCGGTGAGCCCGTGTGCGAGGGCCCGTTCATCGCTGCTTGCAGCTTTAATTATTATTATTCTTCTTCTCCGGAATGAATCGCATTTTTGAGGGCCTAAACATACCCGAAAACTCATGAAACTTTGCACACACATCGAACCTGGCGAAAATGGACATCTGATATGGGTTGCAGAAGTGGGTGTGGCAAAATGGCTCAATAGCGCCACCTTTACACGTTCCGCGGTGTGCGCATTCAGCTGTGATTCACGTACATGCACGCAAATCGGTACACAAATGTAACTCACCAATACCTACAAAAAAGCCTCCTGGGACAAAATCCGAAACCCAACAGGAAGTCGGTTATTATTAATTTTCTTAGCAAAATTTGTGTCATTTTTGCCATTTTCAGGCGTCATACTTGAACGAACTCCTCCTAGAGATTTATTCGGATCAACACCAAATTTGGTGAGTCTAATCTAAAGCCCTTTGTGACGTTAAATTGCGAAGATCTAGAGTTTTCATCAGAGGGCGTGTCCGTGGCGGCCTCGCAAATTTCGATGTTTCGCCATGAAAAAGGAAGCTGCTATAACTCAGGCATAAAATGCCCGATCTGCCCCAAACTTCACATGTGTGATAACACTCCTGACCTGAAGACATTTACATGCCCATATTCAGTTTTACTCATAGCGCCACCTGCAGGCACCAGGAAGTGTCATGCTGTACTCTGCAACAAATTCCTCCTGGAGATTTAATCAGATCAACACCAAAATCGGTCAGTCTAATAAAAAGGCTTTAGCGATGTTAAATTGCGAAGATCTTGAGTTTTCGTTGAAGGGCGTGTCCGTGGCGGCCTGGCAAATTTCGTGGTCTCGCCATGGATATAAATCTTGTTATAACTCAGCCATAAAATGTCCGATTTGCCTCAAACTTCACATGTTCGATAAGAGTCCTGGCCTGAACCAATCTGAAGGCCTATATTCTATTATAATCACAGCGCCACCTGTTGGCAACAGGAAATGACTTGTACCAAACTCCTCCTAGAGATTTAATGATATCAACATTATATTTGGTCAGTCTGATCTCGAGGCCTTAGAGATGTTAAATTGTGAAGATCTTGAGTTTTCGTTAAAGGGCGTGTCCGTGGCGGCCTGACAAAGTTTGATGTTTCGCCATGGACATAAAAGTTGTTATAACTCAGCCATAAAATGTCCGATCTGCCTCAAACTTCACATGTTTGGTAAGAGTCCTGGCCTGAAGACATCTAAAGGCCAATATAAAGATATTATTATAGTGCCACCTATTGGCAGCAGGATATATCATATCTTGCACTAACTCACACATACCAAGGTCAATCTGCACCAAACTTCATATGTTTGATGAAAGTGCTGGCCTGAACACATCTACATGCCAATAATCAGTTATAGGCATAGCGCCACCAGCTGGCAGCAGGAAGTTTGGCATATTTAAGTGACTTTGATCTATTTTTCCTACATTTAATGTATTAAAAGCATACTGCCCACCGTTTGCTGTGTTCCTAAAGCCACCGGTCGGCGGTGAGCCCGTGTGCGAGGGCCCGTTCATCGCTGCTTGCAGCTTTAATTATTATTATTCTTCTTCTCCGGAATGAATCGCATTTTTGAGGGCCTAAACATACCCGAAAACTCATGAAACTTTGCACACACATCAAACCTGGCGAAAATGGATGTCTGATATGGGTTTCAGAGATGGGTGTGGCAAAACGGCTCGATAGCGCCACCTTTACACGTTCCGCGGTGTGCGCTTTCAGCTATGATTCACGTACATGCATGAAAATCGGTACACACATGTAACTCACCAATACCTACAAAAAAGCCTCCTGGGACAAAATCCGAAACCCAACAGGAAGTCGGTTATTATTAATTTTCTTAGCAAAATTTGTGTCATTTTTGCCATTTTCAGGCGTCGTACTTGAACGAACTCCTCCTAGAGATTTACTCCGATCAACAGCAAATTTGGTGAGTCTAATCTAAAGCCCTTTGTGACGTTAAATTGTGAAGATCTAGAGTTTTCATCGGAGGGCGTGTCCGTGGCGGCCTCGCAATTTTCGATGTTTCGCCATGAAAAAGGAAGTTGCTATAACTTAGGCATAAAATGTCCGATCTGTCCCAAACTTCACATGTGTGATAACACTCCTGACCTGATGACATCTACATATCCATATTCAGTTATAGTCATAGCGCCACCTGCTGGCAACAGGAAGTGTCATGCTGTACTCCACAACCAACTCCTCCTAGAGATTTATACAGATCAACACCAAAATCGGTCAGTCTAATATAAAGGCCTTAGTGATGTTAAATTGTGAAGATCTTGAGTTTTCGTTGAAGGGCGTGTCCGTGGCGGCCTGACAAATTTCGAGGTCTCGCCATGGATATAAAACTTGTTATAACTCAGCCATAAAATGTCCGATTTGCCTCAAACTTCACATATTCGATAAGAGTCCTGGCCTGAACACATCTGAAGGCCAATAATCTATTATAATCACAGCGCCACCTGTTGGCAACAGGAAATGACTTGTATCAAACTCCTCCTAGAGATTTAATGATATCGACATTATATTTGGTCAGTCTGATCTAGAGGCCTTAGAGATGTTAAATTGCGAAGATCTTGAGTTTTCGTTAAAGGGCGTGTCCGTGGCTGCGTGACAAAGTTTGATGTTTCGCCATGGACATAGAAGTTATTATAACTCAGCCATAAAATGTCCGATCTGCCTCAAACTTCACAGGTTTGGTAAGAGTCCTGGCCTGAAGACACCTAAAGGCCAATATTCAGATATTATCATAGCGCCACCTGTTGGTAGCAGGATATATCATATCTTTCACTAACTCAAACATACCAAGGTCAATCTGCACCAAACTTCATATGTTTGATGAAAGTGGTAGCCTAAACACATCTACATGCCAATAATCAGTTATAGGCATAGCGCCACCAGCTGGCGGCAGTAAATTTGGCACATTTAAGTGACTTTGACATATTTCTCCTATTTTTACTGTATTAAAAGCATACTACCCACCATTTGCTGTGTTCCTAAAGCCACCGGTCAGCGGTGAGCCCGTGTGCGAGGGCCCGTTCATCGCTGCTTGCAGCTTTAATTATTATTATTATTCTTCTTCTCCAAAGTGAATCGCATTTTAGAGGACCTAAACATTCCCGAAAACTCACAAAACTTTGCACACACATCAAACCTGGCGAAAATTTACGTCTGATTTGGGTTTCAGAAGTGGGTGTGGCAAAATGGCTCGACAGCGCCACCTTTAGACGTTCAGCGGTGTGCGCTTTCAGCTGTGATTCACGTACGTGCACGGAAATCGGTACACACATGTAACACACCAATACCTACAAAAAAGCCTCTTGGAGCAAAATCCGGAACCCAACAGGAAGTCGGTTAATATTAATATTCTCAACAAAATTTGTGTCATTTTTGCCATTTTCAGGCGTCGTACTTGAACGAACTCCTCCTTCAGATTTATTCGGATCAACGCCAAATTTTCAGAGTCTAGTCTAAAGCCCTTTGTGACGTTAAATTGTGAAGATCTAGAGTTTTCATTGGAGGGCATGTCCGTGGCGCCCTCGCAAATTTCGATGTTTCGCCATGAAAAAGGAAGTTGCTATAACTTAGGCATAAAATGTCCGATCTGTCCCAAACTTCACATGTGTTATAACACTCCTGACCTGAAGACATCTACATGCCTATATTCAGTTATAGTCATAGCGCCACCTGCAGGCAACAGGAAGTGTCATGCTGTACTCTACAACCAACTCCTCCTAGAGATTTATGCAGATCAACACCAAAATCGGTCAGTCTAATATAAAGGCCTTAGTAATGTTAAATTGTGAAGATCTTGAGTTTTCGGTAAAGGGTGTGTACGTGGCGGCCTGACAAATTTCGAGGTCTCGCCATGGATATAAAACTTGTTATAACTCAGCCATAAAATGTCCGATTTGCCTCAAACTTCACATATTCGATAAGAGTCCTGGCCTGAACACATCTGAAGGCCAATATTCTATTATAATAACAGCGCCACCTGTTGGCAACAGGAAATGACTTGTATCAAACTCCTCCTAGAGACTTAATGATATCAACATTATATTTGGTCAGTCTGATCTAGAAGCCTTAGAGATGTTAAATTGTGAAGATCTTGAGTTTTCGTCAAAGGGCTTGTCCGTGGTGGCCTGACAAAGTTTGATGTTTCGCCATGGACATAGAAGTTGTTATAACTCAGCCATAAAATGTCCAGTCTGCCTCAAACTTCACATGTTTGGTAAGAGTCCTGGCCTGAAGATATCTAAAGGCCAATATTCAGATATTATCATAGCGCCACCTGTTGGCAGCAGGATATAACATATCTTGCACTAACTTAAACATACCAAGGTCAATCTGCACCAAACTTCATATGTTTGATGAAAGTGCTTGCCTGAACACATCTACATGCCAATAATCAGTTATAGGCATAGCGCCACCAGCTGGCAGCAGGAAGTTTAGCACATTTAAGTGACTTTGATCTATTTTTGCTACATTTACTGTATTAAAAGCATACTGCCCACCGTTTGCTGTTTTCCTAAAGCCACCGGTCGGCGGTGAGCCCGGGTGCGAGGGCCCGTTCATCGCTGCTTGCAGCTTTAATTATTATTATTAGGGCCCGAGCACCGATGGTGTGAGGACCCTATTGGATCTGCTCCGTTTCTTATTAGGGCCCGAGCACCGATGGTGTGAGGACCCTATTGGATCTGCTTCGTTTATTATTATTATTATTATTATTATTATTCTTCTCCAAAATGAATCGCATTTTTGAGGGCTTAGACATACCCGAAAACTCATGAAACTTCGCACACACATCAGACCTGGCGAAAATTTACGTCTGATATGGGTTGCAGAAGTGGGTGTGGCAAAATGGCTCGACAGCGCCACCTTTACACGTTCCGCGGTGTGCGCATTCAACTGTGATTCACGTACATGTACGAAAATAGGTACACACATGTAACACACCAATACCTACAAAAAAGCCTCTTGGAGCAAAATTTGACACCCAACAGGAAGTCGGTTATTTTAAATTTTCTCAGGAAATTTTGTGTCATTTTTGCCATTTTCAGGCCTCGTACTTGAACGAACTCCTAATAGAGATTTATTCCGATCAACGCCAAATTTGCTGATTCTAATCTAAAGCCCTTTGTGACGTTAAATTGCGAAGATCTAGAGTTTTCATCGGAGGGCGTGTCCGTGGCGGCCTGGCAAATTTCGATGCTTCGCCATGAAAAAGGAAGTTGTTATAACTCAGGCATAAAATGTCCGATCTGCCCCAAACTTTACATGTGTGATAACACTCCTGACCTGATGACATCTATATGTCCATATTCAGTTATAGTCATAGCGCCACCTGCTGGCAACAGGAAGTGTCATGCTTTACTCTGCAACAAACTCCACCTAGAGATTTATACAGATCAACACCAAAATCAGTCAGTCTAATCAAAAGGCTTTAGTGATGTTAAATTGCGAAGATCTTGAGTTTTCGTTGAAGGGCGTGTCCGTGGCGGCCTGACAAATTTCGAGGTCTCGCCATGGATATAAAACTTGTTATAACTCAGCCATAAAATGTCCGATTTGCCTCAAACTTCACATGTTCGATAAGAGTCCTGGCCTGAACAAATCTGAAGGCCAATATTCTATTATAATCACAGCGCCACCTGTTGGCAACAGGAAATGACTTGTAGCAAACTCCTCCTAGAGATTTAATGATATCAACTTTATATTTGCTCAGTCTGATCTAGAGGCCTTAGAGATGTTAAATTGCGAAGATCTTGAGTTTTCGTTAAAGGGCGTGTCTGTGGCGGCGTGACAAAGTTTGATGTTTCGCCATGTACATAGAAGTTGTTATAACTCAGCCATAAAATGTCCGATCTGCCTCAAACTTCACAGGTTTGGTAAGAGTCCTGGCCTGAAGATACCTAAAGGCCAATATTCAGATATTATCATAGCGCCACCTGTTGGCAGCAGGATATATCATATCTTGCACTAACTCAAACGTACCAAGGTCAATCTGCACCAAACTACATATGTTTGATGAAAGTGCTGGCCTGAACACATATACATGCCAATAATCAATTATAGGCATAGCACCACCAGCTGGCAGCAGGAAGTTTGCCACATTTAAGTGACTTTGATCTATTTTTCCTACATTTACTGTATTAAAAGCATACTGCCCACCGTTTGCTGTTTTCCTAAAGCCACCGGTCGGCGGTGAGCCCGGGTGCGAGGGCCCGTTCATCGCTGCTTGCAGCTTTAATTATTATTATTCTTCTTCTCCGGAATGAATCGCATTTTTGAGGGCCTAAACATACCCGAAAACTCATGAAACTTTGCACACACATCAAACCTGGCGAAAATGTACGTCTGATATGGGGTTCAGAGATGGGTGTGGCAAAATGGCTCGATAGCGCCACCTTTACACGTTCCGCGGTGTGCGCTTTCAGTTGTGATTAACGTACATGCACGAAAATCGGTACACACATGTAACTCACCAATACCTACAAAAAAGCCTCTTGGAGCAAAATTTGACACCCAACAGGAAGTCGGTTATTTTTAATTTTCTCAGCAAATTTTGTGTCATTTTTGCCATTTTCAGGCGTCATACTTGAACGAACTCCTCCTAGAGATTTATTCGGATCAACGCCAAATTTGCTGAGTCTAATCTAAAGCCCTTTGTGACGTTAAATTGCGAAGATCTAGAGTTTTCATCGGAGGGCGTGTCCGTGGCGGCCTGGCAAATTTCGATGCTTCGCCATGAAAAAGGAAGTTGTTATAACTCAGGCACAAAATGTCCGATCTGCCCCAAACTTCACATGTGTGATAACACTCCTGACCTGATAACATCTATATGTCCATATTCAGTAATAGTGATAGCGCCACCTGCTGGCAACAGGAAGTGTCATGCTGTACTCTGCAACAAACTCCTCCTAGAGATTTATACATATCAACACCAAAATCGGTCAGTCTAATATAAGGGCTTTAGTGATGTTTAATTGCGAAGATCTTGAGTTTTCGTTGAAGGGCGTGTCCGTGGCGGCCTGACAAATTTCTAGGTCTCGCCATGGATATAAAACTTGTTATAACTCAGCCATAAAATGTCCGATTTGCCTCAAACTTCACATATTCGATAATAGTCCTGGCCTGAACAAATCTGAAGGCCAATATTCTATTATAATCACAGCGCCACCTGTTGGCAACAGGAAATGACTTGTAGCAAACTCCTCCTAGAGATTTAATGATATCAACTTTATATTTGCTCAGTCTGATCTAGAGGCCTTAGAGATGTTAAATTGTGAAGATCTTGAGTTTTCGTTAAAGGGCGTGTCCGTGGCGGCGTCACAAAGTTTGATGTTTCGCCATGGACATAGAAGTTGTTATAACTCAGCCATAAAATGTCTGATCTGCCTCAAACTTCACAGGTTTTGTAAGAGTCCTGGCCTGAAGACACCTAAAGGCCAATATTCAGATATTATCATAGCGCCACCTGTTGGCAGCAGGATATATCATATATTTCACTAACTCAAACATACCAAGGTCAATCTGCACCAAACTTCATATGTTTGATGGAAGTGCCAGCCTGAACACATCTACATGCCAATAATCAGTTATAGGCATAGCGCCACCAGCTGGCAGCAGGAAATTTGGCACATTTAAGTGACTTTGACATATTTTTCGTATTTTTACTGTATTAAAAGCATACTGCCCACCATTAGCTGTGTTCAAAAAGCCACCGGTCGGCGGTGAGCCCGTGTGCGAGGGCCCGTTCATCGCTGCTTGCAGCTTTAATTATTATTATTATTCTTCTCCAAAATGAATCGCATTTTTGAGGGCTTAGACATACCCGAAAACTCATGAAACTTCGCACACACATCAGACCTGGCGAAAATTTACGTCTGATATGGGTTGCAGAAGTGGGTGTGGCAAAATGGCTCGATAGCGCCACCTTTACACGTTCCGCGGTGTGCGCTTTCAGTTGTGATTCACGTACATGCACGAAAATCGGTACACACATGTAGCTCACCAATACCTACAAAAAAGCCTCTTGGAGCAAAATTTGACACCCAACAGGAAGTCGGTTATTTTTAATTTTCTTAGCAAAATTTGTGTAATTTTTGCCATTTTCAGGCGTCATACTTGAACGAACTCCTCCTAGAGATTTATTCGGATCAACGGCAAATTTGGTGAGTCTAATCTAAAGCCCTTTGTGACGTTAAATTGCGAAGATCTAGAGTTTTCATGGGAGGGCGTGTCCGTGGCGGCCTGGCAAATTTCGATGCTTCGCCATGAAAAAGGAAGTTGCTATAACTCAGGCATAAAAGTCCCGATCTGCCCCAAACTTCACATGTGTGATAACACTCCTGACCTGATGACATCTACATGCCCATATTCAGTTTTACTCATAGCGCCACCTGCTGGCACCAGAAAGTGTCATGCTGTACTCTGCAACAAACTCCTCCAAAAGATTTAATCAGATCAACACCAAAATCGGTCAGTCTAATAAAAAGGCTTTAGCGATGTTAAATTGCGAAGATCTTGAGTTTTCGTTGAAGGGTGTGTCCGTGGCGGCCTGGCAAATTTCGTGGTCTCGCCATGGATATAAAACTTGTTATAACTCAGCCATAAAATGTCCGATTTGCCTCAAACTTCACATGTTCGATAAGAGTCCTGGCCTGAACCAATCTGAAGGCCTATATTCTATTATAATCACAGCGCCACCTGTTGGCAATAGGAAATGACTTGTACCAAACTCCTCCTAGAGATTTAATGATATCAACATTATATTTGGTCAGTCTGATCTCGAGGCCTTAGAGATGTTAAATTGTGAAGATCTTGAGTTTTCGTTAAAGGGCGTGTCCATGGCGGCCTGACAAAGTTTGATGTTTCGCCATGGACATAAAAGTTGTTATAACTCAGCCATAAAATGTCCGATCTGCCTCAAACTTCACATGTTTGGTAAAAGTCCTGGCCTGAAGACATCTAAAGGCCAATATACAGATATTATTATAGCGCCACCTATTGGCAGCAGGATATATCATATCTTGCACTAACTCACACATACCAAGGTCAATCTGCACCAAACTTCATATGTTTGATCAAAGTGCTGGCCTGAACACATCTACATGCCAATAATCAGTTATAGGCATAGCGCCACCAGCTGGCAGCAGGAAGTTTGGCACATTTAAGTGACTTTGATCTATTTTTCCAACATTTACTGTATTAAAAGCATACTGCCCACCGTTTGCTGTTTTCCTAAAGCCACCGGTCGGCGGTGAGCCCGTGTGCGAGGGCCCGTTCATCGCTGCTTGCAGCTTTAATTATTATTAGGGCCCGAGCACCGATGGTGTGAGGACCCTATTGGATCTGCTCCGTTTCTTATTAGGGCCCGAGCCCAAAAGGGCGAAGGCCCTATTGTTCTTCTAAGGATTCTTATTTTTTTTTTTTTTTTTTTTTTTTTTTTTTTTCAACCGTTGGGGCACTTTTGGGGGCCTTAACATACTCAAAAACTCTTGAAAATTTGCACACACGTCGGAATCTGCCGTCGTCCGGACGCCACAGAGGCTGGGACCCGGGCGTGGTTCAGGGCCTCTACAGCGCCCCCTGGAACACAGTTTGAAAACTTGATGTACTGCGCACACATACTTGCGCGTATTGATATGAAACTCGGTACACATATAGATCTCACTGAGCCAAACAACTTTTGTACTCTATGTCATGGGCTCCACGCAACAGGAAGTGAGATATTTAGGGCTGTTTAAAAAGCGCATGCTCTGGAATTTAACGTACTCCTCCCAGGAATTCCATACGATTGTCACCAAACTCGGTCAGCATGATCTCAAGACATTGGGGACGCTAAATTGCGAGGAGATTTTTGATATCTCGAACGGTTTGGCCGTGGCAAGGCGACAAAGTTATGGCGAGAAATGAGAAACAGGAAGTGTCTAATAACTGTTGCACACATTGCCTGATTCTGATGAAACTTCACCAGTTTGTTCCTTGTATGATGCCGATTCCATAAATGTGACTATTATGAGTCAAAGTTATAGTGCCGCCAACTGGCAGCAGGAAACGTGTCATTTTCAAAATGCTTTGAAATCAGCCTCTTAATTTTACTCGATTTTCTTTAAACTTCATCAAAATCATGTCAAAACACGGCCGATAAGAATATGTAAAGGGGTCGATGATAAATCAAATGCTGTTGCCATGGCAACGTGTCAAACTTTAAAATTACATTCCTGTCTTTTTGAGGCAGATAACATGCTTAGAATTTCATGAAACTCAACACACACATCAATATTAATGATAGTTAGACACTGGCAAAAGGTCATAAATGGGCGTGGAGCAGGCACTCTATAGCGCCATCTTTTGACAAAAGTTGGGGGGTTAGTTTTTCCTACAGTCACCAAACTCTGTACTTATATTGTTCTCATCAATCTGGACAACTTTCTAAATCAAACTCATTAGCTAAGACCAACAGAAAGCCGGCTATTTTGATTTGAAGGTGGATTTTTTTGAAAAATCAGGTAGTAAACAAATTCACACTACTCCTAAGAACAACCAGCTGTTCACACCAAACTTTTTTAACATGAAGAGAAGATTCTGAAGATGTTAAATTGCGAGCGGATTTTGGATATCTCAAACGGTGTTGACGTGGTGATTTTTTAAAGATGTAGTAAAAAACATAACCCTAATTTTTTATATCTTTAAAGTGCAGCATCCAAACTCTTTAAAACTTTTTTCACACAGAGATCTAATCATTCTGAGCAAGTGCTGGAAATATAAATTTTATAAAAGCTTCAATGAATTAAAGAAAATTAAAAAGATAACTCAGAAACCTGCTGTCACTCTGGTGAATGTCTCTACAGTATGTGTGTGCGTTCAGTCAGGCACAGAGAAGCTCATTATTGCAGGGGGGAGGGGTGAGAGGCAGAGAGGGTGACAGAGTAGAGAGCCATCCTACAGACCATCTTTGAACAAAAAATGCACATATGTAGTACTACTGTATGTAGTGTAATTACATAAATATGTCTGATCTTTGAGAGTCTGATATTTTGAGAAAATATAAAGGGTCACTAAGTCTTTCATTGTTCGTATTTTGCAGTTGTTGTTTTTTATTTATTTTTTACTTTACTGTACCATGAACTTGTCCTATTCAGTCACATAGCAAAAGATTTTTAAAAATACAACTTTTTAGCATGATCAATTTATCTTCATTGATAGACAATATTTACATAGTGTTATTTATTGAATATAAAATAATAATAATAAAACATTAAGACAAACTTTGACAACAAAACAAACGTTACTGTTATCTCTTCAAAACATCTGAAAACCATCATTTTAAGATCAGTTGTATATATATATATATATATATATATATATATATATATATATATATATATATATATCACCCCGTTAAAATACTCAACTTGATTTTTAAAGATATTTTGAAAGAAAGCGTTTATAGAGCACTTTATTGTGTATTGCTGTACACCCACATGAACTGTGTTCATGTTCATGTTAATTCACAGTACATAAACTTTATATGAATACTTTTTTTAGCTTAATATTAATTAACATTAATAAATGCTATTTATTTATTGGTCATGTTAACTGATATAGTTAATTTTAACAAATGAAACTGGATGGCAACATTTTATATTTTGTGTGTATGTGTCTGTGTGTTGATTTTAAAGTGTAACCCTTTCAATTCTGTAAACTTAAAATCCAAACTAGCAGAGGGTTACTGTGAATGCATGTGCCAACTGGGCACCGTCTTCCTTATTGATTCTTAGTTATGACAAAAATTGATTTTATACAAAAATATATTATACAAAAATTGTTCAGATAGGTAACAATGACATTTAAGCAGAAGTGGTGGATGTAAAGGAAGCAATAATAACATTTTGCTATCATCATGAATTACATGTTCTTATCATCATCAGAAAATAGGGAATTTGTAGCATACTGGTTCACAGTTGGCATCTATCTGAAGTCCTTGCATTGATTGCATTTAATTAAATCAACATTATATTTGGTCAGTCTGATCTTGAGGCCTTAGAGATGTTAAATTGTGAAGATCTTGAGTTTTCATTAAAGGGCATGTCCGTGGTGGCCTGACAAAGTTTGATGTTTCTGCATAGACATAGAAGTGGTTATAACTTAGCCTGAAAATGTCTGATCTGCCACAAAATTCACAGGTTTGGTAAGAGTCCTGGCCTGAAGACACCTAAAGACCAATATTCAGATATTATCATAGCGCCACCTGTTGGCAGCAGGATATATCATATATTTCACTAACTCAAACATACCAAGGTCAATCTGCACCAAACTTCATATGTTTGATAATAGTGCTGGCCTGAACACATCTACATGCCAATAATCAGTTATAGGCATAGCGCCACCAGCTGGCAGCGGCAAGTTTGGCACATTTAAATGACTTATGACATATTTTTTCTATATTTACTGTATTAAAAGCATACTGCCCACCATTTGCTGTTTTCCTGAAGCCACCGGTCGGCGGTGAGCCCGGGTGCGAGGGCCCGTTCATCGCTGCTCGCAGCTTTAATTAGGGCCCGAGCACCGATGGTGTGAGGACCCTATTGGATCTGCTTCGTTTATTATTATTATTATTATTATTATTCTTCTCCAAAATGAATCGCATTTTTGAGGGCTTAGACATACCCGAAAACTCATGAAACTTCGCACACACATCAGACCTGGCGAAAATTTACGTCTGATATGGGTTGCAGAAGTGGGTGTGGCAAAATGGCTCGATAGCGCCACCTTTACACGTTCCGCGGTGTGCGCTTTCAGTTGTGATTCACGTACATGCACGAAAATCGGTACACACATCTAGCTCACCAATACCTACAAAAAAGCCTCTTGGAGCAAAATTTGACACCCAACAGGAAGTCGGTTATTTTTAATTTTCTTAGCAAAATTTGTGTAATTTTTGCCATTTTCAGGCGTCATACTTGAACGAACTCCTCCTAGAGATTTATTCGGATCAACGGCAAATTTGGTGAGTCTAACCTAAAGCCCTTTGTGACGTTAAATTGCGAAGATCTAGAGTTTTCATCGGAGGGCGTGTCCGTGGCGGCCTGGCAAATTTCGATGCTTCGCCATGAAAAAGGAAGTTGCTATAACTCAGGCATAAAATGCCCGATCTGCCCCAAACTTCACATGTGTGATAACACTCCTGACCTGATGACATCTACATGCCCATATTCAGTTTTACTCATAGCGCCACCTGCTGGCACCAGGAAGTGTCATGCTGTACTCTGCAACAAACTCCTCCAAAAGATTTAATCAGATCAACACCAAAATCGGTCAATCTAATAAAAAGGCTTTAGCGATGTTAAATTGCGAAGATCTTGAGTTTTCGTTGAAGGGTGTGTCCGTGGCGGCCTGGCAAATTTCGTGGTCTCGCCATGGATATAAAACTTGTTATAACTCAGCCATAAAATGTCCAATTTGCCTCAAACTTCACATGTTCGATAAGAGTCCTGGCCTGAACCAACCTGAAGGCCTATATTCTATTATAATCACAGCGCCACCTGTTGGCAATAGGAAATGACTTGTACCAAACTCCTCCTAGAGATTTAATGATATCAACATTATATTTGGTCAGTCTGATCTCGAGGCCTTAGAGATGTTAAATTGTGAAGATCTTGAGTTTTCGTTAAAGGGCGTGTCCATGGCAGCCTGACAAAGTTTAATGTTTCGCCATGGACATAAAAGTTGTTATAACTCAGCCATAAAATGTCCGATCTGCCTCAAACTTCACATGTTTGGTAAAAGTCCTGGCCTGAAGACATCTAAAGGCCAATATACAGATATTATTATAGCACCACCTATTGGCAGCAGGATATATCATATCTTGCACTAACTCACACATACCAAGGTCAATCTGCACCAAACTTCATATGTTTGATCAAAGTGCTGGCCTGAACACATCTACATGTCAATAATCAGTTATAGGCATAGCGCCACCAGCTGGCAGCAGGAAGTTTGGCACATTTAAGTGACTTTGATCTATTTTTCCTACATTTACTGTATTAAAAGCATACTGCCCACCGTTTGCTGTGTTCCTAAAGCCACCGGTCGGCGGTGAGCCCGTGTGCGAGGGCCCGTTCATCGCTGCTTGCAGCTTTAATTATTATTATTATTATTATTATTATTATTATTATTATTATTATTATTCTTCTCCAAAATGAATCGCATTTTTGAGGGCTTAGACATACCCGAAAACTCATGAAACTTTGCACACACATCAAACCTGGCGAAAATTTACGTCTGATATGGGTTTCAGAAGTGGGTGTGGCAAAATGGCTCGACAGCGCCACCTTTAGACGTTCAGCGGTGTGCGCTTTCAGCTGTGATTCACGTACATGCACGGAAATCGGTACACACATGTAACACACCAATACCTACAAAAAAGCCTCTTGGAGCAAAATCCGGAACCCAACAGGAAGTCGGTTAATATTAATATTCTCAACAAAATTTGTGTCATTTTTGCCATTTTCAGGCGTCGTACTTGAACGAACTCCTCCTAGAGATTTATTCGGATCAACGCCAAATTTGCAGAGTCTAGTTTAAAGCCCTTTGTGACGTTAAATTGTGAAGATCTAGAGTTTTCATCGGAGGGCGTGTCCGTGGCGGCCTCGCAAATTTCGATGTTTCGCCATGAAAAAGGAAGTTGCTATAACTCAGGCATACAATGTCCGATCTGTCCCAAACTTCTCATGTGTGATAACACTCCTGACCTGATGACATCTACATGCCCATATTCAGTTTTACTCATAGCGCCACCTGCTGGCAACAGGAAGTGTCATGCTGTACTCTGCAACAAACTCCTCCAAGAGATTTAATCAGATCAACACCAAAATCGGTCAGTCTAATAAAAAGGCTTTAGTGATGTTAAATTGCGAAGATCTTGAGTTTTTGTTGAAGGGCGTGTCCGTGGCGGCCTGACAAATTTCGAGGTCTCGCCATGGATATAAAACTTGTTATAACTCAGCCATAAACTGTCCGATTTGCCTCAAACTTCACATGTTCGATAAGAGTCCTGGCCTGAAAACATCTGAAGGCCAATATTCTATTATAATTGCAGCGCCACCTGTTGGCAACAGGAAATGACTTGTAGCAAACTCCTCCTAGAGATTTAATGATATCAACATTATATTTGGTCAGTCTGATCTAGAGGCCTTAGAGATGTTAAATTGCGAAGATCTTGAGTTTTCGTTATAGGGCGTGTCTGTGGCGGCGTGACAAAGTTTGATGTTTCGCCATGGACATAGAAGTTGTTATAACTCAGCCATAAAATGTCTGATCTGCCTCAAACTTCACAGGTTTGGTAAGAGTCCTGGCCTGAAGACACCTAAAGGCCAATATTCAGATATCATCATAGCGCCACCTGTTGGCAGCAGGATATATCATATCTTTCACTAACTCAAACATACCAAAGCCAATCTGCACCAAACTTCATATGTTTGATAAAAGTGCTGGCCTGAACACATCTACATGCCAATGATCAGTTATAGGCATAGCGCCACCAGCTGGCAGCAGGAAATTTGGCACTTTTAAGTGACTTTCATATATTTGTCCTATTTTTACTGTATTAAAAGCATACTGCCCACCATTAGCTGTGTTCCTAAAGCCACCGGTCGGCGGTGAGCCCGTGTGCGAGGGCCCGTTCATCGCTGCTTGCAGCTTTAATTATTATTATTCTTCTTCTCCGGAATGAATCGCATTTTTGAGGGCCTAAACATACCCGAAAACTCATGAAACTTTGCACACACATCAAACCTGGCGAAAATGGACGTCTGATATGGGTTGCAGAAGTGGGTGTGGCAAAATGGCTCAATAGCGCCACCTTTACACGTTCCGCGGTGTGCGCATTCAGCTGTGATTCACGTACATGCACGCAAATCGGTACACACATGTAACTCACCAATACCTACAAAAAAGCCTCCTGGGACAAAATCCGAAACCCAACAGGAAGTCGGTTATTATTAATTTTCTTAGCAAAATTTGTGTCATTTTTGCCATTTTCAGGCGTCATACTTGAACGAACTCCTCCTAGAGATTTATTCGGATCAACACCAAATTTGGTGAGTCTAATCTAAAGCCCTTTGTGACGTTAAATTGCGAAGATCTAGAGTTTTCATCAGAGGGCGTGTCCGTGGCGGCCTCGCAAATTTCGATGTTTCGCCATGAAAAAGGAAGTTGCTATAACTCAGGCATAAAATGCCCGATCTGCCCCAAACTTCACATGTGTGATAACACTCCTGACCTGAAGACATCTACATGCCCATATTTAGTTTTACTCATAGCGCCACCTGCAGGCACCAGGAAGTGTCATGCTGTACTCTGCAACAAATTCCTCCTGGAGATTTAATCAGATCAACACCAAAATCGGTCAGTCTAATAAAAAGGCTTTAGCGATGTTAAATTGCGAAGATCTTGAGTTTTCGTTGAAGGGCGTGTCCGTGGCGGCCTGGCAAATTTCGTGGTCTCGCCATGGATATAAATCTTGTTATAACTCAGCCATAAAATGTCCGATTTGCCTCAAACTTCACATGTTCGATAAGAGTCCTGGCCTGAACCAATCTGAAGGCCTATATTCTATTATAATCACAGCGCCACCTGTTGGCAACAGGAAATGACTTGTACCAAACTCCTCCTAGAGATTTAATGATATTAACATTATATTTGGTCAGTCTGATCTCGAGGCCTTAGAGATGTTAAATTGTGAAGATCTTGAGTTTTCGTTAAAGGGCGTGTCCATGGCGGCCTGACAAAGTTTGATGTTTCGCCATGGACATAAAAGTTGTTATAACTCAGCCATAAAATGTCCGATCTGCCTCAAACTTCACATGTTTGGTAAGAGTCCTGGCCTGAAGACATCTAAAGGCCAATATACAGATATTATTATAGCGCCACCTATTGGCAGCAGGATATATCATATCTTGCACTAACTCAAACATACCAAGGTCAATCTGCACCAAACTTCATATGTTTGATGAAAGTGGTGGCCTGAACACATCTACATGCCAATAATCAGTTATATGCATAGCGCCACCAGCTGGCAGCAGGAAATTTGGCACATTTAAGTGACTTTGACATATTTCTCCTATTTTTACTGTATTAAAAGCATACTACCCACCATTTGCTGTTTTCCTAAAGCCACCGGTCGGCGGTGAGCCCGGGTGCGAGGGCCCGTTCATCGCTGCTTGCAGCTTTAATTATTATTATTATTATTATTCTTCTCCAAAATGAATCGCATTTTAGAGGACCTAAACATGCCCGAAAACTCACAAAACTTTGCACACACATCAAACCTGGCGAAAATTTACGTCTGATATGGGTTTCAGAAGTGGGTGTGGCAAAATGGCTCGACAGCGCCACCTTTAGATTTTCAGCGGTGTGCGCTTTCAGCTGTGATTCACGTACATGCACGGAAATCGGTACACACATGTAACACACCAAAACCTACAAAAAAGCCTCTTGGAGCAAAATCCGGAACCCAACAGGAAGTCGGTTAATATTAATATTCTCAACAAAATTTGTGTCATTTTTGCCATTTTCAGGCGTCGTACTTGAACGAACTCCTCCTTCAGATTTATTCGGATCAAAGCCAAATTTGCTGAGCCTAATCTAAAGCCCTTTTTGACATTAAATTGTGAAGATCTAGAGTTTTCATCGGAGGGCGTGTCCGTGGCGGCCTGGTAAATTTCGATGTTTCGCCATGAAAAAGGAAGTTGCTATAACTGAGGCATACAATGTCCGATCTGTCCCAATCTTCACATGTGTGATAACACTCCTGACCTGATGACATCTACATGCCCATATTCAGTTTTACTCATAGCGCCACCTGCTGGCAACAGGAAGTGTCATTCTGTACTCTGCAACAAACTCCTCCAAGAGATTTAATCAGATCAACACCAAAATCGGTCAGTCTAATAAAAAGGCTTTAGCGATGTTAAATTGCGAAGATCTTGAGTTTTCATTGAAGGGCGTGTCCGTGGCGGCCTAACAAATTTTGAGGTCTCGCCATGGATCTAAAACTTGTTATAACTCAGCCATAAAATGTCCGATTTGCCTCAAACTTCACATGTTTGATAAGAGTCCTGGCCTGAACCAATATGAAGGCCAATATTCTATTATAATCACAGCGCCACCTGTTGGCAACAGGAAATTACTTGTACCAAACTCCTCCTAGAGATTTAATGATATCAACATTATATTTGGTCAGTCTGATCTAGAGGCCTTAGAGATATTAAATTGTGAAGATCTTGAGTTTTCGTCAAAGGGCCTGTCCTTGGTGGCCTGACAAAGTTTGATGTTTCGCCATGAACATAGAAGTTGTTATAACTCAGCCATAAAATGTCCGATCTGCCTCAAACTTCACATGTTTGGTAAAAGTCCTGGCCTGAAGACATCTAAAGGCCAATATTCAGATATTATCATAGCGCCACCTGTTGGCAGTAGGATATATCATATCTTTCACTAACTCAAACATACCAAGGTCAATCTGCACCAAACTTCATATGTTTGATGAAAGTGCTGGCCTGAACACATCTACATGCCAATAATCAGTTATAGGCATAGCGTCACCAGCTGGCAGCAGGAAATTTGGCACATTTAAGTGACTTTGACATAATTTTTCCTATTTTTTCTGGATTAAAAGCATACTGCCCACCATTAGCTGTGTTCCAAAAGCCACCGGTCGGCGGTGAGCCCGTGTGCGAGGGCCCGTTCATCGCTGCTTGCAGCTTTAATTAGGGCCCGAGCCCAAAAGGGCGAAGGCCCTATTGTTCTTCTAAGGATTCTTATTAGGGCCCGAGCCCAGAATGGGCGAAGGCCCTATTGTTTTTCTAAGGATTATTATTATTATTATTATTATTATTTCATCAATGTTTTGGGTCATTTCGGGGCCCTTAACATACACGAAAACTCTTGAAACTTTGCACACACATTGGAAACTGCGGCCATCAGGGCCGGACAAACTTTGACATGGGGGGGGTCACCTGGGGGGGGCGTGGCACAGCGTTAAAAATTGTGACTTTTGAGGGACTCTGGAGCACACAACGCTTGACCTACAGTTATCAAAATTCATACACATATAGACCTCATTGGGCCGAACAACTTTCATGCTCAAAGTCAGTGCTTCTCCCAACAGGAAGTCAGCTATTCAAGGATGTCTCAAAAGCGCATGCAATGGAATTTGAAATACTCCTCCTAAGCCTTTCCACCGATGGCCACCAAACTCGGTCAGCATGATCTCAAGACATTGGGGACGCAAAATTGCCAGGGGAATTTTGATATCTCGAACCGTTTGGCCGTGGCGGGGCGACAAAGTTATGGCGAGAAATGAGAAACAGGAAGTGTCTAATAACTTTAACACACTTTGTCTGATTTTGACCAAACTTCAGCAGTTTGTTCATCGTATGAAGCCAATCACAGAGATGTGACTATTATGAGTCAAAGTTATAGCGCCACCAACTGGCAGCAAAAAGCGCAACATTTTCTAAATGCTTTTAAATCAGCCTCTTAATTTTAGTCAATTTGCTTCAAACTTCATCCCAATAATGTCGAAACACGGCCGATGAGAATCTGTGAAGGGCATTATCGATAACTTTTATCATGTTGCCATGGCAACGTGTCAAACTTTAACTTTAGTTTTTTGTGTTTTCGAGCCACTTAAAATACTTAGATTTTCATGAAACTCAACACACACATCTGTATTAATGATATTTAGACACTGATAAAAGCCCATAAATGGGCGTGGAGGAGGCACTCTATAGCGCCACCTTTTGACAAAAGTTGGGGGTTTAGTTTTGCCTACAGTCACTAAACTTGGTACATATATTGGTCTCATCAAGCCGGACAACTTTCTAATTAACACTTATTAGCTATAATAAACAGGAAGTTGGCTATTTTAATTTGAATGTGGATTTTTGGAAAAATCAGGCTGTAAATAAAATCATACTAAACAAAGCAGAAACAAGAAGTTCACACCAAACTTTGTCAACATGATAAGAATATACTCAAAATGCTAAATTGTGAGCGGATTTGGGATATCTTGAATGGTGTTGATGTGGTGATTTTTTTAAATCACAGTAAAAAAAGTAGCATTAATTTTCATATATCTTTAAAGTGCCTAATACCAACTCTTCAAAACTTTGTATATATGAAGTACAAATCATTCCTATAAAATACGCCTGGTATCAAAATTTTATCATGCTCAGAGGCCCCAAAAACATTAAAAGTATCCAGAAGTGAAAGAGAGAGAAATGAAAACTGTAATACAAGGGATGAACACCAGAGGTCCTCGTATGATAAGGAATATTTTTACCTCTAAAGCTATTCTGCTCATTCTCATCAATGTACAACAAAGAAACGAATGCATAGATTAATTTGCAGTTGTTATGTACTGTACTTTCAGAATACTTTTAAATAATTTTAAAATAAACACTAAAAAGCATTATTTATTTTTTTATGAAAAATTATGAAATGTTTTGTTTGTCTCTCACTGATTTGGTAACACTTTCTATGAAGCCCCTATTATAAGGGTATTTTTAAGGCATTATAATGAACGCATAATGCATTATAAAAAAAACGTATAATATAATATATTATATCATCCAATGAATATTCATAACAACAAATATCATACATTATAATACTTAAATATTAGAGGTTATAGCTTTTAAGATTTTGATTATTTATAACACACAATAGAAACCATATTAAATCTACTTCATTTGTAATGGACTATATCATATTAGATTTATTTTTTACATTATATTCTATTCTATTGACTATAAGCAACTAACTCTCACCAACAGACACTCCTTACAGTGTAGACTTAGGTTAATGTTAGGCTAAGTAGACGGTTCGTGTTCTTGCAAAGTTACTTATAATCAGTT
Organism: Garra rufa; assembly: GCF_049309525.1. Taxonomy (NCBI): domain Eukaryota; kingdom Metazoa; phylum Chordata; class Actinopteri; order Cypriniformes; family Cyprinidae; genus Garra; species Garra rufa. The sequence goes on along the minus strand of NC_133365.1, from coordinate 36,879,273 downwards.
TTTCTTTTGGGGAACTGTCAAAATACAGTGTTAGCATATATTTAGCACACTACTAATAATAATTACTGCTAGTTGACATGCAGTTGCAGAGTTACTTATAAAAAGCTGTCTAACGGGTACCATCAAAATAATTAAACTGATCATATTATACATTCATCTGATCTGATACCTGATCTTATGGCTATTTGAGAAATATTATTATTATTACTTATAAGTAGTCTTTGTATGCTTTAAGTAAAGTGACATCAGTAAGATGCCAAAATATGAGACTTATACATTACAACTATAAGGAGGTAGTCATACTCATAAAATCTATAATAAAAAAAGTAAAAATTCTAATAAATTAAAACTGTTCTTATGAATGCTCATGAGATGATACAACATATTATAAGGTTTTTATAATGTATTATGAATTCATTATAATGCCTTAAGAATACCCTTATAATGTATTATAAATACATGAACCCACAAATATTTTAACTATATATTACAAATATAAATAAATGTACTAATGTACCTTTTAATAATATATGAATACTTTTTTTAGTTTAATATTAATTAACATTAATAAATGCTATTTAATTATTGTTCATGTTAAGTAATATAGTTAATGTTAACAAATTAAACTGGATGGCAAAATTTGAAATATTGTGTGTATGTGTCTGTGTGTTGATTTTAATTAACCCTTTCAATTCTGTAAACTTTAAATCGACCCTGGCAGAAGGGTTACTGTGAATGCATGTGCCAACTGGGCACCGTTTTCCTGATGTTATCACGATGGAGACTGCGTAGACGGCGAGGGCCCGGTCATCGCTGCTTGCAGCTTTAATTTGTTTTTTTTTTTTTTTTTTTTTTTTTTTTTTTTTTTTTTCCAACCGTTGGGGCACTTTTGGGGGCCTTAACATACTCAAAAACTCTTGAAAATTTGCACACACGTCGGAATCTGCCGTCGTCCGGACGCCACAGAGGCTGGGACCCGGGCGTGGTTCAGGGCCTCTACAGCGCCCCCTGGAACACAGTTTGAAAACTTGATGTACTGCGCACACATACTTGCGCGTATTGATATGAAACTCGGTACACATATAGAACTCATCGAGCTGAACAACTTTTGTACTCTATGTCATGGGCTCCACGCAACAGGAAGTGAGATATTTAGGGCTGTTTAAAAAGCGCATGCTCTGGAATTTAACGTACTCCTCCCAGGAATTCCATGGGATTGTCACCAAACTCGGTCAGCATGATCTCAAGACATTGGGGACGCTAAATTGCGAGGAGATTTTTGATATCTCGAACGGTTTGGCCGTGGCAAGGCGACAAAGTTATGGCGAGAAATGAGAAACAGGAAGTGTCTAATAACTGTTGCACACATTGCCTGATTCTGATGAAACTTCACCAGATTGTTCGTTGTATGATGCCGATTCCATAAATGTGACTATTATGAGTCAAAGTTATAGCGCCACCAACTGGCAGCAGGAAGTGTGTCATTTTCAAAATGCTTTGAAATCAGCCTCTTAATTTTACTCGATTTTCTTTAAACTTCATCAAAATCATGTCAAAACACGGCCGATAAAGAATATGTAAAGGGGTCGATGATAAATCAAATGCTGTTGCCATGGCAACGTGTCAAACTTTAAAATTACATTCCTGTCTTTTCGAGGCAGATAACATGCTTAGAATTTCATGAAACTCAACACACACATCAATATTAATGATAGTTAGACACTGGCAAAAGGTCATAAATGGGCGTGGAGCAGGCACTCTATAGCGCCATCTTTTGACAAAAGTTGGGGGGTTAGTTTTTCCTACAGTCACCAAACTCTGTACATATATTGTTCTCATCAATCTGGACAACTTTCTAAATCAAACTCATTAGCTAAGACCAACAGAAAGCCGGCTATTTTGATTTGAAGGTGGATTTTTTTGAAAAATCAGGTAGTAAACAAATTCACACTACTCCTAAGAACAACCAGCTGTTCACACCAAACTTTTTTAACATGAAGAGAAGATTCTGAAGATGTTAAATTGCGAGCGGATTTTGGATATCTCGAACGGTGTTGACGTGGTGATTTTTTAAAGATATAGTAAAAAACATAACCCTAATTTTTTATATCTTTAAAGTGCAGCATCCAAACTCTTTAAAACTTTTTTCACACAGAGATCTAATCATTCTGAGCAAGTGCTGGAAATCTAAATTTTATACAAGCTTCAATGAATTAAAGAAAATTAAAAAAATAACTCAGAAACCTGCTGTCACTCTGGTGAATGTCTCTACAGTATGTGTGTGCGTTCAGTCAGGCACAGAGAAGCTCATTATTGCAGGGGGGAGGGGTGAGAGGCAGAGAGGGTGACAGAGTAGAGAGCCATCCTACAGACCATCTTTGAACAAAAAATGCACATATGTATTTTAATTACATAAATATGTCTGATCTTTGAGAGTCTGATATTTTGAGAAAATATAAAGGGTCACTTTGTCTTTCATTGTTCGTATTTTGCAGTTGTTGTTTTTTATTTATTTTTTACTTAACTGTACCATGAACTTGTCCTATTCAGTCACGTAGCAAAAGATTTAAAAAAAATACAACTTTTTAGCATGATCAATTTATCTTCATTGATAGACAATATTTACATAGTGTTATTTATTGAATATAAAATAATAATAATAAAAAATTATGACAAACTTTGACAACAAAACAAAAGTTACTGTTATCTCTTCAAAACATCTGAAAACCATAATTTTAAGATCAGTTATAAATATATATATATATTACCCCGTTAAAATACTAAACTTGATTTTTAAAGATATTTTGAAAGAATGAAGAGTTTATAGAGCACTTTATTGTGTATTGCTGTACACCCACATGAACTGTGTTCATGTTCATGTTAATTCACTGTACATAAACTTTATATGAATACTTTTTTTAGCTTAATATTAATTAACATTAATAAATGCTATTTATTTATTGGTCATGTTAACTAATATAGTTAATTTTAACAAATGAAACTGGATGGCAACATTTTATATTTTGTGTGTATGTGTCTGTGTGTTGATTTTAAAGTGTAACCCTTTCAATTCTGTAAACTTAAAATCCAAACTAGCAGATGATTACTGTGAATGCATGTGCCAACTGGGCACCGTCTTCCTTATTGATTCTTAGTTATGTAGCACTTAAGAGTGATGTCTTATAACAGGAGTCACCAGCAAAGCAATATCCACACAAAAATTGTACAGATAGGTAACAATGACATTTAAGCAGAAGTGGTGGATGTAAAGGAAGCAATAATAACATTTTGCTATCATCATGAATCATGTTCTTATCATCATTTGTAGCATACTGGTTCACAGTTGGCATTTATCTGAAGTCCTTGCATTGATTGCATTTAGTTAAATCAACATTATATTTGGTCAGTCTGATCTTGAAGCCTTAGAGATGTTAAATTGTGAAGATCTTGAGTTTTCATTAAAGGGCATGTCCGTGGTGGCCTGACAAAGTTTGATGTTTCTGCATAGACATAGAAGTGGTTATAACTTAGCCTGAAAATGTCTGATCTGCCACAAAATTCACAGGTTTGGTAAGAGTCCTGGCCTGAAGACACCTAAAGACCAATTTTCAGATATTATCATAGCGCCACCTGTTGGCAGCAGGATATCTCATATATTTCACTAACTCAAACATGCCAAGGTCAATCTGCACCAAACTTCATATGTTTGATAATAGTGGTGGCCTGAACACATCTACATGCCAATAATCAGTTATAGGCATTGTGCCACCAGCTGGCAGCGGCAAGTTTGGCACATTTAAGTGACTTTGACATATTTCTCCTACATTTACTGTATTAAAAGCATACTGCCCACCGTTTGCTGTTTTCCTGAAGCCACCGGTCGGCGGTGAGCCCGGGTGCGAGGGCCCGTTCATCGCTGCTCGCAGCTTTAATTAGGGCCCGAGCACCGATGGTGTGAGGACCCTATTGGATCTGCTTCGTTTATTATTATTATTATTATTCTTCTTCTCCGGAATGAATCGCATTTTTGAGGGCCTAAACATACCCGAAAACTCATGAAACTTTGCACACACATCAAACCTGGCGAAAATGGATGTCTGATATGGGTTTCAGAGATGGGTGTGGCAAAACGGCTCGATAGCGCCACCTTTACACGTTCCGCGGTGTGCGCTTTCAGCTATGATTCACGTACATGCATGAAAATCGGTACACACATGTAACTCACCAATACCTACAAAAAAGCCTCCTGGGACAAAATCCGAAACCCAACAGGAAGTCGGTTATTATTAATTTTCTTAGCAAAATTTGTGTCATTTTTGCCATTTTCAGGCGTCGTACTTGAACGAACTCCTCCTAGAGATTTACTCCGATCAACAGCAAATTTGGTGAGTCTAATCTAAAGCCCTTTGTGACGTTAAATTGTGAAGATCTAGAGTTTTCATCGGAGGGCGTGTCCGTGGCGGCCTCGCAATTTTCGATGTTTCGCCATGAAAAAGGAAGTTGCTATAACTTAGGCATAAAATGTCCGATCTGTCCCAAACTTCACATGTGTGATAACACTCCTGACCTGATGACATCTACATATCCATATTCAGTTATAGTCATAGCGCCACCTGCTGGCAACAGGAAGTGTCATGCTGTACTCCACAACCAACTCCTCCTAGAGATTTATACAGATCAACACCAAAATCGGTCAGTCTAATATAAAGGCCTTAGTGATGTTAAATTGTGAAGATCTTGAGTTTTCGTTGAAGGGCGTGTCCGTGGCGGCCTGACAAATTTCGAGGTCTCGCCATGGATATAAAACTTGTTATAACTCAGCCATAAAATGTCCGATTTGCCTCAAACTTCACATATTCGATAAGAGTCCTGGCCTGAACACATCTGAAGGCCAATAATCTATTATAATCACAGCGCCACCTGTTGGCAACAGGAAATGACTTGTATCAAACTCCTCCTAGAGATTTAATGATATCGACATTATATTTGGTCAGTCTGATCTAGAGGCCTTAGAGATGTTAAATTGCGAAGATCTTGAGTTTTCGTTAAAGGGCGTGTCCGTGGCTGCGTGACAAAGTTTGATGTTTCGCCATGGACATAGAAGTTATTATAACTCAGCCATAAAATGTCCGATCTGCCTCAAACTTCACAGGTTTGGTAAGAGTCCTGGCCTGAAGACACCTAAAGGCCAATATTCAGATATTATCATAGCGCCACCTGTTGGTAGCAGGATATATCATATCTTTCACTAACTCAAACATACCAAGGTCAATCTGCACCAAACTTCATATGTTTGATGAAAGTGGTAGCCTAAACACATCTACATGCCAATAATCAGTTATAGGCATAGCGCCACCAGCTGGCGGCAGTAAATTTGGCACATTTAAGTGACTTTGACATATTTCTCCTATTTTTACTGTATTAAAAGCATACTACCCACCATTTGCTGTGTTCCTAAAGCCACCGGTCAGCGGTGAGCCCGTGTGCGAGGGCCCGTTCATCGCTGCTTGCAGCTTTAATTATTATTATTATTCTTCTTCTCCAAAGTGAATCGCATTTTAGAGGACCTAAACATTCCCGAAAACTCACAAAACTTTGCACACACATCAAACCTGGCGAAAATTTACGTCTGATTTGGGTTTCAGAAGTGGGTGTGGCAAAATGGCTCGACAGCGCCACCTTTAGACGTTCAGCGGTGTGCGCTTTCAGCTGTGATTCACGTACGTGCACGGAAATCGGTACACACATGTAACACACCAATACCTACAAAAAAGCCTCTTGGAGCAAAATCCGGAACCCAACAGGAAGTCGGTTAATATTAATATTCTCAACAAAATTTGTGTCATTTTTGCCATTTTCAGGCGTCGTACTTGAACGAACTCCTCCTTCAGATTTATTCGGATCAACGCCAAATTTTCAGAGTCTAGTCTAAAGCCCTTTGTGACGTTAAATTGTGAAGATCTAGAGTTTTCATTGGAGGGCATGTCCGTGGCGCCCTCGCAAATTTCGATGTTTCGCCATGAAAAAGGAAGTTGCTATAACTTAGGCATAAAATGTCCGATCTGTCCCAAACTTCACATGTGTTATAACACTCCTGACCTGAAGACATCTACATGCCTATATTCAGTTATAGTCATAGCGCCACCTGCAGGCAACAGGAAGTGTCATGCTGTACTCTACAACCAACTCCTCCTAGAGATTTATGCAGATCAACACCAAAATCGGTCAGTCTAATATAAAGGCCTTAGTAATGTTAAATTGTGAAGATCTTGAGTTTTCGGTAAAGGGTGTGTACGTGGCGGCCTGACAAATTTCGAGGTCTCGCCATGGATATAAAACTTGTTATAACTCAGCCATAAAATGTCCGATTTGCCTCAAACTTCACATATTCGATAAGAGTCCTGGCCTGAACACATCTGAAGGCCAATATTCTATTATAATAACAGCGCCACCTGTTGGCAACAGGAAATGACTTGTATCAAACTCCTCCTAGAGACTTAATGATATCAACATTATATTTGGTCAGTCTGATCTAGAAGCCTTAGAGATGTTAAATTGTGAAGATCTTGAGTTTTCGTCAAAGGGCTTGTCCGTGGTGGCCTGACAAAGTTTGATGTTTCGCCATGGACATAGAAGTTGTTATAACTCAGCCATAAAATGTCCAGTCTGCCTCAAACTTCACATGTTTGGTAAGAGTCCTGGCCTGAAGATATCTAAAGGCCAATATTCAGATATTATCATAGCGCCACCTGTTGGCAGCAGGATATAACATATCTTGCACTAACTTAAACATACCAAGGTCAATCTGCACCAAACTTCATATGTTTGATGAAAGTGCTTGCCTGAACACATCTACATGCCAATAATCAGTTATAGGCATAGCGCCACCAGCTGGCAGCAGGAAGTTTAGCACATTTAAGTGACTTTGATCTATTTTTGCTACATTTACTGTATTAAAAGCATACTGCCCACCGTTTGCTGTTTTCCTAAAGCCACCGGTCGGCGGTGAGCCCGGGTGCGAGGGCCCGTTCATCGCTGCTTGCAGCTTTAATTATTATTATTAGGGCCCGAGCACCGATGGTGTGAGGACCCTATTGGATCTGCTCCGTTTCTTATTATTATTATTCTTCTTCTCCGGAATGAATCGCATTTTTGAGGGCCTAAACATACCCGAAAACTCATGAAACTTTGCACACACATCAAACCTGGCGAAAATGTACGTCTGATATGGGGTTCAGAGATGGGTGTGGCAAAATGGCTCGATAGCGCCACCTTTACACGTTCCGCGGTGTGCGCTTTCAGTTGTGATTAACGTACATGCACGAAAATCGGTACACACATGTAACTCACCAATACCTACAAAAAAGCCTCTTGGAGCAAAATTTGACACCCAACAGGAAGTCGGTTATTTTTAATTTTCTCAGCAAATTTTGTGTCATTTTTGCCATTTTCAGGCGTCATACTTGAACGAACTCCTCCTAGAGATTTATTCGGATCAACGCCAAATTTGCTGAGTCTAATCTAAAGCCCTTTGTGACGTTAAATTGCGAAGATCTAGAGTTTTCATCGGAGGGCGTGTCCGTGGCGGCCTGGCAAATTTCGATGCTTCGCCATGAAAAAGGAAGTTGTTATAACTCAGGCACAAAATGTCCGATCTGCCCCAAACTTCACATGTGTGATAACACTCCTGACCTGATAACATCTATATGTCCATATTCAGTAATAGTGATAGCGCCACCTGCTGGCAACAGGAAGTGTCATGCTGTACTCTGCAACAAACTCCTCCTAGAGATTTATACATATCAACACCAAAATCGGTCAGTCTAATATAAGGGCTTTAGTGATGTTTAATTGCGAAGATCTTGAGTTTTCGTTGAAGGGCGTGTCCGTGGCGGCCTGACAAATTTCTAGGTCTCGCCATGGATATAAAACTTGTTATAACTCAGCCATAAAATGTCCGATTTGCCTCAAACTTCACATATTCGATAATAGTCCTGGCCTGAACAAATCTGAAGGCCAATATTCTATTATAATCACAGCGCCACCTGTTGGCAACAGGAAATGACTTGTAGCAAACTCCTCCTAGAGATTTAATGATATCAACTTTATATTTGCTCAGTCTGATCTAGAGGCCTTAGAGATGTTAAATTGTGAAGATCTTGAGTTTTCGTTAAAGGGCGTGTCCGTGGCGGCGTCACAAAGTTTGATGTTTCGCCATGGACATAGAAGTTGTTATAACTCAGCCATAAAATGTCTGATCTGCCTCAAACTTCACAGGTTTTGTAAGAGTCCTGGCCTGAAGACACCTAAAGGCCAATATTCAGATATTATCATAGCGCCACCTGTTGGCAGCAGGATATATCATATATTTCACTAACTCAAACATACCAAGGTCAATCTGCACCAAACTTCATATGTTTGATGGAAGTGCCAGCCTGAACACATCTACATGCCAATAATCAGTTATAGGCATAGCGCCACCAGCTGGCAGCAGGAAATTTGGCACATTTAAGTGACTTTGACATATTTTTCGTATTTTTACTGTATTAAAAGCATACTGCCCACCATTAGCTGTGTTCAAAAAGCCACCGGTCGGCGGTGAGCCCGTGTGCGAGGGCCCGTTCATCGCTGCTTGCAGCTTTAATTATTATTATTATTCTTCTCCAAAATGAATCGCATTTTTGAGGGCTTAGACATACCCGAAAACTCATGAAACTTCGCACACACATCAGACCTGGCGAAAATTTACGTCTGATATGGGTTGCAGAAGTGGGTGTGGCAAAATGGCTCGATAGCGCCACCTTTACACGTTCCGCGGTGTGCGCTTTCAGTTGTGATTCACGTACATGCACGAAAATCGGTACACACATGTAGCTCACCAATACCTACAAAAAAGCCTCTTGGAGCAAAATTTGACACCCAACAGGAAGTCGGTTATTTTTAATTTTCTTAGCAAAATTTGTGTAATTTTTGCCATTTTCAGGCGTCATACTTGAACGAACTCCTCCTAGAGATTTATTCGGATCAACGGCAAATTTGGTGAGTCTAATCTAAAGCCCTTTGTGACGTTAAATTGCGAAGATCTAGAGTTTTCATGGGAGGGCGTGTCCGTGGCGGCCTGGCAAATTTCGATGCTTCGCCATGAAAAAGGAAGTTGCTATAACTCAGGCATAAAAGTCCCGATCTGCCCCAAACTTCACATGTGTGATAACACTCCTGACCTGATGACATCTACATGCCCATATTCAGTTTTACTCATAGCGCCACCTGCTGGCACCAGAAAGTGTCATGCTGTACTCTGCAACAAACTCCTCCAAAAGATTTAATCAGATCAACACCAAAATCGGTCAGTCTAATAAAAAGGCTTTAGCGATGTTAAATTGCGAAGATCTTGAGTTTTCGTTGAAGGGTGTGTCCGTGGCGGCCTGGCAAATTTCGTGGTCTCGCCATGGATATAAAACTTGTTATAACTCAGCCATAAAATGTCCGATTTGCCTCAAACTTCACATGTTCGATAAGAGTCCTGGCCTGAACCAATCTGAAGGCCTATATTCTATTATAATCACAGCGCCACCTGTTGGCAATAGGAAATGACTTGTACCAAACTCCTCCTAGAGATTTAATGATATCAACATTATATTTGGTCAGTCTGATCTCGAGGCCTTAGAGATGTTAAATTGTGAAGATCTTGAGTTTTCGTTAAAGGGCGTGTCCATGGCGGCCTGACAAAGTTTGATGTTTCGCCATGGACATAAAAGTTGTTATAACTCAGCCATAAAATGTCCGATCTGCCTCAAACTTCACATGTTTGGTAAAAGTCCTGGCCTGAAGACATCTAAAGGCCAATATACAGATATTATTATAGCGCCACCTATTGGCAGCAGGATATATCATATCTTGCACTAACTCACACATACCAAGGTCAATCTGCACCAAACTTCATATGTTTGATCAAAGTGCTGGCCTGAACACATCTACATGCCAATAATCAGTTATAGGCATAGCGCCACCAGCTGGCAGCAGGAAGTTTGGCACATTTAAGTGACTTTGATCTATTTTTCCAACATTTACTGTATTAAAAGCATACTGCCCACCGTTTGCTGTTTTCCTAAAGCCACCGGTCGGCGGTGAGCCCGTGTGCGAGGGCCCGTTCATCGCTGCTTGCAGCTTTAATTATTATTAGGGCCCGAGCACCGATGGTGTGAGGACCCTATTGGATCTGCTCCGTTTCTTATTAGGGCCCGAGCCCAAAAGGGCGAAGGCCCTATTGTTCTTCTAAGGATTCTTATTTTTTTTTTTTTTTTTTTTTTTTTTTTTTTTCAACCGTTGGGGCACTTTTGGGGGCCTTAACATACTCAAAAACTCTTGAAAATTTGCACACACGTCGGAATCTGCCGTCGTCCGGACGCCACAGAGGCTGGGACCCGGGCGTGGTTCAGGGCCTCTACAGCGCCCCCTGGAACACAGTTTGAAAACTTGATGTACTGCGCACACATACTTGCGCGTATTGATATGAAACTCGGTACACATATAGATCTCACTGAGCCAAACAACTTTTGTACTCTATGTCATGGGCTCCACGCAACAGGAAGTGAGATATTTAGGGCTGTTTAAAAAGCGCATGCTCTGGAATTTAACGTACTCCTCCCAGGAATTCCATACGATTGTCACCAAACTCGGTCAGCATGATCTCAAGACATTGGGGACGCTAAATTGCGAGGAGATTTTTGATATCTCGAACGGTTTGGCCGTGGCAAGGCGACAAAGTTATGGCGAGAAATGAGAAACAGGAAGTGTCTAATAACTGTTGCACACATTGCCTGATTCTGATGAAACTTCACCAGTTTGTTCCTTGTATGATGCCGATTCCATAAATGTGACTATTATGAGTCAAAGTTATAGTGCCGCCAACTGGCAGCAGGAAACGTGTCATTTTCAAAATGCTTTGAAATCAGCCTCTTAATTTTACTCGATTTTCTTTAAACTTCATCAAAATCATGTCAAAACACGGCCGATAAGAATATGTAAAGGGGTCGATGATAAATCAAATGCTGTTGCCATGGCAACGTGTCAAACTTTAAAATTACATTCCTGTCTTTTTGAGGCAGATAACATGCTTAGAATTTCATGAAACTCAACACACACATCAATATTAATGATAGTTAGACACTGGCAAAAGGTCATAAATGGGCGTGGAGCAGGCACTCTATAGCGCCATCTTTTGACAAAAGTTGGGGGGTTAGTTTTTCCTACAGTCACCAAACTCTGTACTTATATTGTTCTCATCAATCTGGACAACTTTCTAAATCAAACTCATTAGCTAAGACCAACAGAAAGCCGGCTATTTTGATTTGAAGGTGGATTTTTTTGAAAAATCAGGTAGTAAACAAATTCACACTACTCCTAAGAACAACCAGCTGTTCACACCAAACTTTTTTAACATGAAGAGAAGATTCTGAAGATGTTAAATTGCGAGCGGATTTTGGATATCTCAAACGGTGTTGACGTGGTGATTTTTTAAAGATGTAGTAAAAAACATAACCCTAATTTTTTATATCTTTAAAGTGCAGCATCCAAACTCTTTAAAACTTTTTTCACACAGAGATCTAATCATTCTGAGCAAGTGCTGGAAATATAAATTTTATAAAAGCTTCAATGAATTAAAGAAAATTAAAAAGATAACTCAGAAACCTGCTGTCACTCTGGTGAATGTCTCTACAGTATGTGTGTGCGTTCAGTCAGGCACAGAGAAGCTCATTATTGCAGGGGGGAGGGGTGAGAGGCAGAGAGGGTGACAGAGTAGAGAGCCATCCTACAGACCATCTTTGAACAAAAAATGCACATATGTATTTTAATTACATAAATATGTCTGATCTTTGAGAGTCTGATATTTTGAGAAAATATAAAAGGTCACTTTGTCTTTCATTGTTCGTATTTTGCAGTTGTTGTTTTTTATTTATTTTTTACTTAACTGTACCATGAACTTGTCCTATTCAGTCACATAGCAAAAGATTTAAAAAAATACAACTTTTTAGCATGATCAATTTATCTTCATTGATAGACAATATTTACATAGTGTTATTTATTGAATATAAAATAATAATAATAAAAAAATATGACAAACTTTGACAACAAAACAAACGTTATTGTTATCTCTTCAAAACATCTGAAAACCATAATTTTAAGATCAGTTATAAATATATATATATTACCCCGTTAAAATACTCAACTTGATTTTTAAAGATATTTTGAAAGAATGAAGAGTTTATAGAGCACTTTATTGTGTATTGCTGTACACCCACATGAACTGTGTTCATGTTCATGTTAATTCACAGTACATAAACTTTATATGAATACTTTTTTTAGCTTAATATTAATTAACATTAATAAATGCTATTTATTTATTGGTCATGTTAACTAATATAGTTAATTTTAACAAATGAAACTGGATGGCAACATTTTATATTTTGTGTGTATGTGTCTGTGTGTTGATTTTAAAGTGTAACCCTTTCAATTCTGTAAACTTAAAATCCAAACTAGCAGAGGATTACTGTGAATGCATGTGCCAACTGGGCACCATCTTCCTTATTGATTATTAGTTATGTAGCACTTAAGAGTGATGTCTTATCACAGGAGTCACCAGCAAAGCAATATCCACACAAAAATTGTACAGATAGGTAACAATGACATTTAAGCAGAAGTGGTGGATGTAAAGGAAGCAATAATAACATTTTGCTATCATCATGAATCATGTTCTTATCATCATTTGTAGCATACTGGTTCACAGTTGGCATTTATCTGAAGTCCTTGCATTGATTGCATTTAGTTAAATCAACATTATATTTGTTCAGTCTGATCTTGAAGCCTTAGAGATGTTAAATTGTGAAGATCTTGAGTTTTCATTAAAGGGCATGTCCGTGGTGGCCTGACAAAGTTTGATGTTTCTGCATAGACATAGAAGTGGTTATAACTTAGCCTGAAAATGTCTGATCTGCCACAAAATTCACAGGTTTGGTAAGAGTCCTGGCCTGAAGACACCTAAAGACCAATATTCAGATATTATCATAGCGCCACCTGTTGGCAGCAGGATATCTCATATATTTCACTAACTCAAACATACCAAGGTCAATCTGCACCAAACTTCATATGTTTGATAATAGTGCTGGCCTGAACACATCTACATGCCAATAATCAGTTATAGGCATAGCGCCACCAGCTGGCAGCGGCAAGTTTGGCACATTTAAGTGACTTTGACATATTTCTCCTACATTTACTGTATTAAAAGCATACTGCCCACCGTTTGCTGTTTTCCTGAAGCCACCGGTCGGCGGTGAGCCCGGGTGCGAGGGCCCGTTCATCGCTGCTCGCAGCTTTAATTACATAGTGTTATTTATTGAATATAAAATAATAATAATAAAACATTAAGACAAACTTTGACAACAAAACAAACGTTACTGTTATCTCTTCAAAACATCTGAAAACCATCATTTTAAGATCAGTTGTATATATATATATATATATATATATATATATATATATATATATATATATATATATATATATATATCACCCCGTTAAAATACTCAACTTGATTTTTAAAGATATTTTGAAAGAAAGCGTTTATAGAGCACTTTATTGTGTATTGCTGTACACCCACATGAACTGTGTTCATGTTCATGTTAATTCACAGTACATAAACTTTATATGAATACTTTTTTTAGCTTAATATTAATTAACATTAATAAATGCTATTTATTTATTGGTCATGTTAACTGATATAGTTAATTTTAACAAATGAAACTGGATGGCAACATTTTATATTTTGTGTGTATGTGTCTGTGTGTTGATTTTAAAGTGTAACCCTTTCAATTCTGTAAACTTAAAATCCAAACTAGCAGAGGGTTACTGTGAATGCATGTGCCAACTGGGCACCGTCTTCCTTATTGATTCTTAGTTATGACAAAAATTGATTTTATACAAAAATATATTATACAAAAATTGTTCAGATAGGTAACAATGACATTTAAGCAGAAGTGGTGGATGTAAAGGAAGCAATAATAACATTTTGCTATCATCATGAATTACATGTTCTTATCATCATCAGAAAATAGGGAATTTGTAGCATACTGGTTCACAGTTGGCATCTATCTGAAGTCCTTGCATTGATTGCATTTAATTAAATCAACATTATATTTGGTCAGTCTGATCTTGAGGCCTTAGAGATGTTAAATTGTGAAGATCTTGAGTTTTCATTAAAGGGCATGTCCGTGGTGGCCTGACAAAGTTTGATGTTTCTGCATAGACATAGAAGTGGTTATAACTTAGCCTGAAAATGTCTGATCTGCCACAAAATTCACAGGTTTGGTAAGAGTCCTGGCCTGAAGACACCTAAAGACCAATATTCAGATATTATCATAGCGCCACCTGTTGGCAGCAGGATATATCATATATTTCACTAACTCAAACATACCAAGGTCAATCTGCACCAAACTTCATATGTTTGATAATAGTGCTGGCCTGAACACATCTACATGCCAATAATCAGTTATAGGCATAGCGCCACCAGCTGGCAGCGGCAAGTTTGGCACATTTAAATGACTTATGACATATTTTTTCTATATTTACTGTATTAAAAGCATACTGCCCACCATTTGCTGTTTTCCTGAAGCCACCGGTCGGCGGTGAGCCCGGGTGCGAGGGCCCGTTCATCGCTGCTCGCAGCTTTAATTAGGGCCCGAGCACCGATGGTGTGAGGACCCTATTGGATCTGCTTCGTTTATTATTAGGGCCCGAGCACTACAGTGCGAGGACCCTATTGGAATTGCTCCGTTTATTATTATTCTTCTTCTTCTTCTCCAAAATGAAAAGTCTTTTTGAGGGCCTAAACATGCCCAAAAACTCACGAAACTTTGCACACGCATCAGACCTGGCGAAAATTTACATCTGATATGGTTTTCAAAAGTGGGTGTGGCAAAATGGCTCGATAGCGCCACCTATAAAATTTCAACGGAGTGCGCCTCGAGCTACGTTTCACGTACATGTACGAAACTCGGTACACATATGTAACACACCAATACCTACAAAAAAGTCTCCTGGTGCAACATCCAAAACCCAACAGGAAGTCCGTTATATTGAATTTCCTGTACGATTTTTGTGCAGTTTTTGCCATTTTCAGGCCTCGTACTTTAACGAACTCCTCCTACAGTTTTTATCCGATCATCTTCAAATTCGCTGAGTGTCATCATAAGGCCTTTGCGATGTTAAATTGCGAAGCTTTAGAGTTTTCGTCGATGGGCGTGTCCGTGGCGACCTGACAAACTTTGATGCTTCGCCATGAAAAAGGAAGTTGCTATAACTCAGGCATACGATGTCCGATCTGCCTCAAACTTCACATGTTTGATGACAGTCCGGTCCTGAACACACGTCAGTGCCCATATTCAGTTATAGTCATAGCGCCACCTGCTGACAACAGGAAATGACATGTTTAACACTGTTACGGACTCCTAGAAACATATTGAAAAGCGTTAACAAGTCTTAAATAGGCTAGCAACATGCTACAAACATGCTAGCAACACTTAGCTAAGAGCTAAAGCATGCTATTAATACAAATACAAAAGGAAATTGCTGTAACTCATGTATATAATGTTGAATCTGACCCAAACTTAATATTCAACATGCTACAAAAATAATAAAGCATGCTAGCAACACTTAGCTAATATGCTAAAGCATGCTAATAATACAATGAAACAGGAAGTTACTCTAACTCAGGCATACAATGTCCAATCAGCCCCAAACTTAACATGTTTGATAAGAATCCTGGCCTAAACACACGCCCATGCCCGTATTCAGTTAAAGTCATAGCGCCACCAGCTGGTAACAGGAAGCCACATGTTTAATACTGTTGTGGATGCCTAGCAACATTTTAAAAAAATTCAACAACTGTTAAACAGGGTAGCAACATGCTAGAAACATGCTATAACATGTTAGCAACATTTAGCTAAGTGCTAAAGCATACTCTTAATGCAATGAAACAGAAAGTTACTGTAACTCAGGCATGCAATGTCCAATCAGCCCCAAACTTCACATGTTTGATAACAGTCCTGGCCTGAAGATGTCTACATGCCAATATTCAGTTATAGTTATAGCGCCACCTACTGTCAACAGGAAGTGACATGTTTAACACTGTTACACACTATTAGCAACACACTAAAAAAGCCATTGAGTGCTAAACTAGTTTAAAATGTACTCAAACATGCTAGCAACACTTACTTAGTGCTAAAGCATGTTGTTAAAGACATAAAACAGGAAGTTACTGTAACTCATGCATACAATGTCCAATCTGACCCAAGCTTAATATGTTTGATAAGAGTCCTGGTCTGAACACAAGCCCATGCCCATGTTCAGTTATAGTGATAGTGCCACCTACTGGCAACAGGAAGTCACATGTTTAATACTGTTGTGGATGCCAAGCAACATCTTAAAAATATCAACAAGTGTTAAATAGGGTAGCAACATGCTAGAAACATGTTAACAACATTTAGCTAAGTGCTAAAGCATACTCTTAATGCAATGAAACAGGAAGTTACTGTAACTCAGGCATGCAATGTCCAATCAGCCCCAAACTTAATATGTTTGATAAGAGTCCTGGCCTGAATACATTTACATGCCAGTATTTAGTTATAGTCATAGCGCCACCAGCTGGCAACAGCAAATTACTTGTTTTACACTAACTTAAGCTACAATGTACAATTTGCACCAAACTTGATATGTTTGCCAATAGTCCTGGCCTGAAGACATCTAAAAGACAATATTTCGTAATAGCGCCACCTGTTGGCAGCAGGATATGTCATGACTTACACTCAAGCATGCCATGTTCAAGCTTCACCAGACTTCATGTTTCATAAAAGCACTGGCCTGAACACATCTGCATTCCAATATTCAGTTATAGGCATAGCGCCACCAGCTGGCAGCAGGAAGATTGGCACATATCAATGACTTTGACATATTCCTCCTACATTTACTGTGTTAATAGCATAGTGCCCACCATTCGCCACCGATCGGCGGTGAGCCCGAGTGCGAGGGCCCTACCATCGCTGCTTGCAGCTTTAATTATTATTATTATTATTCTTCTCCGGAATGAATCGCATTTTTGAGGGCCTAAACATACCCGAAAACTCATGAAACTTTGCACACACATCAAACCTGGCGAAAATGGATGTCTGATATGGGTTTCAGAGATGGGTGTGGCAAAACGGCTCGATAGCGCCACCTTTACACGTTCCGCGGTGTGCGCTTTCAGCTATGATTCACGTACATGCATGAAAATCGGTACACACATGTAACTCACCAATACCTACAAAAAAGCCTCCTGGGACAAAATCCGAAACCCAACAGGAAGTCGGTTATTATTAATTTTCTTAGCAAAATTTGTGTCATTTTTGCCATTTTCAGGCGTCGTACTTGAACGAACTCCTCCTAGAGATTTACTCCGATCAACAGCAAATTTGGTGAGTCTAATCTAAAGCCCTTTGTGACGTTAAATTGTGAAGATCTAGAGTTTTCATCGGAGGGCGTGTCCGTGGCGGCCTCGCAATTTTCGATGTTTCGCCATGAAAAAGGAAGTTGCTATAACTTAGGCATAAAATGTCCGATCTGTCCCAAACTTCACATGTGTGATAACACTCCTGACCTGATGACATCTACATATCCATATTCAGTTATAGTCATAGCGCCACCTGCTGGCAACAGGAAGTGTCATGCTGTACTCCACAACCAACTCCTCCTAGAGATTTATACAGATCAACACCAAAATCGGTCAGTCTAATATAAAGGCCTTAGTGATGTTAAATTGTGAAGATCTTGAGTTTTCGTTGAAGGGCGTGTCCGTGGCGGCCTGACAAATTTCGAGGTCTCGCCATGGATATAAAACTTGTTATAACTCAGCCATAAAATGTCCGATTTGCCTCAAACTTCACATATTCGATAAGAGTCCTGGCCTGAACACATCTGAAGGCCAATAATCTATTATAATCACAGCGCCACCTGTTGGCAACAGGAAATGACTTGTATCAAACTCCTCCTAGAGATTTAATGATATCGACATTATATTTGGTCAGTCTGATCTAGAGGCCTTAGAGATGTTAAATTGCGAAGATCTTGAGTTTTCGTTAAAGGGCGTGTCCGTGGCTGCGTGACAAAGTTTGATGTTTCGCCATGGACATAGAAGTTATTATAACTCAGCCATAAAATGTCCGATCTGCCTCAAACTTCACAGGTTTGGTAAGAGTCCTAGCCTGAAGACACCTAAAGGCCAATATTCAGATATTATCATAGCGCCACCTGTTGGTAGCAGGATATATCATATCTTTCACTGACTCAAACATACCAAGG
Organism: Garra rufa; assembly: GCF_049309525.1. Taxonomy (NCBI): domain Eukaryota; kingdom Metazoa; phylum Chordata; class Actinopteri; order Cypriniformes; family Cyprinidae; genus Garra; species Garra rufa. Next base: position 36,860,883 of record NC_133365.1, on the reverse strand, counting down.
TCAATCTGCACCAAACTTCATATGTTTGATGAAAGTGGTAGCCTAAACACATCTACATGCCAATAATCAGTTATAGGCATAGCGCCACCAGCTGGCGGCAGTAAATTTGGCACATTTAAGTGACTTTGACATATTTCTCCTATTTTTACTGTATTAAAAGCATACTACCCACCATTTGCTGTGTTCCTAAAGCCACCGGTCAGCGGTGAGCCCGTGTGCGAGGGCCCGTTCATCGCTGCTTGCAGCTTTAATTATTATTATTCTTCTTCTCCGGAATGAATCGCATTTTTGAGGGCCTAAACATACCCGAAAACTCATGAAACTTTGCACACACATCAAACCTGGCGAAAATGGACGTCTGATATGGGTTGCAGAAGTGGGTGTGGCAAAATGGCTCAATAGCGCCACCTTTACACGTTCCGCGGTGTGCGCATTCAGCTGTGATTCACGTACATGCACGCAAATCGGTACACACATGTAACTCACCAATACCTACAAAAAAGCCTCCTGGGACAAAATCCGAAACCCAACAGGAAGTCGGTTATTATTAATTTTCTTAGCAAAATTTGTGTCATTTTTGCCATTTTCAGGCGTCATACTTGAACGAACTCCTCCTAGAGATTTATTCGGATCAACACCAAATTTGGTGAGTCTAATCTAAAGCCCTTTGTGACGTTAAATTGCGAAGATCTAGAGTTTTCATCAGAGGGCGTGTCCGTGGCGGCCTCGCAAATTTTGATGTTTCGCCATGAAAAAGGAAGTTGCTATAACTCAGGCATAAAATGCCCGATCTGCCCCAAACTTCACATGTGTGATAACACTCCTGACCTGAAGACATCTACATGCCCATATTTAGTTTTACTCATAGCGCCACCTGCAGGCACCAGGAAGTGTCATGCTGTACTCTGCAACAAATTCCTCCTGGAGATTTAATCAGATCAACACCAAAATCGGTCAGTCTAATAAAAAGGCTTTAGCGATGTTAAATTGCGAAGATCTTGAGTTTTCGTTGAAGGGCGTGTCCGTGGCGGCCTGGCAAATTTCGTGGTCTCGCCATGGATATAAATCTTGTTATAACTCAGCCATAAAATGTCCGATTTGCCTCAAACTTCACATGTTCGATAAGAGTCCTGGCCTGAACCAATCTGAAGGCCTATATTCTATTATAATCACAGCGCCACCTGTTGGCAACAGGAAATGACTTGTACCAAACTCCTCCTAGAGATTTAATGATATTAACATTATATTTGGTCAGTCTGATCTCGAGGCCTTAGAGATGTTAAATTGTGAAGATCTTGAGTTTTCGTTAAAGGGCGTGTCCATGGCGGCCTGACAAAGTTTGATGTTTCGCCATGGACATAAAAGTTGTTATAACTCAGCCATAAAATGTCCGATCTGCCTCAAACTTCACATGTTTGGTAAGAGTCCTGGCCTGAAGACATCTAAAGGCCAATATACAGATATTATTATAGCGCCACCTATTGGCAGCAGGATATATCATATCTTGCACTAACTCAAACATACCAAGGTCAATCTGCACCAAACTTCATATGTTTGATGAAAGTGGTGGCCTGAACACATCTACATGCCAATAATCAGTTATATGCATAGCGCCACCAGCTGGCAGCAGGAAATTTGGCACATTTAAGTGACTTTGACATATTTCTCCTATTTTTACTGTATTAAAAGCATACTACCCACCATTTGCTGTTTTCCTAAAGCCACCGGTCGGCGGTGAGCCCGGGTGCGAGGGCCCGTTCATCGCTGCTTGCAGCTTTAATTATTATTATTATTATTATTCTTCTCCAAAATGAATCGCATTTTAGAGGACCTAAACATGCCCGAAAACTCACAAAACTTTGCACACACATCAAACCTGGCGAAAATTTACGTCTGATATGGGTTTCAGAAGTGGGTGTGGCAAAATGGCTCGACAGCGCCACCTTTAGATTTTCAGCGGTGTGCGCTTTCAGCTGTGATTCACGTACATGCACGGAAATCGGTACACACATGTAACACACCAAAACCTACAAAAAAGCCTCTTGGAGCAAAATCCGGAACCCAACAGGAAGTCGGTTAATATTAATATTCTCAACAAAATTTGTGTCATTTTTGCCATTTTCAGGCGTCGTACTTGAACGAACTCCTCCTTCAGATTTATTCGGATCAAAGCCAAATTTGCTGAGCCTAATCTAAAGCCCTTTTTGACATTAAATTGTGAAGATCTAGAGTTTTCATCGGAGGGCGTGTCCGTGGCGGCCTGGTAAATTTCGATGTTTCGCCATGAAAAAGGAAGTTGCTATAACTGAGGCATACAATGTCCGATCTGTCCCAATCTTCACATGTGTGATAACACTCCTGACCTGATGACATCTACATGCCCATATTCAGTTTTACTCATAGCGCCACCTGCTGGCAACAGGAAGTGTCATTCTGTACTCTGCAACAAACTCCTCCAAGAGATTTAATCAGATCAACACCAAAATCGGTCAGTCTAATAAAAAGGCTTTAGCGATGTTAAATTGCGAAGATCTTGAGTTTTCATTGAAGGGCGTGTCCGTGGCGGCCTAACAAATTTTGAGGTCTCGCCATGGATCTAAAACTTGTTATAACTCAGCCATAAAATGTCCGATTTGCCTCAAACTTCACATGTTTGATAAGAGTCCTGGCCTGAACCAATATGAAGGCCAATATTCTATTATAATCACAGCGCCACCTGTTGGCAACAGGAAATTACTTGTACCAAACTCCTCCTAGAGATTTAATGATATCAACATTATATTTGGTCAGTCTGATCTAGAGGCCTTAGAGATATTAAATTGTGAAGATCTTGAGTTTTCGTCAAAGGGCCTGTCCTTGGTGGCCTGACAAAGTTTGATGTTTCGCCATGAACATAGAAGTTGTTATAACTCAGCCATAAAATGTCCGATCTGCCTCAAACTTCACATGTTTGGTAAAAGTCCTGGCCTGAAGACATCTAAAGGCCAATATTCAGATATTATCATAGCGCCACCTGTTGGCAGTAGGATATATCATATCTTTCACTAACTCAAACATACCAAGGTCAATCTGCACCAAACTTCATATGTTTGATGAAAGTGCTGGCCTGAACACATCTACATGCCAATAATCAGTTATAGGCATAGCGCCACCAGCTGGCAGCAGGAAGTTTGGCACATTTAAGTGACTTTGATCTATTTTTCCTACATTTAGTGTATTAAAAGCATACTGCCCACCGTTTGCTGTTTTCCTAAAGTCATCGGTCGGCGGTGAGCCCGGGTGCGAGGGCCCGTTCATCGCTGCTTGCAGCTTTAATTAGGGCCCGAGCCCAAAAGGGCGAAGGCCCTATTGTTCTTCTAAGGGTTCTTATTTTTTTTTTTTTTTTACACCTTCCGGGCACTTTTGGGGGCCTTAACATACTCAAAAACTCTTGAAAATTTGCACACACGTCGGAATCTGCGGCCATCAGGACGCCACAGAGGCTGGGACCCGGGCGTGGTTCAGGGCCTCTACAGCGCCCCCTGGAACACAGTTTGAAAACTTGATGTACTGCGCACACATACTTGCACATATTGATATGAAACTCGGTACACATATAGATCTCACTGAGCCAAACAACTTTTGTACTCTATGTCATAGGCTCCACCTGACAGGAAGTGAGATATTTAGGGCTGTTTAAAAAGCGCATGCTCTGGAATTTAACGTACTCCTCCCAGGAATTCCATGGGATTGTCACCAAACTCGGTCAGCATGATCTCAAGACATTGGGGACGCTAAATTGCGAGGAGATTTTTGATATCTCGAACGGTTTGGCCGTGGCAAGGCGACAAAGTTATGGCGAGAAATGAGAAACAGGAAGTGTCTAATAACTGTTGACCACATTGCCTGATTCTGATGAAACTTCACCAGTTTGTTCGTTGTATGATGCCGATTCCATAAATGTGACTATTATGAGTCAAAGTTATAGCGCCACCAACTGGCAGCAGGAAGTGTGTCATTTTCAAAATGCTTTGAAATCAGCCACTTAATTTTACTCGATTTTCTTTAAACTTCATCAAAATCATGTCAAAACACGGCCGATAAGAATATGTAAAGGGGTCGATGATAAATCGAATGCTGTTGCCATGGCAACATGTCAAACTTTAAAATTAGATTCCTGTCTTTTCGAGGCAGTTAACATGCTTAGAATTTCATGAAACTCAACACACACATCAATATTTATGATAGTTAGACACTGGCAAAAGGTCATAAATGGGCGTGGAGCAGGCACTCTATAGCGCCATCTTTTGACAAAAGTTGGGGGGTTAGTTTTTCCTACAGTCACCAAACTCTGTACATATATTAATCTCATCAATTTGGACAACTTTCTAAATCAAACTCATTAGCTGAGACCAACAGGAAGCCGGCTATTTTGATTTGAATGTGGATTTTTGGAAAAATCAGGCTGTAAACAAATGCACACTACTTCTAAGAACAACCAGCTGCTCACACCAAACTTTTTTAACATGAAGAGAATATTCTGAAGATGTTAAATTGCGAGCGGATTTTGGATATCTTGAACGGTGTGGACGTGGTGATTTTTTAAAGATATAGTAAAAAATATTTTTATATCTTTAAAGTGCAGCATCCAAACTCTTTAAAACTTTTTTCACACAGAGATCTAATCATTCTGAGCAAGTGCTGCAAATAAAAAATGTATACAAGCTTCTATGAATTAAAGAAAATTTAAAAAAGAACTCAGAAACCTGCTGTCACTCTGGTGAATGTCTCTACAGTATGTGTGTGCGTTCAGTCAGGCACAGAGAAGCTCATTATTGCAGGGGGGAGGGGTGAGAGGCAGAGAGGGAGAGAGGGGTAGAATGTGAAACATGCTATCTTGCTTATAGACCATCTTTGAGAAATGCACACATATATATATAGTGTAATCGAAATAAATACGTCTGATCTTTGAGAGTCTGATATTTTGAGAAAATATAAAGGGTCACTAAGTCTTTCATTGTTTGTATTTTGCAGTTGTTGTTTTTTTATTTTTTTATTTTTTTACTGAACTATACCATGAACTTGTCCTATTCAGTCACATAGCAAAAGATTAAGAAAAATTAAACTTTTAGCATTAGCGATTTATCTTCATTGATAGACATTTATTTTCATAGTGTTATTTATTGAATATAAAATTTAAATTAACAATTTCAAGACAAACTTGGACAACAAAACAAGCTTTGCTGTTATCTGTTCAAAACATCTGAAAATTCTAAAATTTTAAGATGAGTTATATATATATATATATATATCGCCCCTTTCAATACTCAACTTGTTTTTAAAGATATTTTGAAAGAATGAAGCGTTTATAGAGCACTTTATTGTGTATTGCTGTACACCCCCATGAACTGTGTTCATGTTCATGTTAATTCACAGTACATAAATTATATATGAATACTTTTTTAGCTTAATATTAATTAACATTAATAAATGCTATTTATTTATTGGTCATGTTAACTAATATAGTTAATGCTAACAAATAAAACTGAATGGCAACATTTTATATTTTGTGTGTATGTGTCTGTGTGTTGATTTTAAAGTCTAACCCTTTCAATTCTGTAAACTTAAAATCCAAACTAGCAGAGGGTTACTGTGAATGCATGTGCCAACTGGGCACCGTCTTCCTTATTGATTCTTAGTTATGTAGCGCTTAAGAGTGATGTCTTATAACAGGAGGAGTCACAAGCAAAGCAATATCCACACAAAACTTGTACAGATAGGTAACAATGACATTTAAGCAGAAGTGGTGGACGTAAAGCAAGCAATAATAACATTTTGTTATCATCATTAATCATGTTCTAATCATCATCATCAGAGTAAAGGGAAAATTTAGCATATTGGTTCACAGTTGGCATTATCTGAAGTCCTTGCATTGATTGCATTTAATTAAATCAACATTATATTTGGTCAGTCTGATCTTGAGGCCTTAGAGATGTTAAATTGTGAAGATCTTGAGTTTTCATTGAGTTGTTATAACTTAGCCATAAAATGTCTGATCTGCCACAAAATTTACAGGTTTGGTAAGAGTCCTGGCCTGAAGACACCTAAAGACCAATATTCAGATATTATCATAGCGCCACCTGTTGGCAGCAGGATATATCATATCTTTCACTAACTCAAACATACCAAGGTCAATCTGCACCAAACTTCATATGTTTGATGAAAGTGGTGGCCTGAACACATCTACATGCCAATAATCAGTTATAGGCATAGCGCCACCAGCTGGCAGCAGGAAATTTGGCACACTTAAGTGACTTTGACATATTTTTCCTATTTTTACTGTATTAAAAGCATACTACCCACCATTTGCTGTGTTCCTAAAGCCACCGGTCGGCGGTGAGCCCATGTGCGAGGGCCCGTTCATCGCTGCTTGCAGCTTTAATTAGGGCCCGAGCCCAAAAGGGCGAAGGCCCTATTGTTCTTCTAAGGGTTCTTATTTTTTTTTTTTTTTTTTTTTTTTTTTCAACCGTTGGGGCACTTTTGGGGGCCTTAACATACTCAAAAACTCTTGAAAATTTGCACACACGTCGGAATCTGCGGCCATCAGGACGCCACAGAGGCTGGGACCCGGGCGTGGTTCAGGGCCTCTACAGCACCCCCTGGAACACAGTTTGAAAACTTGATGTACTGCGCACACATACTTGCACGTACTGATATGAAACTCGGTACACATATAGATCTCACTGAGCCAAACAACTTTTGTACTCTATGTCATAGGCTCCACGCAACAGGAAGTGAGATATTTAGGGCTGTTTAAAAAGCGCATGCTCTGGAATTTAACGTACTCCTCCCAGGGTTTCCATAGGATTGTCACCAAACTCGGTCAGCATGATCTCAAGACATTGGGGACGCTAAATTGCGAGGGGATTTTTGATATCTCGAACGGTTTGGCCGTGGCAAGGCGACAAATTTATGGCGAGAAATGAGAAACAGGAAGTGTCTAATTACTGTTGCACACATTGCCTGATTCTGATGAAACTTCACCAGTTTGTTCGTTGTATGATGCCGATTCCATAAATGTGACTATTATGAGTCAAAGTTATAGCACCACCAACTGGCAGCAGGAAGCGTGTCATTTTCAAAATCCTTTGAAATCAGCCTCTTAATTTTACTTGATTATCTTCAAACTTCATCAAAATAATGTCAAAACACGGCCGATAAGAATATGTAAAGGGTTCGATGATAAATCAAATGCTGTTGCCATGGCAACGTGTCAAACTTTAAAATTAGATTCCTGTCTTTTCGAGGCAGATAACATGCTAAGAATTTCATGAAACTCAACACACACATCAATATTAATGATAGTTAGACACTGGCAAAAGGTCATAAATGGGCGTGGAGCAGGCACTCTATAGCGCCATCTTTTGACAAAAGTTGGGGGGTTAGTTTTTCCTACAGTCACCAAACTCTGTACATATATTGTTCTCATCAATCTGGACAGCTTTCTAAATCAAACTCATTAGCTAAGACCAACAGGAAGCAGGCTATTTTGATTTGAATGTGGATTTTTGGAAAAATCAGGCTGTAAACAAATTCACACTCCTTTTAAGAACAACAAGGTATTCACACCAAACTTTTTTAACATGAAGAGAAGATTCTGAAGATGTTAAATTGCGAGCGGATTTGGGATATCTTGAACGGTGTTGACGTGGTGATTTTTTAAAGATATAGTAAAAAACATAACCGTAATTTTTTAATATCTTTAAAGTGCAGCATCCAAACTCTTTAAAACTTTTTTCACACAGAGATCTTATCATTCTGAGCAATTGGTGTAAATATCAATTTTATACAAGATTCTATGAATTAAAGAAAATTAAAAAAAGAAATTAGAAACCTGCTGTCACTCTGCCTGTGCCTGTCTGTGTTCAGTCACCATTGAGTCACTGAAGAGTGACTGAAGGGGGAGGGGTGTAAGGGAGAGAGACCAGTGGAACATGCTGTTTTGCTTAAGACCATCTTTGAGGAAGATGCACATTGCTGTAGCGTAATCGACATAAATATGTCTGATATTTTGAGAAAATATAAAGGGTCATTAAATCTTTCATTGTTTGTATTTTGCAGTTGTTGTTTTTTATTTATTTTTACTGAACTGTACCATGAACTTGTCCTATTCAGTCACATAGCAAAAGATTAAGAAAAATACAACTTTTAAGCATGAGTGATTTATCTTCATTGTAGACAATATTTTCATAGTGTTATTTATTGAATATAAAATTATAATAATTAAAAATTTCAAGACAAACTTTGACAACAAAACAAACTTTGCTGTTATCTGTTCAAAACATCCGAAAACCATCATTTGAAGATCAGTTATATATATATCGCCCCATTAAAACACTCAACTTGATTTTTAAATATATTTTGAAAGAATTAAGCGTTTATAGAGCACTTTATTGTGTATTGCTGTACACCCACATGAACTGTGTTCATGTTCATGTTAATTCAAAGTACATAAACTAAAAGATACTAATTTACCTTTAAACAATATATGAATACTTTTTTTTTTAGCTTAATATTAATTAACATTAATAAATGCTATTTAATTATTGTTCATGTTAACTAATATAGTTAATGTTAACAAATGAAACTGGGTGGCAACATTTTATATATTGTGTGTATGTGTCTCTGTGTTGATTTTAAAGTGTAACCCTTTCAATTCAGTAAACTTAAAATCCAAACTAGCAGAGGGTTACTGTGAATGCATTTGCCAACTGTGCACCGTTTTCCTAATTGATTCTTAGTTATGTAGCGCTTAAGAGTGATGTCTTATAACAGGAGTCACCAGCAAAGCAATATCCACATACAAATTGTACAGATAGGTAACGATTTAAGCAGAAGTGGTGAATGTAATGCAAGCAATAATAACATTTTGTTATCATCATGAATTACATGTTCTTATCATCATCATCAGAATATAGGGAAAATGTTCACATTTGGTTCACAGTTGGCATTATCTGAAGTCCTTGCAGGGGATTAGGTTTATAGCAAACTCCTCCTAGACATTTAATGAAATCAACATTATATTTGGTCAGTCTGATCTAGAGGCCTTAGAGATGTTAAATTGTGAAGATCTTGAGTTTCAGTAAAGGGCGTGTCCGTGGCGGCCTGACAAAGTTTGATGTTTCGCCATGGACATAGGTGTAATAACTCAGCCATAAAATGTCTGATCTGCCTAAAACTTCAGAGGTTTGGTAAGAGTCCTGGCCTGAAGACACCTAAAGGCCAATATTCAGATATTATCATAGCGCCACCTGTTGACACCAGGATATATCATATCTTTCACTAACTCAAACATACCAAGGTCAATCTGCACCAAACTTCATATGTTTGATAATAGTGCTGGCCTGAACACATCTACATGCCATTTATAGGCATAGCGCCACCAGCTGCCAATGGGAAGTTTGGCACATTTAAATGACTTATGACATATTTCTCATATATTTACTGTATTAAAAGCATACTGCCCACCGTTTGCTGTTTTCCTAAAGCCACCGGTCGGCGGTGAGCCCGGGTGCGAGGGCCCGTTCATCGCTGCTTGCAGCTTTAATTAGGGCCCGAGCACCGATGGTGTGAGGACCCTATTGGATCTGCTTCGTTTATTAGGGCCCGAGCACCGATGGTGTGAGGACCCTATTGGATCTGCTTCGTTTATTATTATTATTATTATTATTATTATTCTTCTCCAAAATGAATCGCATTTTTGAGGGCTTAGACATACCCGAAAACTCATGAAACTTCGCACACACATCAGACCTGGCGAAAATTTACGTCTGATATGGGTTGCAGAAGTGGGTGTGGCAAAATGGCTCGATAGCGCCACCTTTACACGTTCCGCGGTGTGCGCTTTCAGTTGTGATTCACGTACATGCACGAAAATCGGTACACACATGTAGCTCACCAATACCTACAAAAAAGCCTCTTGGAGCAAAATTTGACACCCAACAGGAAGTCGGTTATTTTTAATTTTCTTAGCAAAATTTGTGTAATTTTTGCCATTTTCAGGCGTCATACTTGAACGAACTCCTCCTAGAGATTTATTCGGATCAACGGCAAATTTAGTGAGTCTAATCTAAAGCCCTTTGTGACGTTAAATTGCGAAGATCTAGAGTTTTCATCGGAGGGCGTGTCCGTGGCGGCCTGGCAAATTTCGATGCTTCGCCATGAAAAAGGAAGTTGCTATAACTCAGGCATAAAATGCCCGATCTGCCCCAAACTTCACATGTGTGATAACACTCCTGACCTGATGCCATCTACATGCCCATATTCAGTTTTACTCATAGCGCCACCTGCTGGCACCAGGAAGTGTCATGCTGTACTCTGCAACAAACTCCTCCAAAAGATTTAATCAGATCAACACCAAAATCAGTCAGTCTAATAAAAAGGCTTTAACGATGTTAAATTGTGAAGATCTTGAGTTTTCGTTGAAGGGTGTGTCCGTGGCGGCCTGGCAAATTTCGTGGTCTCGCCATGGATATAAAACTTGTTATAACTCAGCCATAAAATGTCCGATTTGCCTCAAACTTCACATGTTCGATAAGAGTCCTGGCCTGAACACATCTGAAGGCCAATATTCTATTATAATCACAGCGCCACCTGTTGGCAATAGGAAATGACTTGTAGCAAACTCCTCCTAGAGATTTAATGATATCAACATTATCTTCAGTCAGTCTGATCTAGAGGTCTTAGAGATGTTAAATTGCGAAGAACTTGAGTTTTCGTTAAAGGGCGTATCCGTGGCGGCGTCACAAAGTTTGATGTTTCACCATGGACATAGAAGTTGTTATAACTCAGCCATAAAATGTCCGATCTGCCTCAAACTTCACAGGTTTTGTAAGAGTCCTGGCCTGAAGACACCTAAAGGCCAATATTCAGATATTATCATAGCGCCACCTGTTGGCAGCAGGATATATCATATATTTCACTAACTCAAACATACCAAGGTCAATCTGCACCAAACTTTATATGTTTGATGAAAGTGCCAGCCTGAACACATCTACATGCCAATAATCAGTTATAGGCATAGCGCCACCAGCTGGAAGCAGGAAATTTGGCACATTTAAGTGACTTTGACATATTTCTCCTATTTTTACTGTATTAAAAGCATACTACCCACCATTTGCTGTGTTCCTAAAGCCACCGGTCGGCGGTGAGCCCGTGTGCGAGGGCCCGTTCATCGCTGCTTGCAGCTTTAATTATTATTATTATTATTATTATTATTCTTCTCCAAAATGAATCGCATTTTTGAGGGCTTAGACATACCCGAAAACTCATGAAACTTCGCACACACATCAGACCTGGCGAAAATTTACGTCTGATATGGGTTGCAGAAGTGGGTGTGGCAAAATGGCTCTACAGCGCCACCTTTACACGTTCCGCGGTGTGCGCATTCAGCTGTGATTCACATACATGCACGAAAATCGGTACACACATGTAACACACCAATACCTACAAAAAAGCCTCTTGGAGCAAAATCCGGAACCCAACAGGAAGTCGGTTAATATTAATATTCTCAACAAAATTTGTGTATTTTTGCCATTTTCAGGCCTCGTATCTTAACGAACTCCTCCTAGAGATTTATTCGGATCAACGCCAAATTTGCTGAGTGTAGTCTAAAGCCCTTTGTGACGTTAAATTGTGAAGATCTAGAGTTTTCATCGGAGGGCGTGTCCGTGGCGGCCTCGCAAATTTCGATGTTTCGCCATGAAAAAGGAAGTTGCTATAACTCAGGCATACAATGTCCGATCTGTTCCAAACTTCACATGTGTGATAACACTCCGGACCTGATGACATCTACATGTCCATATTCAGTTTTACTCATAGCGCCACCTGCTGGCAACAGGAAGTGTCATGCTGTACTCTGCAACAAACTCCTCCAAGAGATTTAATCAGTTCAACACCAAAATCGGTCAGTCTAGTAAAAAGGCTTTAATGATGTTAAATTGTGAAGATCTTGAGTTTTCGTTGAAGGGCGTGTCCGTGGCGGCCTGACAAATTTCGAGGTCTCGCCATGGATATAAAACTTGTTATAACTCAGCCATAAAATGTCCGATTTGCCTCAAACTTCACATGTTCGATAAGAGTCCTGGCCTGAACCAATCTGAAGGCCAATATTCTATTATAATAACAGCGCCACCTGTTGGCAACAGGAAATGTCTTGTAGCAAACTCCTCCTACAGATTTAATGATATCAACATTATATTTGGTCAGTCTGATTTAGAGGCCTTAGAGATGTTAAATTGTGAAGATCTTGAGTTTTCGTTAAAGGGCGTGTCCGTGGCGGCGTGACAAAGTTGGATGTTTTACCATGGACATAGAAGTTGTTATAACTCAGCCATTAAATGTCCGATCTGCCTCAAACTTCACAGGTTTGGTAAGAGTCTTGGCCTGAAGACACCTAAAGGGCAATATTCAGATATTATCATAGCGCCACCTGTTGGCAGCAGGATATATCATATCTTTCACTAACTCAAACATACTAAGGTCAATCTGCACCAAACTTCATATGTTTGATAATAGTGCTGGCCTGAACACATCTACATGCCAATAATCAGTTATAGGCATAGCGCCACCAGCTGGCAGCAGGAAATTTGGCACATTTAAGTGACTTTGACATATTTCTCCTATTTTTACTGTATTAAAAGCATACTGCCCACCATTAGCTGTTTTCCTAAAGCCACCGGTCGGCGGTAAGCCCGTGTGCGAGGGCCCGTTCATCGCTGCTTGCAGCTTTAATTATTATTATTATTCTTCTCCAAAATGAATCGCATTTTTGAGGGCTTAGACATACCCGAAAACTCATGAAACTTCGCACACACATCAGACCTGGCGAAAATTTACGTCTTATATGGGTTGCAGAAGTGGGTGTGGCAAAATGGCTCGATAGCGCCACCTTTACACGTTCCGCGGTGTGCGCTTTCAGTTGTGATTCACGTACATGCACGAAAATCGGTACACACATGTAGCTCACCAATACCTACAAAAAAGCCTCTTGGAGCAAAATTTGGCACCCAACAGGAAGTCGGTTATTTTTAATTTTCTTAGCAAAATTTGTGTAATTTTTGCCATTTTCAGGCGTCATACTTGAACGAACTCCTCCTAGAGATTTATTCGGATCAACGGCAAATTTGGTGAGTCTAATCTAAAGCCCTTTGTGACGTTAAATTGCGAAGATCTAGAGTTTTCATCGGAGGGCGTGTCCGTGGCGGCCTGGCAAATTTCGATGCTTCGCCATGAAAAAGGAAGTTGCTATAACTCAGGCATAAAATGCCCGATCTGCCCCAAACTTCACATGTGTGATAACACTCCTGACCTGATGACATCTACATGCCCATATTCAGTTTTACTCATAGCGCCACCTCCTGGCACCAGGAAGTGTCATGCTGTACTCTGCAACAAACTCCTCCAAAAGATTTAATCAGATCAACACCAAAATCGGTCAGTCTAATAAAAAGGCTTTAACGATGTTAAATTGTGAAGATCTTGAGTTTTCGTTGAAGGGTGTGTCCGTGGCGGCCTGGCAAATTTCGTGGTCTCGCCATGGATATAAAACTTGTTATAACTCAGCCATAAAATGTCCGATTTGCCTCAAACTTCACATGTTCGATAAGAGTCCTGGCCTGAACACATCTGAAGGCCAATATTCTATTATAATCACAGCGCCACCTGTTGGCAATAGGAAATTACTTGTAGCAAACTCCTCCTAGAGATTTAATGATATCAACATTATCTTCAGTCAGTCTGATCTAGAGGTCTTAGAGATGTTAAATTGCGAAGAACTTGAGTTTTCGTTAAAGGGCGTGTCCGTGGCGGCGTCACAAAGTTTGATGTTTCGCCATGGACATAGAAGTTGTTATAACTCAGCCATAAAATGTCCGATCTGCCTCAAACTTCACAGGTTTTGTAAGAGTCCTGGCCTGAAGACACCTAAAGGCCAATATTCAGATATTATCATAGCGCCACCTGTTGGCAGCAGGATATATCATATATTTCACTAACTCAAACATACCAAGGTCAATCTGCACCAAACTTTATATGTTTGATGAAAGTGCCAGCCTGAACACATCTACATGCCAATAATCAGTTATAGGCATAGCGCCACCAGCTGGAAGCAGGAAATTTGGCACATTTAAGTGACTTTGACATATTTCTCCTATTTTTACTGTATTAAAAGCATACTACCCACCATTTGCTGTGTTCCTAAAGCCACCGGTCGGCGGTGAGCCCGTGTGCGAGGGCCCGTTCATCGCTGCTTGCAGCTTTAATTAGGGCCCGAGCACCGATGGTGTGAGGACCCTATTGGATCTGCTTCGTTTATTATTATTATTATTTAGGGCCCGAGCACCGATGGTGTGAGGACCCTATTGAATCTGCTCCGTTTATTATTATTATTATTATTATTATTATTCTTCTCCAAAGTAAATCGCATTTTAGAGGACTTAAACATTCCCGAAAACTCACAAAACTTTGCACACACATCAAACCTGGCGAAAATTTACGTCTGATTTGGGTTTCAGAAGTGGGTGTGGCAAAATGGCTCGACAGCGCCACCTTTAGACGTTCAGCGGTGTGCGCTTTCAGCTGTGATTCACGTACATGCACCGAAATCGGTACACACATGTAACTCACCAATACCTACAAAAAAGCCTCTTGGAACAAAATCCGGAACCCAACAGGAAGTCGGTTAATATTAATATTCTCAGCAAAATTTGTGTCATTTTTGCCTTTTTCAGGCGTCGTACTTGAACGAACTCCTCCTACAGATTTATTCGGATCAACGCCAAATTTGCAGAGTCTAGTCTAAAGCCCTTTGTGACGTTAAATTGTGAATATCTAGAGTTTTCATCGGAGGGCGTGTCCGTGGCGGCCTCGCAAATTTCGATGTTTCGCCATGAAAAAGGAAGTTGCTATAACTCAGGCATACAATGACCTATCTGTCCCAAACTTCACATGTGTGATAACACTCCTGACCTGAAGATATCTAGATGCCCATATTCAGTTATAGTCATAGCGCCACCTGCAGGCAACAAGAAGTGTCATGCTGTACTCTACAACCAACTCCTCCTAGAGATTTATTCAGATCAACACCAAAATCGGTCAGTCTAATATAAAGGCCGTAGCGATGTTAAATTGTGAAGATCTTGAGTTTTCGGTAAAGGGCGTGTCCGTGGCGGCCTGACAAATTTCGAGGTCTCGCCATGGATATAAAACTTGTTATAACTCAGCCATAAAATGTCCGATTTGCCTCAAACTTCACATATTCGATAAGAGTCCTGGCCTGAACACATCTGAAGGCCAATATTCTATTATAATCACAGCGCCACCTGTTGGCAACAGGAAATGACTTGTATCAAACTCCTCCTAGAGATTTAATGAAGTCAACATTATATTTGGCCATTCTGATCTAGAGGCCTTAGAGATGTTAAATTGTGAAGATCTTGAGTTTTCGTTAAAGGGCGTGTCTGTGGCGGCATGACAAAGTTTGATGTTTCGCCATGGACATATAAGTAGTTATAACTCAGCCATAAAATGTCCGATCTGCCTCAAACTTCACAGGTTTGGTAAGAGTCCTGGCCTGAAGACACCTAAAGGCCAATATTCAGATATTATCATAGTGCCACCTGTTGGCAGCAGGATATATCGTGTCTTTCACTAACTCAAACATACCAAGGTCAATCTGCACCAAACTTCATATGATTGATGAAAGTGGTGGCCTGAACACATCTACATGCCAATAATCAGTTATATGCATAGCGCCACCAGCTGGCAGCAGGTAATTTGGCACATTTAAGTGACTTTGATCTATTTTTCCTACATTTACTGTATTAAAAGCATACTGCCCACCGTTTGCTGTGTTCCTAAAGCCACTGGTCGGCGGTGAGCCCGTGTGCGAGGGCCCGTTCATCGCTGCTTGCAGCTTTAATATTATTATTATTATTATTATTATTATTATTATTCTCCAAAATAAATCGCATTTTTGAGGGCTTAGACATACCCGAAAACTCATGAAACTTCGCACACACATCAGACCTGTCGAAAATTTACGTCTGATATGGGTTGCAGAAGTGGGTGTGGCAAAATGGCTCAACAGCGCCACCTTTACACGTTCCGCGGTGTGCGCATTCAGCTGTGATTCACGTACATGCACGAAAATCGGTACACACATGTAACACACCAATACCTACAAAAAAGCCTCTTGGAGCAAAATTTGACACCCAACAGGAAGTCGGTTATTTTTAATTTTCTCAGCAAATTTTGTGTCATTTTTGCCATTTTCAGGCCTCGTACTTGAACGAACTCCTCCTAGAGATTTATTCGGATCAACGCCAAATTTGCTGAGTCTAATCTAAAGCCCTTTGTGACGGTAAATTGTGAAGATCTAGAGTTTTCATCAGAGGGCGTGTCCGTGGCGGCCTCGCAAATTTCGATGTTTCGCCATGAAAAAGGAAGTTGCTATAACTCAGGCATACAATGTCCGATCTGTCCCAAACTTCACATGTGTGATAACAGTCCTGACCTGATGACATCTACATGCCCATATTCAGTTATGGTCATAGCGCCACCTGCTGGCAACAGGAAGTGTCATGCTGTACTCTACAACAAACTCCTCCTAGAGATTTATACAGATCAACACCAAAATCGGTCAGTCTAATAAAAAGGCTTTAGTGATGTTAAATTGCAAAGATCTTGAGTTTTCGTTGAAGGGCGTGTCCGTGGCGGCCTGACACATTTCGAGGTCTCGCCATGGATATAAAACTTGTTATAACTCAGCCATAAAATGTCCGATTTGCCTCAAACTTCACATGTTCGATTAAAGTCCTGGCCTGAACACATCTGAAGGCCAATATTCTATTATAATCACAGCGCCACCTGTTGGCAACAGGAAATGACTTGTATCAAACTCCTCCTAGAGATTTAATGATATCAACATTATATTTGGTCAGTCTGATCTAGAGATCTTAGAGATGTTAAATTGCGAAGATCTTGACTTTTTGTTAAAGGGCGTGTCTGTGGCGGCGTGACAAAGTTTGATGTTTCGCCATGGACATAGAAGTTGTTATAACTAAGCCATAAAATGTCCGATCTGCCTCAAACTTCACAGGTTTGGTAAGAGTCCTGGCCTGAAGACACCTAAAGGCCAATATTCAGATATTATCATAGCGCCACCTGTTGGCAGCAGGATATATCATATCTTTCACTAACTCAAACATACGAAGGTCAATCTGCACCGAACTTCATATGTTTGATGAAAGTGCTGGCCTGAACACATCTACATGCCAATAATCAGTTATAGGCATAGCGCCACCAGCTGGCAGCAGGGAATTTGGCACATTTAAGTGACTTTGACATATTTCTCCTATTTTTACTGTATTAAAAGCATACTACCCACCATTTGCTGTGTTCCTAAAGCCACCGGTCGGCGGTGAGCCCATGTGCGAGGGCCCGTTCATCGCTGCTTGCAGCTTTAATTAGGGCCCGAGCACCGATGGTGTGAGGACCCTATTGGATCTGCTTCGTTTATTATTATTATTATTATTCTTCTTCTCCGGAATGAATCGCATTTTTGAGGGCCTAAACATACCCGAAAACTCATGAAACTTTGCACACACATCAAACCTGGCGAAAATGGATGTCTGATATGGGTTTCAGAGATGGGTGTGGCAAAACGGCTCGATAGCGCCACCTTTACACGTTCCGCGGTGTGCGCTTTCAGCTATGATTCTCGTACATGCATGAAAATCGGTACACACATGTAGCTCACCAATACCTACAAAAAAGCCTCCTGGGACAAAATCCGAAACCCAACAGGAAGTCGGTTATTATTAATTTTCTTAGCAAAATTTGTGTCATTTTTGCCATTTTCAGGCGTGGTACTTGAACGAACTCCTCCTAGAGATTTACTCCGATCAACAGCAAATTTGGTGAGTCTAATCTAAAGCCCTTTGTGACGTTAAATTGTGAAGATCTAGAGTTTTCATCGAAGGGCGTGTCCGTGACGGCCTCGCAAATTTCGATGTTTCGCCATGAAAAAGGAAGTTGCTATAACTTAGGCATAAAATGTCCGATCTGTCCCAAACTTCACATGTGTGATAACACTCCTGACCTGATGACATCTACATATCCATATTCCGTTATAGTCATAGCGCCACCTGCTGGCAACAGGAAGTGTCATGCTGTACTCTACAACAAACTCCTCCTAGAGATTTATACAGATCAACACCAAAATCGGTCAGTCTAATATAAAGGCCTTAGTGATGTTAAATTGTGAAGATCTTGAGTTTTCGGTAAAGGGCGTGTCCGTGGCGGCCTGACAAATTTCGAGGTCTCGCCATGGATATAAAACTTGTTATAACTCAGCCATAAAATGTCCGATTTGCCTCAAACTTCACATATTCGATAAGAGTCCTGGCCTGAACACATCTGAAGGCCAATATTCTATTATAATCACAGCGCCACCTGTTGGCAACAGGAAATGACTTGTATCAAACTCCTCTTAGAGATTTAATGATATCAACATTATATTTGGTCAGTCTGATCTAGAGGCCTTAGAGATGTTAAATTGCGAAGATCTTGAGTTTTCGTTAAAGGGCGTGTCCGTGGCGGCGTGACAAAGTTTGATGTTTCGCCATGGACATAGAAGTTGTTATAACTCAGCCATAAAATGTCCGATCTGCCTCAAACTTCACAGGTTTGGTAAGAGTCCTGGCCTGAAGACACCTAAAGGCCAATATTCAGATATTATCATAGCGCCACCTGTTGGCAGCAGGATATATCATATCTTTCACTAACTCAAACATACCAAGGTCAATCTGCACCAAACTTCATATGTTTGATGAAAGTGGTGGCCTGAACACATCTACATGCCAATAATCAGTTATAGGCATAGCGTCACCAGCTGGCAGCAGGAAATTTGGCACATTTAAGTGACTTTGACATATTTCTCCTATTTTTACTGTATTAAAAGCATACTACCCACCATTTGCTGTGTTCCTAAAGCCACCGGTCGGCGGTGAGCCCGTGTGCGAGGGCCCGTTCATCGCTGCTTGCAGCTTTAATTAGGGCCCGAGCACTACAGTGCGAGGACCCTATTGGAATTGCTCCGTTTATTATTATTCTTCTTCTTCTTCTTCTTCTCCAAAATGAAAAGTCTTTTTGAGGGCCTAAACATGCCCGAAAACTCACGAAACTTTGCACACGCATCAGACCTGGCGAAAATTTACATCTGATATGGTTTTCAAAAGTGGGTGTGGCAAAATGGCTCGATAGCGCCACCTATAAAATTTCAACGGAGTGCCCCTCGAGCTACGTTTCACGTACATGTACGAAACTCGGTACACATATGTAACACACCAATACCTACAAAAAAGTCTCCTGGTGCAACATCCGAAACCCAACAGGAAGTCCGTTATATTGAATTTCCTGTACGATTTTTGTGCAGTTTTTGCCATTTTCAGGCCTCATACTTTAACGAACTCCTCCTACAGTTTTTATCCGATCATCTTCAAATTTGCTGAGTGTCATCATAAGGCCTTTGCGATGTTAAATTGCGAAGCTTTAGAGTTTTCGTCGAAGGGCGTGTCCGTGGCGGCCGGACAAACTTTGATGTTCCGCCATGAAAAAGGAAGTTGCTATAACTCAGACATACGATGTCCGATCTGCCTCAAACTTCACATGTTTGATGACAGTCCGGTCCTGAACACACGTCAGTGCCCATATTCAGTTATAGTCATAGCGCCACCTGCTGACAACAGGAAATGACATGTTTAACACTGTTACGGACTCCTAGAAACATATTGAAAAGCGTTAACAAGTCTTAAATAGGCTAGCAACATGCTACAAACATGCTAAAACATGCTAGCAACACTTAGCTAAGAGCTAAAGCATGCTATTAATACAAATACAAAAGGAAATTGCTGTAACTCATGTATATAATGTTGAATCTGACCCAAACTTAATATTCAACATGCTACAAAAATAATAAAGCATGCTAGCAACACTTAGCTAATATGTTAAAGCATGCTAATAATACAATGAAACAGGAAGTTACTCTAACTCAGGCATACAATGTCCAATCAGCCCCAAACTTAACATGTTTGATAAGAATCCTGGCCTAAACACACGCCCATGCCCGTATTCAGTTATAGTCATAGCGCCACCAGCTGGTAACAGGAAGCCACATGTTTAATACTGTTGTGGATGCCTAGCAACATTTTAAAAAAATTCAACAACTGTTAAACAGGGTAGCAACATGCTAGAAACATGCTATAACATGTTAGCAACATTTAGCTAAGTGCTAAAGTAACTCAGGCATGCAATGTCCAATCAGCCCCAACCTTCACATGTTTGATAACAGTCCTGACCTGAAGATATCTACATGCCAATATTCAGTTATAGTTATAGCGCCACCTACTGTCAACAGGAAGTGACATGTTTAACACTGTGACACACTATTAGCAACACACTAAAAAAGCCATTGAGTGCTAAACTAGTTTAAAACGTACTCAAACATGCTAGCAACACTTACTTAGTGCTAAAGCATGTTGTTAACCCTCTGGGGCCGACGGTCACGCCGGCGTGACCAACCTACTTTTTTTAAGATCAGCGCAAAAGACACTAAAAATGCTCTGTCAGTTTTAGTCATACAAATTAGAGATATACATCATTGGAAACTGTAAAGTGTGTACTTTTATTTGTGCACACTCACAGGAACAGCAGAAAGTTGTGCTTTTTTATTTAGAATAAAGAAAACAAACAGGGTGATTTCTGTTTTCTCTGTCTCCGCGAACTGCTTTTAGAAATGCGTTACTTAAATCATTCAAACTCGGTGAATACTCAGCACACAAACAGAAAAGTGGTATCTACTGAAAGCTTGAGATTTATGCTTTTAAACGAAGTAAGTTTGATCAAAAACCAATAATCTGTGATAAATTAATCTATATGAAACCAAGGAGATGTCTAGTCTATCCAGTTCCAACTAATTATCTCTAATGTGACCGCGCCCACTATCGCGAAATCTTTTGCCATGCAAATTAGCCATGTGCTGCAGGCGCGGCAAGGACCGGAGTATCTGTATGCGAGGAAACTCCCACATCACCGCAACAAAGCAACATGACTTCAAGTTCATCTTGGTTACAGTTTGTTCCTGAATTAAGATATGCTGTGAGAAATTAGACTTATATTTACCACGATCATAAGAAGGACGTGATGCGACGCAAACCCAACAGGAGGAGACATTTACATGAGTAAGTCTTACTTTCATTTTCCTACTAGCTTTCGCTGTTGTTTCCTTTGGCAAAACATGTACACATTTTACTAGTTAGACTTATTCCAAACTAAAATTCCTGACTTAATCAAATGAAACATTATGAAGTACGTTTGATTGCATCTCACACAATGGCAGGATATTTATAATGTTCTAGAAAAACGATGTGATTATGACTGTGAGATGCATTTATGACGATATCTTTATGACTGTAGAATCATACTTATTAATTTATTTATTTTATTGTACAACAGTAGGGTGAAATATAATATATAATATAATATGAGTGCTTACACTGAATGTGTGTTTACATCACGTTTGTTAGTAATATAGTGCTAAACGATAATTATTAGTTTCTCAGATATTACATGTCCTTTTTTACATTAGTACAAATGCTAGAGTATAGACTGTATTCTGACAGATGATCCTGATATGATTTTTGATTTGTTTTGTTTTTGTAGTGATCTCAAACCTGCTCAAAAGTGAATCCTGCCCTCTTTCCCTTGAGTCCCTTCAAACTGTTTTCCTGTGAGAGCACTAGAAACTTGAGATGTTCAACTACACTGATATTCTAGTGTAAAAAAAGTTTTTGACTTTTTTTGTGTGCATGCAAAATAGCAGGTAAGATTTTTCCTGTTTCATTTGTTGAACAGAATTCAGAAGAAGTTTTCAGAAATGCCACAAAGTCTGTGCACATCCGTGTGGTTAGATGAGGGAGCTCAATAATGTGTCTTTGACGTTCATTATGTATGTTTTGTTTATACAGTGTAGTAAATAAAATAAAAATAATCTAAAACTCCATTCTCTGAATCTTCTCACATTGTTTCTTGTTCTGCTAGTGAAGTCAGGCATTGATGGGGCCATTAGGGAGGGCTCTTTTGTCTCTCAGGTGTGAATTGCTAAATATTCATGGGCCATTGCCACACCTATGAATAATCCCTTTCGATCACAAAACATGTTTTATAAAATTTAAATCAATATATTGTTTTCTCTGAACGAGTGAACGAGATGATTTTCACATCATTTGGTTGAAAAAATTCTAACCTACGACATCCAATTATCTAAAGTCTTGTAAAGAAATGTCCTATAAGTCGTTCATGGCCTTATTTCAGTGACTTCAAAACTTTAGATTTTCAATAACCACGCATAAACATAGTTTTCTCAAAAACACAAACATGCACATTAATGTTGCTTGCATATTATTGTAGCCCAATATGTGCTGATTACAATGTAATCTGACTTTAACCATTCATATGTTTTTAAGATACTGAAAAAAGCACAAATGTCAGGGCATGTCAAAACTTCTTCAGGGCCCCAAAACACCTCAGACCCCAGAGGGTTAAAGACATAAAACAGGAAGTTACTGTAACTCAGACATGCAATGTCCAATCAGCCCCAAACTTCACGTTTGATAAGAGTCCTGGCCTGAAGATATCTACATGCCCATATTCAGTTATAGTCACAGCGCCACCTGCTGACAACAGGAAGTGACTTTAATGGTGTAACGGACTCCTAGCAACATAATAAAAAGCGTCAGCAAGTTTTAAATAGGCTAGCATCATGCTAGAATCATGTTAAAACATGCTAGCAACACTTAGCTGAGAGCTAAAGCATGATATTAATACAAAGAAAAATAAGTGTAACTCATGCATACAATGTCCAATCTGACCCAAGCTTAATATGTTTGATAAGAGTCCTGGTCTGAACACAAGCCCATGCCCATATTCAGTTATAGTGATAGTGCCACCTGCTGGCAACAGGAAGCCACATGTTTAATACTGTTGTGGATGCCTAGCAACATTTTAAAAAAATTCAACAACTGTTAAACAGGGTAGCAACATGCTAGAAACATGCTATAACATGTTAGCAACATTTAGCTAAGTGCTAAAGCATACTCTTAATGCAATGAAACAGGAAGTTACTGTAACTCAGGCATGCAATGTCCAATCAGCCCCAAACTTCACATGTTTGATAACAGTCCTGGCCTGAAGATATCTACATGCCAATATTCAGTTATAGTTATAGCGCCACCTACTGTCAACAGGAAGTGACATGTTTAACACTGTGACACACTATTAGCAACACACTAAAAAAGCCATTGAGTGCTAAACTAGTTTAAAACGTACTCAAACATGCTAGCAACACTTACTTAGTGCTAAAGCATGTTGTTAAAGACATAAAACAGGAAGTTACTGTAACTCAGACATGCAATGTCCAATCAGCCCCAAACTTCACGTTTGATAAGAGTCCTGGCCTGAAGATATATACATGCCCATATTCAGTTATAGTCACAGCGCCACCTGCTGACAACAGGAAGTGACTTTAATGGTGTAACGGACTCCTAGCAACATAATAAAAAGCGTCAGCAAGTTTTAAATAGGCTAGCATCATGCTAGAATCATGTTAAAACATGCTAGCAACACTTAGCTGAGAGCTAAAGCATGATATTAATACAAAGAAAAATAAGTGTAACTCATGCATACAATGTCCAATCTGACCCAAGCTTAATATGTTTTATAAGAGTCCTGGTCTGAACACAAGCCCATGCCCATATTCAGTTATAGTGATAGTGCCACCTGCTGGCAACAGGAAGTCACATGTTTAATACTGTTGTGGATGCCCAGCAACATTTTAAAAATATCAACAAGTGTTAAATAGGGTAGCAACATGCTATAACATGTTAGCAACATTTAGCTAAGTGCTAAAGCATACTCTTAATGCAATGAAACAGGAAGTTACTGTAACTCAGGCATGCAATGTCCATTCAGCCCCAAACTTCACATGTTTGATAACAGTCCTGGCCTGAAGATATCTACATGCCAATATTCAGTTATAGTTATAGCGCCACCTACTGTCAACAGGAAGTGACATGTTTAACACTGTGACACACTATTAGCAACACACTAAAAAAGCCATTGAGTGCTAAACTAGTTTAAAACGTACTCAAACATGCTAGCAACACTTACTTAGTGCTAAAGCATGTTGTTAAAGACATAAAACAGGAAGTTACTGTAACTCAGATATGCAATGTCCAATCAGCCCCAAACTTCACGTTTGATAAGAGTCCTGGCCTGAAGATATATACATGCCCATATTCAGTTATAGTCACAGCGCCACCTGCTGACAACAGGAAGTGATGTTTAATGGTGTTACGGACTTCTAGCAACATAATAAAAAGCGTCAGCAAGTTTTAAATAGGCTAGCATCATGCTAGAATCATGTTAAAACATGCTAGCAACACTTAGCTGAGAGCTAAAGCATGATATTAATACAAAGAGAAATAAGTGTAACTCATGCATACAATGTCCAATCTGACCCAAGCTTAATATGTTTGATAAGAGTCCTGGTCTGAACACAAGCCCATGCCCATATTCAGTTATAGTCATAGTGCCACCTGCTGGCAACAGGAAGTCACATGTTTAATACTGTTGTGGATGCCAAGCAACATTTTAAAAATATCAACAAGTGTTAAATAGGGTAGCAACATGCTAGAAACATGTTAGCAACATTTAGCTAAGTGCTAAAGCATACTCTTAATGCAATGAAACAGGAAGTTACTGTAACTCAGGCATGCAATGTCCAATCTGACCCAAGCTTAATATGTTTGATAAGAGTCCTGGTCTGAACACAAGCCCATGCCTATATTCAGTTATAGTCATAGTGCCACCTGCTGGCAACAGAAAGTCACATGTTTAATACCGATGTGGATGCCCAGCAACATTTTAAAAATATCAACAAGTGTTAAATAGGGTAGCAACATGCTAGAAACATGTTAGCAACATTTAGCTAAGTGCTAAAGCATACTCTTAATGCAATGAAACAGGAAGTTACTGTAACTCAGGCATGCAATGTCCAATCAGCCCCAAACTTAATATGTTTGATAAGAGTCCTGGCCTGAATACATTTACATGCCAATATTTAGTTATAGTCATAGCGACACCAGCTGGCAACAGCAAATTACTTGTTTTACACTAACTTAAGAATGCAATGTACAATTTGCACCAAACTTGACATGATTGCCAACAGTCCTGGCCTGAAGACATCTAAAAGCCAATATTTCGTAATAGCGCCACCTGTTGGTAGCAGGATATGTCATGACTTACACTCAAGCATGCCATGTTCAATCTTCACCAAACTTCATATGTTTGATAAAAGCGCCGGCCTGAACACATCTGCATGCCAATATTCAGTTATGGGCATAGCGCCACCAGCTGGCAGAAGGAAGATTGGCACATATCAATGACTTTGACATATTCCTCCTACATTTTCTGTGTTAATAGCATAGTGCCCACCATTCGCCACTGATCGGCGGTGAGCCCGAGTGCGAGGGCCCTACCATCGCTGCTTGCAGCTTTAATTAGGGCCCGAGCACCGATGGTGTGAGGACCCTATTGGATCTGCTTCGTTTATTATTATTATTATTATTATTATTATTCTCCAAAATGAATCGCATTTTTGAGGGCTTAGACATACCCGAAAACTCATGAAACTTCGCACACACATCAGACCTGGCGAAAATTTACGTCTGATATGGGTTGCAGAAGTGGGTGTGGCAAAATGGCTCGATAGCGCCACCTTTACACGTTCCGTGGTGTGCGCTTTCAGTTGTGATTCACGTACATGCACGAAAATCGGTACACACATGTAGCTCACCAATACCTACAAAAAAGCCTCTTGGAGCAAAATTTGACACCCAACAGGAAGTCGGTTATTTTTAATTTTCTTAGCAAAATTTGTGTAATTTTTGCCATTTTCAGGCGTCATACTTGAACGAACTCCTCCTAGAGATTTATTCGGATCAACAGCAAATTTGGTGAGTCTAATCTAAAGCCCTTTGTGACGTTAAATTGCGAAGATCTAGAGTTTTCATCGGAGGGCGTGTCCGTGGCGGCCTGGCAAATTTCGATGCTTCGCCATGAAAAAGGAAGTTGCTATAACTCAGGCATAAAATGCCCGATCTGCCCCAAACTTCACATGTGTGATAACACTCCTGACCTGATGACATCTACATGCCCATATTCAGTTTTACTCATAGCACCACCTGCTGGCACCAGGAAGTGTCATGCTGTACTCTGCAACACACTCCTCCAAAAGATTTAATCAGATCAACACCAAAATCGGTCAGTCTAATAAAAAGGCTTTAGCGATGTTAAATTGCGAAGATCTTGAGTTTTCGTTGAAGGGTGTGTCCGTGGCGGCCTGGCAAATTTCGTGGTCTCGCCATGGATATAAAACTTGTTATTACTCAGCCATAAAATGTCCGATTTGCCTCAAACTTCACATGTTCGATAAGAGTCCTGGCCTGAACCAATCTGAAGGCCTATATTCTATTATAATCACAGCGCCACCTGTTGGCAACAGGAAATGACTTGTACCAAACTCCTCCTAGAGATTTAATGATATCAACATTATATTTGGTCAGTCTGATCTCGAGGCCTTAGAGATGTTAAATTGTGAAGATCTTTAGTTTTCGTTAAAGGGCGTGTCCATGGCGGCCTGACAAAGTTTGATGTTTCGCCATGGACATAAAAGTTGTTATAACTCAGCCATAAAATGTCCGATCTGCCTCAAACTTCACATGTTTGGTAAGAGTCCTGGCCTGAAGACATCTAAAGGCCAATATACAGATATTATTATAGTGCCACCTATTGGCAGCAGGATATATCATATCTTGCACTAACTCACACATACCAAGGTCAATCTGCACCAAACTTCATATGTTTGATGAAAGTGCTGGCCTGAACACATCTACATGCCAATAATCAGTTATAGGCATAGCGCCACCAGCTGGCAGCAGGAAGTTTGGCACATTTAAGTGACTTTGATCTATTTTTCCTACATTTACTGTATTAAAAGCATACTGCCCACCGTTTGCTGTGTTCCTAAAGCCACCGGTCGGCGGTGAGCCCATGTGCGAGGGCCCGTTCATCGCTGCTTGCAGCTTTAATTAGGGCCCGAGCACCGATGGTGTGAGGACCCTATTGGATCTGCTTCGTTTATTATTATTATTATTATTATTATTCTTCTCCAAAATGAATCGCATTTTTGAGGGCTTAGACATACCCGAAAACTCATGAAACTTCGCACACACATCAGACCTGGCGAAAATTTACGTCTTATATGGGTTGCAGAAGTGGGTGTGGCAAAATGGCTCGATAGCGCCACCTTTACACGTTCCGCGGTGTGCGCTTTCAGTTGTGATTCACGTACATGCACGAAAATCGGTACACACATGTAGCTCACCAATACCTACAAAAAAGCCTCTTGGAGCAAAATTTGGCACCCAACAGGAAGTCGGTTATTTTTAATTTTCTTAGCAAAATTTGTGTAATTTTTGCCATTTTCAGGCGTCATACTTGAACGAACTCCTCCTAGAGATTTATTCGGATCAACGGCAAATTTGGTGAGTCTAATCTAAAGCCCTTTGTGACGTTAAATTGCGAAGATCTAGAGTTTTCATCGGAGGGCGTGTCCGTGGCGGCCTGGCAAATTTCGATGCTTCGCCATGAAAAAGGAAGTTGCTATAACTCAGGCATAAAATGCCCGATCTGCCCCAAACTTCACATGTGTGATAACACTCCTGACCTGATGACATCTACATGCCCATATTCAGTTTTACTCATAGCGCCACCTGCTGGCACCAGGAAGTGTCATGCTGTACTCTGCAACAAACTCCTCCAAAAGATTTAATCAGATCAACACCAAAATCGGTCAGTCTAATAAAAAGGCTTTAACGATGTTAAATTGTGAAGATCTTGAGTTTTCGTTGAAGGGTGTGTCCGTGGCGGCCTGGCAAATTTCGTGGTCTCGCCATGGATATAAAACTTGTTATAACTCAGCCATAAAATGTCCGATTTGCCTCAAACTTCACATGTTCGATAAGAGTCCTGGCCTGAACACATCTGAAGGCCAATATTCTATTATAATCACAGCGCCACCTGTTGGCAATAGGAAATTACTTGTAGCAAACTCCTCCTAGAGATTTAATGATATCAACATTATCTTCAGTCAGTCTGATCTAGAGGTCTTAGAGATGTTAAATTGCGAAGAACTTGAGTTTTCGTTAAAGGGCGTGTCCGTGGCGGCGTCACAAAGTTTGATGTTTCGCCATGGACATAGAAGTTGTTATAACTCAGCCATAAAATGTCCGATCTGCCTCAAACTTCACAGGTTTTGTAAGAGTCCTGGCCTGAAGACACCTAAAGGCCAATATTCAGATATTATCATAGCGCCACCTGTTGGCAGCAGGATATATCATATATTTCACTAACTCAAACATACCAAGGTCAATCTGCACCAAACTTTATATGTTTGATGAAAGTGCCAGCCTGAACACATCTACATGCCAATAATCAGTTATAGGCATAGCGCCACCAGCTGGAAGCAGGAAATTTGGCACATTTAAGTGACTTTGACATATTTCTCCTATTTTTACTGTATTAAAAGCATACTACCCACCATTTGCTGTGTTCCTAAAGCCACCGGTCGGCGGTGAGCCCGTGTGCGAGGGCCCGTTCATCGCTGCTTGCAGCTTTAATTATTATTATTATTCTTCTCCAAAATGAATCGCATTTTTGAGGGCTTAGACATACCCGAAAACTCATGAAACTTTGCACACACATCAAACCTGGCGAAAATTTACGTCTGATATGGGTTTCAGAAGTGGGTGTGGCAAAATGGCTCAACAGCGCCACCTTTAGACGTTCAGCGGTGTGTGCTTTCAGCTGTGATTCACGTACATGCACGGAAATCGGGACACACATGTAACACACCAATACCTACAAAAAAGCCTCTTGGAGCAAAATCCGGAACCCAACAGGAAGTCGGTTAATATTAATATTCTCAACAAAATTTGTGTCATTTTTGCCATTTTCAGGCGTCGTACTTGAACGAACTCCTCCTAGAGATTTATTCGGATCAACGCCAAATTTGCAGAGTCTAGTCTAAAGCCCTTTGTGACGTTAAATTGTGAAGATCTAGAGTTTTCATCGGAGGGCGTGTCCATGGCGGCCTCGCAAATTTCGATGTTTCGCCATGAAAAAGGAAGTTGCTATAACTCAGGCATACAATGTCCGATCTGTCCCAAACTTCTCATGTGTGATAACACTCCTGACCTGATGACATCTACATGCCCATATTCAGTTTTACTCATAGCGCCACCTGCTGGCAACAGGAAGTGTCATGCTGCACTCTGCAACAAACTCTTCCAAGAGATTTAATCAGATCAACACCAAAATCGGTCAGTCTAATAAAAAGGCTTTAGTGATGTTAAATTGCGAAGATCTTGAGTTTTTGTTGAAGGGCGTGTCCGTGGCGGCCTGACAAATTTCGAGGTCTCGCCATGGATATAAAACTTGTTATAACTCAGCCATTAAATGTCCGATTTGCCTCAAACTTCACATGTTCGATAAGAGTCCTGGCCAGAAAACATCTGAAGGCCAATATTCTATTATAATCACAGCGCCACCTGTTGGCAACAGGAAATGACTTGTAGCAAACTCCTCCTAGAGATTTAATGATATCAACATTATATTTGGTCAGTCTGATCTAGAGGCCTTGGAGATGTTAAATTGCGAAGATCTTGAGTTTTCGTTATAGGGCGTGTCTGTGGCAGTGTGACAAAGTTTGATGTTTCGCCATGGACATAGAAGTTGTTATAACTCAGCCATAAAATGTCTGATCTGCCTCAAACTTCACAGGTTTGGTAAGAGTCCTGGCCTGAAGATACCTAATGGCCAATATTCAGATATTATCATAGCGCCACCTGTTGGCAGCAGGATATATCCTATCTTTCACTAACTCAAACATACCAAGGCCAATCTGCACCAAACTTCATAAGTTTGATAAAAGTGCTGGCCTGAACACATCTACATGCCAATAATCAGTTATAGGCATAGCGCCACCAGCTGGCAGCAGGAAATTTGGCACTTTTAAGTGACTTTCACATATTTCTCCTATTTTTACTGTATTAAAAGCATACTGCCCACCATTAGCTGTGTTCCTAAAGCCACCGGTCGGCGGTGAGCCCGTGTGCGAGGGCCCGTTCATCGCTGCTTGCAGCTTTAATTGTGTTTATGTCTGTGTTCATTCTTGCATTAGGTTTAGTGCTTTGCTGTGCATCTTAGGTTTCTGACCTGTTTACTGCACAATAGCGGCCTGCCCAAAATGAGCAGGAAACACGGGATCTGTGGGCTTTCACAAATCCTCTGCCCGTAGGAGGATGCGCAAAGGAAATACAGTGTGTACTTGTACAGTAGAGAGGGGCTTCTTGTGTCATTTTGATTTCGGACATTGGAGAGAGAGACTACACTGGCTTTCAGTTCCATTCAGCATCCATTAGTCACCCGCTTTCCGACTGGCTGTGCCTCCAAATGCCCAATGTGTTTATTAATTACACTCTTCACTGGACAGCTGTGTCGCATATGGCATAGTTAGGAGGCCCACCACATCACATCCAGTGTTTAGGATCAATTACACAATTCTAACGCTTGAGATGGAGCCCTAGTCTGTCCACTATCTGTGTCAAACTGATGTTATCTAATGGGCCTACAAGGCAGACTGGTGGATGAAAACCACTGTGTATCCTGTGTGATACATTATTATCGTTATTACTATTCAATTAATAAACTTTTTAAAAACATTTATTATAATAATTATGCTTATGTTTTTTGAAATTTCAGATTTTTTAAAATCAATTTAATAAAAAAATATTATGTCATTATTATAAAATATGTAAATACAATAAACAGTAATATTTATTATTTTTATTATAATTATATTTGTTATTATATTTTATTATAATAATTATAATGTTCAAATATTACACATTTATTATTAGAATAGAATCATTATAAAATTATAATTATAAAATACCTCTAAATAAAAATGAAAAACAGTTGTTGTTATTATAAAATATCTAAATACAATAAATAGCAATATTTTTTATTATTAAATTAATAAACAAATAAAAAAAAACTCTAAATAAAAAGTATTAAAAATAAGTTGTTGTTGTTGCTAATATTATTATTATTATTATTATTATTATTATTATTATTAAAAATAAAGATATTTAAGATATTTATAAAAAATATTTAGATATTTATTTTATTGTAATTATATTTTATGTTATTATATTTTATTATAATAATTATATTGTTTACATATTACACATTTATTATTAGAATAGAATCAATTAAATTATAAAATACCTCTAAAAATTGTAATAATAATTTGTTGTTGTTATTAATATTACTACATTAATATAAAAAAGTAGATGTATTTATTTTATTATTTTTATTATAATTATATTTAATTATTAATATGCTAGTATATTTTAATACAATAATTACAATGTTTATATATTACACATTTATTATTAGAATATAATTTAGTTTGTTATTATTATTATTATAAAATATCTAAATACAATAAATAGTAATATTTATTAAGTATTATTATTATTATTAAATTATTGTTATGTTTTATTATAATTATATTATTATAACATTTATATTGTTTACATATTAAACATGTATTATTTGCATAGAATCAGTGTAGTTATAAAATACCTCTAAATAAAAAGTAATAATAATAAGTTGTTTATTATTATTATTAAATGAACATAATAAATAATATTTTTATTGAGATGTTTTTTTATTATTATAATTATGCTTATGATTTTTCAAATATGACACATTTATTGTAATAATAAAATCTATTTCATTATTAAAATACCTCTATATAAAGAGTAATAAGTTATTATTAAATTAATATCATTTTAATATAATCTTTTATTGAGATGTATTTTTATTTTATTATTTTTATTATAATAATTATATTTAGGATTTTTTTTAATATTACAGTTATTATAATAATAAAATCAATTTAATTATAAAAATACCTTTAGAAAAAGTAATAATAATAAATTATTATTATTGTTGTTATTATTATTAAGAATTTTTGTTTTTAATTTTAATGTTTTTTTTTACATTTATTATGACTATTAAAATAAACTCCTTGTCCTTATCACCCTTATTTTTGCTAATGATTCCACATTTATCCATTTCTTATCAACCTTGTGGTGCATATTATTGTTTAATGGTGTTGTATTGCTACGTAAATTTAAAAGGTTCATTCTTTTCACAGTCTGGTGTTAAATGCAAGGCTATGTTGCATATCTGGTTAAAAATGAATTACCACTGTAGTCTTGTTTCTTTCTTTGCTCTCGCTCTTTCTCTGCTTGTTCCTCCCATGTTTCCTGTCACTGACTGATGCCATCATTAGCTGTGCCATCTGCGTCTGATGGCTAGAGACAGACGAGGCTTGTGTCCCACTCCGAGGGGATTGAGGCAGGCCATCAATCCCTCTGACATGTGGCATACTGAGACAGACTAGCTCAGGCCCAGCTTAACTGAGCAGAGAGGAGTTCTCTTGAAACTCAGTAAGCTTTTCAATGCCCTGGCAATCTGGGGACAAACTGTAAACATGTTGCAGTGTCGCTTCAAAATTCATTAACGGTAACCAAAAAGTGTTGGTGTCCAAGTGTTTTTAGAGAAGCGTTTTAGAGGGAAAGATTGTATGAATTCTTAGAAATGTTATTTTATTATTCATATTGGTTTAAAGGTGCCATAGAATGCATTGAGAGAATATTTTAAATTGTTCTCTGATATCTACATAGAAGGTATATGGCATAGGAAAGGGCAAACAATCTCCAGAAATGGTTTTACAGGTCCATTTACAACCCTAGGATTTGCCCCTAGAATGAAATGCTCTGTTATTGCCTTATTTGGAAGCTTCATGAATATTAATGAGCTCTGCTCTGATTGGCTGTTTCACAGAGCTGCTCATCTATATAGCTCGCACATGGATAAAAATATATATTTGATTAGGAGCTCTAGCCGCTTTTAATATGCGGTTTGTTGAATCTGCCATTTTGAATCGCGGACATTTTAGTCTCATTACTGTGATCGCATGTGCTCTGTGTAAAGTTACAATGCAGAGACACAAGTACTTACCACACAAGTTCAGCTGCTTGTCAGTGATTCTCAAGATCTGTAAATCATTCGCCATCATCAGGCAGTTATTTCTCCATCATTCACCATCATCAGTGCAGTCATCTGTCTGTTTATGTGGTAAGTGAAATCCTATGTATTGCAATGTATTGTAACAGGCTAGCGCTAGCCTTAAGCTAACCGTGTCCCTTCTGTGGCTTGCCTTGTTTTACTGATGTGCTGACGTTAGTGATGATTGGGCGATGCAAATGTTGTAGGCGTAACTATTAACGAACTCGGGAAAGTTTCCTAACAGTCGGTGTTATGTTGGAATTGACCTATTTTTCAGTGGTCTTTTGCAAACACTAGATTTATATAAGAAGAAGGAAACGATGTTGTTTGAGACTCATGATATGTCATGTCCATGTACTGAACTGTTATTATTCAACTATGCCAAGGTAAACACAGTTTTCCATTCTATGGCACCTTTAAACTATTGTACTATAAAATGTAATGCAAATAATTTAATGGTTAATGATGATGGTTTTAAGAAGTAAGCTTGTATTGTGTGATGTGCCAGGATCTTAGTGGCTCTACCGCAGTTTGTGTGAAATAAAACCAGGCCATTCACAAGCCACTCTTATTGATTTCTGCATAACACATAAGTGACGTGGCTGAGTGAAGCCAGTGACCTGAGCCCAGCTCATCTCATGGGAAACACTATTGTTTTGGCCGGACATCAGCCAATAACACAAAACATCCGGTCTCTTTCTCCTTCTCCTCTTTTGTATTCAGTAAGACAAATGAGAAACCACTGGAAGGCCGTGTGTATTGACCTACATGTACATTTGTTTATTTATACATGACATTTAGGAGTACTACATCCATCTTATTAAATTACTCAGCAGGGTGGTTCGCAGTCAGGTCGCGTTGCCTTTGCATCCTGTTACTACAATAAACATCTTTGCCTCTAGTAAATACTGGAAACTTATGTTTTGTTTGTGCATGTGTGTCTAGGCTAGATATACAGCAGTTTATAGTTTATTTCTGTTTGTTAAGACTTCCGGAGTCTCCGAGAACTTTTATTGGAAGGCATTTTCATGCTGTAAAATTTAAAATATGTGGTTACAACTTCCCTGCTTATATAAAGCAGGGAACTAGATGAGATTCAGCAGTGAGAAAATTGTACAGAAACTCCAGTGAGGACTTTTTAGAGAGGAAAGCGGATAACTGCGAGGATTTATAAAAAAAAAGAAAAAAAGACTTTGATCCTGTTCTGGTTGATCCAGAAATGGAATCTCTCAAGCCGTACACCTTCATTGCATTAGGATAAGATTGCGTGTGAAGTGCACATTCAGTGGTTTGTGCTATTTTTTTTTTTTGCACACTAAAGCGGTTTATAAGGCTCTGCATGTGTATACGAGGGAAATGTATTATGAATTTAGTTAGAATGTAAATAAGACAATGTAAATTTACAGAAATGTAGCTTTATATCCAATGGATTTTTGTGTTTTGATGTTTGTTATTAGTTTTTCTGTGTAAAAAATTACAATACACATCAAATGATTTCTGTTAAATGTAAATGTACCCTACCAGTCAAAAGTTTTTGAACAGTAGGATTTTGAATGTTTTTTAAAAAAGTCTCTTTTGCTCACCAAGCCTGCATTTATTTGATCCAAAGTACAGCAAAAACAGTACATTTTTTTGAAATATTTTTACTATTTAAAATAACTGTTTTGTATTTAAATATGTAATTTATTCCTGTGATTTCAAAGCTGAATTTTTAGCATCATTACTCCTGTCACATAATCCTTCAGAAATCATTCTAATATTCTAATTTGCTGTTCAAGAAACATTTATTATTATTATTATTATGTTGAAAACAGCTGAGGATTTTTTTGCAGGTTTCTTTGATGAATAGAAATTTCAGAAGAACAGCATTTATCTTTTGTAACATTATAAATGTCTTTATCATCACTTTTGATCAATTTAAAGCATTCTTGCTGAATAAAAGTATTAATTTCTATCATTTCTTTCCCCAAAAAGCTTTTTATTTCAGATAAATACTAATCTTGTTTTGTTGCTCAACTGTTTTAAATATTGATAATAATAATAATAATAAAAATGTTTCTTGAACAGCAAATTAGCATATTAGAATGATTTCTGAAGGATCATGGCTTCCACTATCCACTTGGATAGCCTCTGTTTCGTGACTGAAAGCCCCTTGGTGCGGCCACCGAAACACACAAACAGCTGTTCTGACTGCCTAAAAGAAGCCGAACGCTCTAAATAACACCTCAATGCTCTAACGGGGCAGAGGGGATTAAAGTCTTGGTCTTGGTCCGCAGGAGGAAGAGCCAAGAGGGAAATAACCTGGTCTCTGAACGGCGTCGAAAGACTCTTAGGTACATAGCCGCATCTTGGTTTCAGGATGACTTTAGAGTCATTTGGCCCGAATTCCAAGCATACAGGATTCACAGAGAGAGCCTGTAAGTAACCCATACGTTTGACTGATGCCAATGCCAGAAGCAGGGCAGTTTTTAACGTCAGAGGGCGAAGGTCAATGGACTGAAGCGGTTCAAATGGAGGGCTCTTCAGAGCCCTCAGCACTGTGGGTAGGTCCCAAGGAGGGACTGTGATGGGGCGAGGAGGGTTAAGTCTTCTCAACCCCTTCAAGAAACGAACGACCAGATCGTTCTTTCCCACAGATTGACAATTTTTAAGGGCATGAAATGCCGCTATGGCCGCCACATAGACCTTGAGCGTGGAGGGAGAACGTCCCTTATCCAACAGCTCCTGAAGAAAGGACAAAATCACTGATATGTCACACAAAGTCGGATCTGCACCGTGGGTGGAACACCAGGCGGAAAAGACAGACCACTTAAGACCATAAAGACGCCTCATAGAGGGCGCTCTGGCCTCAGAAATAGTGTTCAGAACGGTCTCGGGGAGACTTGTAGGCTCCCGTCGAGAGACCATACATGCAGCGCCCACAGTTCCGGCTGGGGGTGCCAAAGCGTTCTGTTCGCCTATGTTAAGAGATCCCGTCTCAGCGGAATGGGCCATGGTGCTGATGACAGCAGCTGATAGAGATCTGGGAACCAATGCTGGTTCTGCCAGAATGGGGCCACCAACAGGACTTTGAGTTTCTGTTCCCTGACTCGCCTGATTACCTGCGGTATCAGGGCAGTCGGGGGGAACGCATACAAGGGGAGATTGGGCCACTCGTGGGCCAATGCATCCTGTTCCCTTGAAAAATAGATTGGCAGTGAGCATTGTCTTTTGAGGCGAAAAGGTCTACTTGCGCCCTGCCAAAG
The DNA here is from genome assembly GCF_049309525.1 of Garra rufa. Lineage (NCBI taxonomy): Eukaryota > Metazoa > Chordata > Actinopteri > Cypriniformes > Cyprinidae > Garra > Garra rufa. The sequence goes on along the minus strand of NC_133365.1, from coordinate 36,824,278 downwards.
ACTGTCCATATTTCCTGAATCGTTTGGGGATGAAGCATCCATTCGTCTGAGGAGACGTTGCTCCGAGACAGCATGTCTGCTCGCTGATTCAGCCTGCCTGGCACGTGCGTTGCTCTCAGTGAGCGGAAGTTGAGCTGAGCCCATCGTAGGAGACGTTCCGCTAATGTGAAAAGACGTCTCGACGAAAGACCTCCCTGGCGATTTATGTAAGACACCACTGTCATGTTGTCCGAGCGGACTAATACGTGGTGTCCTTTCAAGACTGTTAGAAGGGTATGAAGGCCTAAACACACTGCTAGCATTTCCAGGCAGTTGATGTGAAGGCGTTTTTCTGCTTTCGACCATTGGCCGAATACAGGCTGGCCATCGCACAGTGCTCCCCAACCTGAGTTGGATGCATCTGTTGAGACCATCTTCCTTCTGCACACCATGTCCAGGGGAACGCCCTGTTCCATCCAGTGAAGGTTCGTCCAAGGAGTCAGAGCTGTGATACAGGCCTGATCTACCTTGATGCGCAAGCGTCCTAGACGCCAGGCCCGAGGAGGAACCTTTGGTTTCAACCAGTACTGCAGAGGGCGCATTTGAAGTAGGCCCAGCTGGAGTACCGGAGATCAGGGGCGCCGCTAAGGGGGGGAAAGTTAGGACAATTCTAAGGGCCCACGCCATTTAGGGGCCCCCAGAGGTTTGCTTTTGTGTGGTAGGGGGGGCCCAACCTCATATTTTGTCATAGGGCCCAAAATTGCGAGCGGTGCCCCTGCCGGAGATGCCGAGGCCATAAGGCCCAGCATCTTCTGGAAAGCTTTGAGAGGGTGAAGGGCTCCGATTTTGAAGGAGGCCGCGAGCTTCCTGATAGCCTGGGCTCGTTGTGACGCAACCGTTGCCTTCATTTTAATGGAGTCGAAAACTGCTCCCATGAATGAAATACGTTGGCTGGGGAACAGAGCGCTCTTGGCAAAATTGACCCTGAGTCCTAGGCACTTTAAGTGGCTGAGGATCATGGATCTGTGCTGTATTAGCTCGTTCTCTGACTGGGCCAGGATGAGCCAGTCGTCGAGGTAGTTCAAGATGCGGATTCCCGTCTGTCTCAGGGGGGAAAGCGCCGCGTCCATGCACTTCGTAAATGTGCGGGGAGCTAAGGACAGTCCGAACGGAAGGACTGTATATTGATAAGCCACTCCCTTGAAGGCGAATCTCAAAAATTGCCTGTGGTGGGGGGCAATTTGGATGTGGAAGTATGCATCTTTCAGATCCAGTGAGCAAAACCACTCCTCTGTGCATATTTGCGAGAGGATCTGTTTTAACTTGAGCATTCTGAACGGCCGTCTCATGAGGGCGCAATTCAGACGTCTGAGGTCGAGGATGGGTCTTAGACCGCCATCCTTCTTTGGGACGAGGAAGTAACGGCTGTAGAAGCCTGTTTCGCTCTGTTTTGGTGGAACCGTTTCTACGGCACCTTTTGCCAACAAATTCCTCACCTCCGTACGCAAAACGTCTATGTTTTTGCTGTGAACTGAGGTGGAGACCACCCCATGAAAGCGAGGTGGTCTTCGAGCGAACTGGAGTGTGTAACCTCGTTCTATTATACCCAAAACCCACTTCGACACTCCGGGGATGGCTTTCCATGCCTTGGCCCGTGTGGCGAGGGGTTGCATTGGTTCGAGCAGTTGATTGCTGCTCGAAAACTCTGGAAGAGGAAATTTGCTCTCTTTTTGAAAATGTTTGTGTTTTATTTTTCCCGCTATCACAGCGGTAAGCTGTAAGGGCGCTGACAGAAGGGCCCCATGAGTTACAGCCATATTTCTTACAAACATGCAGCCTTCCGCACCCGGAACAAAACGGGGTGTTTGGAGGCTTAGGAGAGACATCTTGGGGGCTGGTCCGGCTCCAGCTAGACTCGGCCCCTTCCTCTTCCTGTTCCTTTGATCGGGAAGACGCTGGAGACGCCTGGTCCAACACGACCTTGGGTCGGGGTCCCTGGCGCTTAGTGAAAGGGTAGTCTCGCGTAGCCAGACCTTCAGACTGACGGCTGAAGGTCTGGAATTCATGGCAGCTTTAATTGGCCAAGGCCCGCTCATAAGGCCGTTTGACCGACATGTCAAACAGCCAATCACAGTTCGTTTCGTTCAGCGTCACGTTTCGGTGCATGGAAATGCCTCAACAACAGACTGGCATGCAACAAGTCAGTCATTGAAATAACCAGTTAAGTAAAAAGAGGGAGAACAAGCAGTAAGTCAGTAATTTGTTCGCGAACGTCGCAAAAGTGTATAACAACAATCGCGTCTGCATAAGCACCTTTTAGCAAAACGCCGAGTAAATCAGTCTGCACTTTGTTTCCCGGAGGACCGATAGCAAACGCGACACTCGCGTCTCCCGGAAATCCGGTCAAATTCAACTAATCAGATGACGACTTCGACATTCCTGAAGTGTTTCCAGTTAAGTGTACCACATGCATCAGACGTTTAGCCAACGTTCCGTGGGGGTGACGTCTGAGGCTGAGACTAAGGGAAAGGGTAGCGTCTGGCCGAGCGGGAGCGGTGGCGGGGCTCCGCCTGGGGAGCTGGCTGAGTGGTCTTCGCAGGCTGCTGAGTCGGCGCCGAGTTGGGGTGACTAGGGGCCGTTGCGGAGCTTGAACGCTTGGGGAGGAAGTGCCGCATAGCTTGGGATGACTTCTGTGCCGCGGTGAAGCGTTCCGCAAAACCTTCCACAGCTGGACCGAACAGGCCGAAATAGGGGAGAAATAGGGGAGTCAAGGAAGGCGACTTTGTCCGCGTCCTTGATCTCCGTCAAATTCAGCCATAAGTGGCGCTCCAGCACCACTAAACTGGCCATCGACCTGCCAATTGCCTGTGCCGTCATCTTAGTGGCATGTAACGCCAAGTCGGTCGCGCTGCGTAGCTCTCTGAACGCAGCTTCATCCAGGCCCGCCTCGTCCATACCACGGAGGAGCTTTGCTTGGTACACCTGGAGGACCGCCATTGAGTGAAGCGCCGACGCCGCCTGTCCAGCTGACGAGTATGCTCGTCCAGCGAGGGCCGAAGTAGCCCTGCATGGCTTGGAGGGGTGAGCTGCCTTTGCCTTCCATCCGATGGCCGTGGGCGGGCACAAATGCACGGCCACAGATTCATCCAGCGGGGGCAGCTTGTCATAGCCCTTCTCTTCAGCGCTGTCAACCGTCGTGAGGGCGGAGGAAGAGGAAGCACGTAGGCTGGCGGAGTATGGAGCATGCCAATATTTGGAGATCTCGTCGTGTACTTCAGGGAAGAACGGCGAGGCTCGTTGATGAGGGGCCTGACGGCGTCCCCGCAGAAACCACTCGTTGAGGCGGCTCCGTGTGGGCTCCTCTCTATGAGGTGAAGGTGAGGCACGCGGGGGCTGAGCCGGCGTGAGCTCATCTGTCACCATGTGCTGGGTTTTTCTGCCCCACTCCTGCGAGGGAGTAAGCGGGAGGGCGCGAAGGGCGAGGTCGCTCTCTGAAAAGAAAGCGAGCCGTGAGCGCAGAGAGGAGAGACTCATGTTCCCACAATGGGAACACTCCGTCTCAGTGAGCGCCGTCTCGGCGTGGGCGTGACCCAAGCACGAGACGCACTCGACGTGGCCGTCAGCAGCAGACAGAAACGTCGCGGCATTTGTAACAACGCTTAGTAATTTGCTCTTTTAGAATTGCTCTTTTTCGCTGTCACCGGATAGCGGCAGGGAATCTCAATCAGCTGCAGTAGCGTCAATCCGCCGAGCAGGAAGGATCCGCTGCGAAGCTCGTCGACGGTGAGAAGAGTCTTCTATTCTTGAGCGAATTCAGTCTCTGCGAAGATGTGAAGTCGTCGCTGAAGGAGAAGGATCTGAGATCCTATGGCGAAATGCACGCTTATATAGCCGATCACTCCGCCCCTTTTGGCGCGATCGGGTGCGAATCATCGCCATAGGCTCGTGCAGCTCTTTTGCCAAGCCATTGGTTCGTTTCTTACTCACTGCGCGAACCAATGGCCGTGCAGTTACACTGCGTTATTGAAATGCTTCAATTTCAATCAGTGCATTATGGACATATTGAAATCCAGTAGCTGTCTCAGGAGAAAAAGGAACTTTTCCCCATAGCGTCTTTACGACGCAGTACGAGTAAAGTATCGAAAGGGAACGATGACTTTTTACAATAAATCAGGTAACGTGAAGGCCACATAAACTTCATAACTTGGCCTGTAAAGTTTGTCAAAGCATTATTTCTAAAGTTATATACATCGCCTGCACCTTGCATGTTCGCTTATTAAATATATTAGATATTTTGCTAGTTTTCCCACACAATTAATTGTGATAAATGTGTGTAGACGTGTGGGTTTACTCAGACCTAACGATACGCAACAACTGTGTCTAAGAAATCACACAAAGTTTTGTGCATATGACTTGAGCAGGTTTTATGCTTGGATGAATGATCTCTTCGAAAGTCCCTCTCCATCTTTATGTCACCCAAATCCAGTAGCTGTCTTTGTGCCTGCAGTAAATCTCCTGATAGATGACTCTTCCCTTATTGCCTAAACTGTCACCTGGAATTACGTGAAGTTTCTCTGTTATTTCCTCCCACAGAATCTCATTAATGTTTGAAATCCTCCTGCCTGCTGGTGTCAGACTATTGTTTGTTATAAAGAAGACAAAAAACGCATTGCCGGTGAATCTTTTTCACTGCAGCAGTGGCCATGAACTGAATTTTAGAATGTGAGAGACTTGAAATGATTTCAATCAGTGCATTATGGACATTTTTGTTGTTTTCACTGTTCTCAACCTGCTATCCCCTACTCTGTTCCTAATTCCATTTCTGTTATACAGTGTATATATATATAGCAGGGATACTCAAGAGCCTTCTAAGTGATTTTAAAGTGCTTTTATGCTGCAGTAGGCAAAGGGCAGCAAATAAATGGAAGGATGGAGGTGTATCTGACTTTTGGGGATCACACATGCTCATCGCTCCTCCCTGAGCTTGCAAATAAGAGGCACAGTGGGGGAGTGGACAGTAAGGTGCTAATGATACACTAAAATAATGTAGAGAGCTGGTTTCATGCCTGAAAAAGAGCAAGGAGTAACAGTTATGAACAAGGTTTTGGCCACCCCTGGTGACCATGAGAACATTAAGTAAAACTGAGATAGCGGTAATGAATGACTTTAGTGTCACAGGCCTGTGGCACCAAATTTAATTCAGGCAATACAGAAGGACTGTTAAGGCAGAACTCTGGTTGCAGTAATTACATTGGGTGAGACATTGCCGTCTGCATTGGAGGACTAGTGATGGAGAGTGATGGTGTTATTGAGGACATTCCCGGGGAATATATTCACTTATTCTTTATCACTAGGGGCTCAGTGTTTCAGCTAATATGCTTAAATATACCCAGTGAATTGCTGTGCGATATTTCTGGAAGGACTTCACACCGTCAATTAATCCTCATGAACAGTAGTATATATGTTCAAAAGTTTGGGATCATTCTTTTTTATTTAAAGGAGACTTCTTAAGCCCCTTTTTACAAGATGTACTATAAGTCTCAGGTGTCCCCAGAAATTGTCTGTGAAGTTTCAGCTCAAAATACCCCACAGATAATTTATTATATAATTTTTTGAAAATGCCTGTTTTGAGTGGAAGCAGAAACAACTTTTTTCGTGCATGTCTCTTTACATACAAATAAGCTGCTGCCCCCTGCCCCCTTTTCAGAATAGGGCTGTGCCTTTACAGCTCCTAACTTAGATGCTCTGCTAAAATATGTGTTTGGTTTTGATTACCATGTCTAGTGTGCTGAAATCATGTGTTTTAAACCATATTAGTTTAAACTTCTGATATACGTTTTTCTGAGTGCACACATCTGAAGCATGCACACAGAAAATGGCTGTCACATGGCATGTGAGTACTAGACTAAGTTCTCTTTCATGTCTTATTGCACTTAAAGTTTATGTTAAAAACACATGAGTTACAAAAACAGTCAGTTATCTATAGGGTTGGGAATCGAAAATCGATTCCGATTCTGGAATTGGATACTTAGATAAAGAATCGGATACTTGTTATAAAATTAAAATTTCGATTCCTCGTTTCAATTCCTGGGTGCATTTTTTCATTTAGTGATCTGCCAGGACCTTCCGTGCGTGCAATCTGCAAGGACCTTACGTGGTAATGTAAACATCAGAGTCTACAAGATGGATCGCGGTAAGCGTTTAAAAGTGTGGCTATGCTTTGTAAAAACCGAAGACAAAGCTACCGCTGCACGCAAAATTCATCTTAGAGATCTGCAAGGGACGGATGTTTTAGTCCCGCGCCCTCCCGCTCCAGAAGGAATATATGTTATTTCGTCCCGCAAATGCCCACATAAAAGTAACTTATACCCCCGCGGGAAGACAGGTATCTACTTCATCTCTTGGCTGCATGAAACAAACCCTCCCGTTAATGTAAAGGCAAAGATGATCGGAGTAATAGTAACGAACTCGCGCGTGCGCGTAAGTCCGTTGTCAACAACGCATAAGTCCGTTGTTGATTCACAAACTATTCATGATTTCGGGGCTCTGATCCATAGTATTTTTGCCTGAAATTTCAAAATATTTACATAGTTTTCAAAATGAATGTCCTGTGAGTGTTTTATAATGAATACTTACCTATAGAGGTGGATCTTGTAAGGGTCAGTGGTGTTTATGCACATATGAGCACCAGCATAAACAGATTTAGAATGTATTTATTGTATTTTTCATTTATATATTTATTTTATAATAAATACAAACAGTAGATATTCAGTCACTTAAGAAAGAGTACTCTGAAGTTGTGAAGAATGTCTGAATTAAATAATTTAAGTGCTTTAAATCTGTGTATGTATATACATGTTAAAAAGTTAGAGCAGAGGGTTTTCTTTTAAATTCAAAAGTATAGCTTTAATTTAAAGTTTGTTTGAATTTTTTATAACATGCAGGAGAAAAATAAAAAGGCAAAACAAATGTTTTGGTTAATAAAAAAGGTTCAAAAATAAACACCTTTAGAGGAAATGTCAGGCATAGGGGGGCCTTGCAAAATTTACCCAAAAGGAAGGGGGGGCCCTGGTATAAAAAAGGTTGAGAACCCCTTTAATAAAATAATATGTTGCAAGCAAGCACTGAAAATAAACATGTGTGATATATTAAGGTTTGACTTTTGTGGTTGTTGTTGTTTTATTAAACTGGAATCGAAACTGGGAATCGAAAAGAATCGGAATCGATAAGTGGAATCGGAATCGGAATCAAAATCGATAAAATTCAAATGATACCCAACCCTTGTTATCTATTTCTAGATGATATATGTCCCCGTTAAATGTAACACTAAAGATATACACTGCTGCTCAAAAGTTTGGGATCAGTAAGATTTTTAAGGGTTTTTAAAGATGTGTCTTATGCTCATCAAGGTTGAATTTATTTGAATAAAAATACAGAAAACAATGTAATGTTGTGAACTATTTTTTCAATTTAAAATAACTATTTTCTATGTGAATATATTTTAAAATATAATTTAATCCTGTGATACAAAGCTACATTTTCAGCATCACTCCAGTCTTCAGTGTCACATGATCCTTCAGAAATCATTCAATATGATTTATTATCAGTGTTGGAAACAGTTAAATGTTTTTTGGAACCTGTAATACTTTCTTTTCAGGATTCTTTGATTAATAAAAGGTTAAAAAGAACAGCATTTTAGGTAAAATAGAACGGTTTTTCACCAAGGATGTGTTAAATTTATAAAATGTGATAGCATAGATTTACATTGTTAGAAAGCATTTATATTTTGAATAAATGCTGTTCTTTTTAACTTGTTATTCATCAAAGAATCCTGAAAAAAAGAATCAGAGGTTCCAAAACAATATTTGTAACACTGATAATTCTAATAATAAATCCGCATATTAGAATGATTTCTGTAGGATCATGCGACACTTAAGACTGGAGTAACAGCTGATCTTTTTTTTTTTTACTTTCCATTCCTCGAATAATCATAAAGAGATGTATAACAAAATATTAAGCAGCTAAACTTTTCAAAATTTGACAATAATAATAAATGTCTCGAGCACCAAATGAGTATGTTGATTTGTGAAGGATAATGTGAAAGACTAAAGCAGTGGCTGCTAAAAATTCAGCTTTGGCATCACAGGAATAAGTGACATGTTAAAATACATTAAAATACATTATTCTAAAATATTTCACCAAACAAGTAGAATGGCTATCTAGGCTTTTATGAATGACATGTGAGCAGTGTTTTATAATGAGGGTCTGTGCAGAATAAGTATATATGGCATTTTAGTACACACAAATAACAATCAAGACAATTAACTCCACATATTCTGTTCTGCACACAAAACACAGTGACATACTGTTAAGTCAAGGAACTACTAGTAAGTTGTCACCATGTGACACATGACTCTAAAGGGAACAATGAACACAACAAAAGTGCAAATAATCTACTAAATAATGTCAAAAACCTTGGTGACCCTGGCATTAAAAACTTTGTGCTAGAGATGTGCAAAAATGCCATTGGTAAAATAGAACATGGCATCTTATATCGTAGAGCGATGGTCTTGTGTTTGTTGGAAAATAGAAACTTTCCTGTTTTTCCTTTTGATGGATGTCATTCTCTAAACCCCTGAGCTTGTAAATCAATACTCCAATGTTTCAGTGCTGGATTCTGCTAATATCCATAGTGTTACTCTGCAGGAGCCTGTCAGATACTCCAATAACTGCAGCCAGGGCTTAAGGGAGTTTTATGAATTACACATTATGTGCTTTATTTTACTGTCACTTTTATTCAGTTTGTATTCGCTTTGCTCTTTGAACATTTTGTTTATTGTCAAGGCAACATTTGTTCTTCATAGACAGCATATAGCCTCGCCACACATAAAATGCTATGTAAATTTCCCGTAAGAGGAGTGTGACCACACTTCAGGCAGGACTTAATTAATTTAATGGCTTTAATGCAAATATATTGTCTTTCATTGTGCCAAGAAATGATAGGCCCTGCAGTAAACAATATTTCTTTACAGAGAATGACCATCAGTTAAAAATAAACTAGATTAAGCTTTCGCAAAATGAAGTTGCCTGCTCATGTACTGTCGCCCTCTCTTGTGGCGGCTCATTTATCTTCTTTAAATTTCCATCTCATTTAGCATTTTAATTTACGGTATCAAATAAAATTTTTGCAGTAGTGGTTGTTAATTGCCTAAATTTAATTTTGTGTCCCAACTAAAGCATGCATTATAGTTTTATCAACCCCGCTGGAAAGAATGTAACAGAAGAGTGAAAAACAGATTGAAGGAATAATGCTTGTGTTTTGGCAGGGTATAAATTTCCTGGCACAACCAGGGTACTTTTCAACAAGTCTCTTGTTCGTGGTCGTCCCAGTTTTTTCAAATATGCTAATAAATCAAAGCTTTATAGAAGCTCATGTGGAGTATCTTTAGTCTCTGCTATAGCTTTTGCAGTCACTACTAATATAGTGTATATATCAAATCATACATGAAGTTGCAAAAAGGGCTGAAGAACAGAGTTTGCATTTAGGACCGTCAGTGTAAACAAAGTCTGTCAAAGATATGGGTCAGTTCACTCACTGCTCAATGACACCTATGAACACTAATAAACAAAAGACAGGAAGTGGCCCATTCTCTCCAATTGTCCTTTCTGCTAAATAATAGGATGTGATGTCAAGGCTGAATTGAGCTTTTGTAAACATTGACCATGGCAGAGTGGACAGCCACTGAGGTGTTAAAACTGATTATTAGGTCAGCATTATGATTCTCTGGTGTGTTTATTTGTGTCTGCTCTGTGGTGATGCTGCCATCCATGCATAAAAATGCATAAGCAAGAAAATGAAGCATGGCTTTGTGTGTGTGTGTGGGTCAGACTCGGGACTGTCAGAAACCCTCCTGATAAAGTCAGTGACAACAGCTTGTTAGTTATATAGCAGTGTAGGACACATCTAAACAAAACAATGAATAAAATCCAAGTAATTGTGTTGTTGCTGTCAAGATCAGAAATAATTTTCAACTAGAATCACAGCAAGAATAAGACTAAAGAATAATGTTTTATTGTGTTATCCAAACAGTCATCACATCGCTGGAAAGAATTTGTTACGTGAGTTTCTCTTTTGCTTTCTGAGCATGTACATACAGAAAATCCAAAAAGACCTCAAGCTATCTGGATTGCAACCAGGGTCCAAAATCACACTCTTCAAGTGCCAAATGAGAGTATAGCTTGGCTTTGGCAAGTGCATAAAACAAAGTTCATTGCCAGTTGGCAGATAATTTTATTTGAAATGGCAATATTACATGATTTGAAACAGGTAGTGTGCCTCTTGTGATGTAAGCAGTAGAATCAAAGCAGTACAAATTGTAAAACTTTATTTTCTATGATGAACTATATCTATACTATTGTTTTTTTATAGGATTCTTGATGAATGGAAAGTTCAAAAGAGCAGCATTTATTTGAAATAGAAATTCCATGTCATAAAGTAGAAGTGTTTACCGTCACTTTTTGAATTTAATTTAATAATTTTGAATGGTTTGATTTTAATAATTTTGAACAGTAAGATTTTTAATGTTTTTTAAAGAAGTCTCTTCTGCTCACCAAGCCTGCATTTATTTGATCCAAAGTACAGCAAAAACAGTAACATTTTAAAATATTTTTACTATTTAAAAAAACTGTTTTCTATTTGAATATATTTTAAAAAATTAATTTATTCCTGTGATTTCAAAGCAGAATTTTTAGCACCATTACTCCAGTCACATTATCCTTTAGAAATCATTCTAATATTCTGATTTGCTTCTCAAAAAACATTTACTATTATCATTATGTTGTAAAACAACCAAGTAGATTTTTTTTCAGGTTTCTTTGATGAATAGAAAGTTCAGAAGAAAATCTAATCCTACTGTTCAAAAACTTTTGACTGGTAGTGTATATTTACAATAAAATAATAAAAAATCTTCTCAATTTCTATATTGGTTGGCAAAAACGTTGGACCTAGGTTCCAACAAACAAGTACAGAGAAACGTAACCGTAGAGGAAAAAAAACTTCTCTGCAATTTGCAATGAATCTCTCCCCCAATATTTAGGGGTGTGTACCAGACAGCACAGAACCTTGGCCATTGCCGATAGTTTTATATAGCAATCTACAGAATTTACCATCTTGTCCCTGGTTGCCAAACTTCTGCAGACTTACCAAACACACCTCCCCAGCATATTGTGCTATTACGCTCAAATCCAAAGCCTTAAAGTCTAGTGTGTGGACACAACCACCCTACAATGATAAAAATTCATTCACTCAGCCTTCTCAGTTATCAAGCTGTTTTTATTTTCAGTCCCTTATTAGCATATTCCCTCCCTTAGCCAGTTGTACGTTGTCTGTCATTTTCTCCATGCTCGAGAAGCTGTAGCAACAACAATGTCTCATAAGCCTGGCAGGTATTTTGTAATTGGATGTAAAAGTGAACATAACAGTGTTGATTTTCTCCTGACATCAGTGCCACTGAGGCACCGAATACACAAAAAAGAGGGGTGGGGTGAGCAGTAGCTCATTATCATTTAAAGGGTCACGCACCGAAAAAAGTCACTGTGAACAGAGCCGTTTCTGACAAGGTAAAAAGGGTGTTGTTTTACACGACAATTCATACCAACTTGTAGAAAATGAGCATCTGATGTCCCCTTTAAATATAAAATAAGTAATGTTTTAAATCATGATTCCATTGTAATGTTTTTCTGCTTTGTTTTTTTTTTCCAGAGGTGCCACCTAGTCCAGTGAAAACACTCTCAGAAACCTCACCTGTGAGCTCAACCCGTCAGCACCGGGACTCTGATCGCTACTGTCAGCTGTGCAATGCTTGGTTCAATAATCCAGGAATGGCACAGCAACACTACGACGGCAAAAAGCACAAGAAGAACGCCGCACGTGCAGACCTACTGGAACAGCTAGGGAAGACTTTAGACATGGGAGAGATGAAAGGTACAGACTCTTAAACTCTTAAATGGCTGTTCATGGCTGCATGATTAATTTTGTTGATTGGTTCATCAGATGATGAGGCACTGAAGTAAATGATAAAAGATTTGTATTGCTTTACTGTCCTGCAGGTCTTTGATGGAAATGAGAGTGTTAATTATAATGGCCAGTGCAGCTGCCTAGAAATGAATTTGTTATGCAAAATTACCTACTGTGTCATGTAATTAGGCTTAAAATGACTTGGTCGGATGCTGTTATATGGTAATGGAGGTTAACAGAGATATAGATTGAATACAAATACAAATATTTCCCTATATGTTTTTGTTTCACATTATTGATTTGTTATATATATATGAAAAAATAAAATAAAAGTTGTGACAGAGTATGGTAAATGAGAGTAAATGTACAAAATGTGAACATAAAATTATTGTAAAAACATAATTTGTAACACATTTATTTCTTTATTATTTATTATTATAAACACAATTGTTTATTTTCTCTATTATAGGTTGAGCTATTTAAATTAGAGGCAACCACTGCATTTTGAAACAATCTACAGTATAAATATCAAAAAATTACGACACAGCTCTTTCTTAATCGTATTAAGTGCAGACAATTCAGCCATAATCAATGTAGGCTACTCTCTCATTATTCAAAGTGCAAATAGAGATGGAATATTTCAAGCATGATACAGAGCTATAGACATACACAACCTATTATAGTCTACATGCTGATAACAGCCTAGATTTGTCATGTAGCCTAATTTGCGCGCATTGCGGAGTCACTCTCTAAACAAGGGGGATTAAAATTGCTTTTGAATGCACGTGCGTTTTTTGCTTTCGGTTTCAGTTTTAACAATCGCGCCAAACTCTCAGCTGAGCTGAGAGTCACTTTTCAGATAGTCAAACCACTTACGGAATTCGTGCTACCTTTTTTTGTCGACAACTTCAACATCTTTGGATAATAACTCGAGGTTAGTTTCTCTTTCGTCGCTGCTTCCACTCTCCTTTTTTTGTCGTCCTGGTGTAAGGTTGCTTCGCAAAGTGCTGTAGAAAATTAACTTTGTACTTTGACGTGCACACGCACGCTGCACGCTGATTGGCCGCTGTCGCATATTTCTGCTGTGTGATTGGCTCTTAGATTAATCCACATCGAGCAAAAAATGTCTAGAGCTTATCATCGTTATTAACATAAATTTTATCGCGATTCGATGTGATATCGTTTATCGGCCCAGCCCTAATATACACACACACAATTACAATATACAATTACTTTTTTTTTTTTTTGATTAATGACAGCAGCACTGTTTATCCAACATCATAATGTTTTGTTTTTTAAAATCCTATAAGCTCTTTTCGGGTTCAGTATTATAGAATTTTTTTGATTGTGTTTCATTTTGATTTGTTTAGACTTCCTATCATGCAGCACAGAAATGTCACAAATCTTAGCTCCTTTTCCTTTGATGCTGATGTCTTAACCGCATTTCCCTTGAAGAAGGAATTCAGAGTTGTGACTTTTTATATGACCTCTTTGTTATACAAAGAATGAGAGCTCAGTGGCAAACTGTGAGGTCACGAAGATTGACCTGTGTTGCACATGTTATATTTCACTTTGCTTTTTTATTGAAGGCTATTCCCAGCTCAGAGCAGTAGTTGGTGCCGTGGGGCTCACTTCCTCGATAGATTAATGAAACCGCTCATATAATACAATAAAACTTCTCAATGTGTCTTTTACCTCCCTTGCCTCCTCTCCAGCCTGGGCTCCAGGAGAATAAAAGCAATAGGTTTGTGCATCCGGAGACTTCGATACAGGCTATTAATTTTGGAGGGATGAAGAGTGTGCTCTTCTATTGTCTCATGGCTCACATTATGTCAATAACAATTACGAATAAATTTTCTCTCAGGTGAGCGGGATAGACTGTGGATCAGCAGTCATTGCTGTGAGGGCTTCCACCGCCTAGCAGAACTATTAAGTAACAAGGGATGTTTCAGCTCATTAGAGCTAAAGGGACTCAATCCGGTACAGATCAAAGCTTCAGAGTGATTGGCGCTGAGCTGAAGTTGGGTTTAGTTTGTTTGGACTGAAGGTTATCCCTAGCTTAGAGTGATGGATGGTGAATTCATAGCATCCTTGTTAATGGAAGAGACACTGGAGACTTGGCCAGGCTCATAGTGACTATTACACTGTCAGCACGAGATTAAAATGGAAAACAATTAGACTGAGAGCTGAATGAGAACATAAACTGGAGATTTTTACTTCACTTGAGGATAGAAGTTTCCTGCATTTCCAAAGAGCGCAACAGATTTATGAACTGTTTTAAGATTTTGTCAAATGTTCTTATTCACATGCAAGTTCAAAGTTTTAGGTTGCACTTTAAAATGGGGTAGATTTAACTGTAAGTGATTTTTGCTCTATTTATCCGAAAATTTAATATACACTTAAAAATAAAGGTGCTTTAAAAGGTTCTTCACAGCGATGCCATAGAAGAACCATTTTTGGTTCCACAAAGAACCATTCAGTCAAAGGTTCTTTAAAGAACCATCTCTTTCTTACCTTTTTATAATCTGAAGAACCTTTTGTGAAACTAAAAGGTTCTTCAGATGTTAAAGGTTCCTTTTGGAACCATTTAGACAAAAAAGGTTCTTCTAATGGCATTGCTAAGCACCTTTATTTTCAAGAGTCTTCAAAAACTTCAAAATCACCCAAAATATTGAGCAGCACAACTGTTTTCTACATTCATAATGAAAAATTCCTTTGTATCTTGAGTACCAAATGAACATATTAGAAGAATTTCTGATGTATAATTTGAACTAAAGACTAGAGTAATGGCTGCTGAAAAGTTAGCTTTGCCAACGCAGGAATAAATTACAATTTAAAATATACAATAAAATAGAAAAGTTATTTTAAATTCAAATCATATTTCACAATATTACTGTTTTACTGTATTTCTGATCAAATAAACACAGTGTTGCTAAGCATGAGACTACTTTTAAAAACATTAAAGGAGACATACTTTGCCTCTTTTTACAATATGTAATATAAGTCTCAATGACCCCAGAATATGTCTGTGAAATTGAAGCTCAAAATACCCCACAGATCATTTATTATATAATTTTGAAAATGCTTATGTTAAGTGGAAGCAGAAACACACTGTTTTCGTGCATCTCTTTAAATGCAAATGAGCTGCTGCTCCCATCGCCTTTTCCAGAATAGATCTGTGCATTTACAGTTCGTACCTCAGATACTCTACTAAAAAACATCACGTGCACAGAGAACTAAACTAAGTTCTCTTTCATTTCTTATTGCGCTTAAACTGTCAAATACACACAAGTTTATGTTAAAAACACACAGGAGTTACAAAAAGTCTGTTTTGTCTCTGAAGGTTAAAAGCTGGGAAAGAAATCCCATGTTTATATTAGATCTGTGTGGCAGCAGTGTATTATACAGTAAATAAATCAATAAATCCACTGATGTCTTGTCTCCTCTAAGGCTGGCACTGTAAATAGTTTTCTGTGTTCGTCTGTGCAGCCAACAACAGAACAGTTAGCATGCTTTGCTCAAACTTTTGTCATAGCGTTAGAACTTGTACACCGTTGTCACTTGCGAAAACAAAATGGCCGTGAGTGGAAAACGTGCAGATTAAGGGTCGTTAATATTATAATAAAATTCCCTTACCACGTCACAGTTGAAGTGAAATCTGACATGCTCATTTTTTTCCACATGCTTTCAGAGAAAGGCTCACCAAAATAAAGTTACTGGGTTGTCCTTTTTTATGTTTTCCGGGTTGCACTGGGGACCCAAATATAGCACTTAAACACCGAAAAAGTCCTATTTTCATGATAGGTGTTACAGCCATTCCCGGCCTTCACTTTCAGTTTACATTCGTTATCACACACTGTCATTTCTGCATCAGGAAGACCTGGACCAAAATGGGCCATCTTTCATACACATTTCCTCTTCACTGGGTTAAGGAGGGAAAAATGGATGGGCCAAACATCTCTGCAATTTTCCCCTCGGCTGCCCGTTCTCACTGTCTGCCCTGCAAGGTCTCTCACTAATGTCACCTAGTCATTACTCCAGCCAGGAAATGTCAGCGCAGACACCGCAGCGTTCGGTAGTACGCCTCTGATGGCTTCTCTCCAACGTGATTATCAATTAGTAATGATGTGGCAAATCACCCTAACGGCCAGAGCAAGAGAGAGAGTTTGGCAGAGAGGGAAGTGTTGCAGGAGAACTTGCTGTCTAATTCATCAGGCTGGGAGCTGCTGGTGGCAGGCTCATCTTTCACACAAAGCGTTAGCACCTACAACACTTGCCTCTGTCTCTCTTTCAGTATCCATCCCATTTTTTTTTTTCTAATCCTGTCTGCTCGCCTTAGATTTTTCTGCCTTTTTCTCTGTTTGCATATATCTGTCCCGGGCATCCTTTGAGTGTTTTCTGATGTTCAGAGCATCAGAGAGGGAGGCAGCAGTCACACTTTGAAGACTGCAACATCATGAAATATTCATAGCTTTTCTGTTGAGCACTATGTCTGTGTGGTTTCTCATGAATGTGTGTGTGTGTGTGTGTGTGTGTGTGTGTGTGTGTGTGTGTGTATCTGAGAGTGCATGGCACGTTTTCTATTCCTGTGGCTTTGAATTGCACCACCTTTTTATTCACACAAAGAGAGGGCTAATGGTTGCTTCTGTTTTCTGTAGATTTTTTGGGAGGGTAAACATCAAGGGGTTCTCATGCATATTTTTTTTTACACTGAAGATGCCAGGTGATGCCAGTTGAACATTATTTTATAAGCATGAACTTGAACTGTATGCAGTTTTTGCGGTCAACTTCGCAACTATCATGATGTGTCATTATGTTAAATATACAGTCAAACCAAAAATTATTCAAATTATTTTAAACTAGTTGGTGCAGGACAATGTAGTTAATTTATGTAAGTGTGGATAGCAAAATAAAGTAAACCGTGACATATTATATCCATAAATTCTTCATACAGTGGAACATGAGTAAAATTTGGGGCCAAATATTTGATGTCACTTTGACCTGACCATGTTTTGTTACAAACTTTTCTATCAAAGTTATCTGAGTGAGATGAGTTTGTTCTGACACTGTTTATCTCTTGAGTTCTTGTCATATTTTATTACCATTTTCTTATCTATAGCAAATAAACTGTGATAATGTGAGAAATGTTAAAGGTGTCTGAATACATTTCGGTTTGACTGTATAAGAACAAAAAAAAAAACATAGCAATCATTTAATACATATAACATTTTAAATGATCAATTATTGATTGAAATAATTGTATTTCAGTCAGATGGGTGAATTAAGTTGATTGGTGTTATATTTAATTATATTTATTAATATACACACTGCTGTTCAAAAGTTTGGGATCAGTAAGATTTTTCATGTGTTTTTTAAGGAAGTTTCTTAATGCTCATTAGGTCTGCATTTATTTGTTCAGAAAAACAGTAATATTGTGAAACATTATTTCAATGTAAAATAACTGTCTTCTATGAGAATATATTTTAAAATATAATTTATTCCTGTGATGAAATGCTGAATTTTTACTGTCATTTCTCCTGTCTTCAGAAATAATTGTTGAAAACAGTTGTGCTGCTTAATATTTAGTCGGAACCTGTGATACTTTTTTCAGGATTCTGTAAGTATTTATTTAAAATAGAAATCTTTTGTAACAATACAAACTACCATTTAACATTTGTGGTCAGTACATTTTTATTCTTTGTTTTTTTCTTTAAAAGAAATTATTACTTTTATTCACCAAGGATGTAAGTTGGTAAAAAATGATAAAGACTTATATTGTTAGAATAGATTTCTATTTTGAATAAATGCTGTTCTTTTTAACTTTTTATTCATCAAAAAATCCTGCAAAAGAATAATAATTTCCAAAAATATTAAGAACTGTTTCCAACATAAAGAAATAAATCAGCATATTAGTGATTTCTGATGGATCAAGTGATACTGAAGACTGGAGTAATGGCTGATGAAAATTCAGCTTTGCATCACAGGAATAAATTGTATTTTAAAATATAATAAAATCGAAATCTGTTATTTTAAACTGTAATAATATTTCACAATATTACAGTTTTTTTCTGATCAAATAATTACATACTGTAATTATTAATATAATTATTCTTATTAATAATTATAATTGACAGACTTTTTTGGAGATCATCTCTTCTTCTTGACTACCATGATGTACTGATCAGATGTTACTTAAATGTATTTCTAAAAAAATCATTAAATATAGATATTTAGATTTTTTTTCTGTTACTATTGCACAGGGGGTTCTTTCTTTTATCTCCTCCTTTAAAGTTTTATATTAATTTAATCTTTTATGGCTTTTTAAGAACTCTTAAAAAAAATTGCTGTTCAGATATATCAGTGCACAGAAATGTTCCGTACTAAACTAAATCAGTGTCAAATGTTTGCGGTGTGCAGTAATAGTTGTCTAAAGCTTGTCAACTTTCAGTTTTTCAGCAGTGAACTGAAGAGCAGACCTCATTTTATGTCTCTTCCTCTTTTGCTCTTCACTCTTACTCATTTTCCTCACGCACGAGTGTGTAGTTGCTATTTTCACCCTCACATTCATCCAACCCATCCTTTTAACACTTAACATTGCAAACTGAACAAAACCCCAACTCATTAGAAGGCCAATCCATAGTCATTTCGAAGGAGAGGCAGCAAACGGGGATCATTTTCTTTTTTCACGGCACTTTGTTAGACAGTGGAGAAGGCCCTCGTTGTCTGAGCTGTCATTGCAATGTGTTGTGTTAGAATTAATCATAGTGGCCTTTTTTGTCTCACGCTGCTATCATGTTGCAGTTTTCTTGCTGAGAACATTTGATGTTTTCAAAATGTAAATTGTATTAATTTATTCTGTGTACACTTTTTACTCATGCAAAAGTGACATGCTTGCAATGCAACACTGCAAAACGACAACACTCCACAAAACCTTCAGAAAACGTAACGTCAAACTGAGGTTTTCATCATATTGTCATGCTTTTCATCATGGTCTCATACAGTTATTTTATTACTGGCATATATTTCGCAAAGCAATGATTGGAATGAATGTTGAAACTGGACTTTAGTTAATGCGTTGGTTTGCCTTTGAGGAAAAGAGCTTTAATTTCACACACTTTATCAATCAAGTCTACTTAGCTGTCCTCATTATAACAGAGAATGCTGATATAATGCAAACTGATATGATTTCAGAAGTGATTATGGCTCTTTTCTCTGAGTTTCTTTTAGTGTCATCAACAAGGCAATCAGGCAGCGCCTGTGACAAATTCCATCCATCCAAACACAGTCCTGCTGGTTAATTGGAAAGACAAGTTTGGAGATATAATTTGGCTCGTCTGGTAATCAGCATCTTCACTCCAAAGGACGATGCAATTACATTCTTCCTGCCTAGTGCTTCAGTCTATGATTGGTCTTACGTGCCACCCTGAACTCGAATGAGGAGTGTTGGTAGTTGTTGTCTGAAGCATGTTATCTGTATTCTCTTAGGCTTTGTTAAAATTATGTTTTATTGTATTGTATGAAGCTAGCTCTTGCTTCTAAAATGATTTTGGAAAGACCTAAAAAGCATTACATTATTTTTGTAGCTTCTATTTCTTGGAAAAAATATCTAATTTAAGATATCTTACACCAAGAGCTGTCAGAATTTATTTAAAGAATAGTTTGCTCCAAAGATAAAATTCTGTCATCATTAACTCACACTTATGTTGCACTTTCTTCTGTAAAACACAAAAGAAAATATTCTGAATGTTTTAACAGTCACTAGAATGGTACTCAAACTTTCAAAATGTGTACACTTCAGGTAATATGTACATTTAAGTTACTAATATGCAACATTTCGTTTTTTGCAGAAAATATAAAGCCATACAGGTAAATGGTGACAAAATTGTCATTATGGGTAAACTATATAATGTACACTACCAGTCAAAAGTTTTTGAACAGTAAGATTTTAAATTTTTAAAGAAGTCTTTTCTGCTCATCAGGCCTGCATTTATCTGATCTAATGTACAGCGAAAACAGTAAAAAATGTTTTAAATATTTTACTATTTAAAATAACTTTTCTATTTGAATATATTTTAAAATGTAATTTATTCCTGTGATTTCAAAGCTGAATTTTTAGCATCATTTCTCCAGTCACACAATCCTTCAGAAATCATTCAAATTCTATAATTTGTTTAAAAAACAAACATTTATTATTATTATTATTATTAGCATTACAGCATTTACCTGAAATAGAAATATATCTAGAGATCTCTTTATCATCACTTTGGATCAATTTAAAGCATCCTTGCTAAATAAAAGTATTAATTTCTAATTTCAGATAAATGCTGATCTTTGGATCTTTCTATTTAATCAAAGAATCCTGAAAGAAATGTACTTAACTGTTTTAAATATTGATAACAATAATAATAATAATAATAATAATAATAATAATAATAATAATAATAATAGTTTCTTGAACAGCAAACCGGCATATTAAAATGATTTCTGAAGGATCATGTGATATGACTGGCATGCAAAGACTGAAGTAATTATGCTAAAAATTTATCACAGTAATAAATTACATTTTAAATGTATTTAAATAGAAAACCATTATTTTAAATAGTAAAAATATTTCACAATTTTACTGTTTTTGCTGTACTTTGGATCAAATAAATGCAGGCTTGGTGAGCAGAAGAGACTTAAAAAAACAAAAACAAAGAATCTTACTGTTCAAAAACGTTTGACTGGTAGTGTACTTTTACCACATAACTGAGGTACTGTAATTATTAGTATGTGAATGTAGTCAGAAGATACTAAATGAATTGTGTTTGCAGTGCTAAATACGGGCACTAGCCGTGGGCTTTTTCAATTTGATATGGTTGATATGCTTTCTTCTGGAGCAGAAGTGGATCAGTGTTTGCTGAATTACCCACCACTTAGATGCCATCTGCGTGTCACTGTACAAATATGGGCATATTTTTCTCATTCATTCTTGTTTAGCATATTTGTGCTCATGTTTAAATTCACACAGCAGAGCTGATGACAAATTGAGGCAGAAAAATTGTCTATTTACAGTGAAAACATGCTGATTCAAGCCTCTCTGAAAGGTTACTGGTTGATAATGTTCTGAATTAGACAGGATGTTGTGAATTTGACCTCTGCCCTCATGATCACTGCCCATGTAAAATGATGTGGTAGTTACAACAGCTTATACTTACATACTGATACAGAATCTTCAGAATCGTACTATACTAATTTCTCTTTATGAACATATGCTTTGGTTTTCTGGCTCACTGAAAGAGTCAAAGTGAGATCTATGCTGTACCATCAGGCCAGCAGATGCCTGGAGGTAAAAATAGATGAACCAGTGTTGCCTTAAAGTTCATAAATGATCAACTTGCCAGAGAGCTTGTCCTATAGAG
This sequence comes from Garra rufa, assembly GCF_049309525.1. Classification (NCBI taxonomy): domain Eukaryota; kingdom Metazoa; phylum Chordata; class Actinopteri; order Cypriniformes; family Cyprinidae; genus Garra; species Garra rufa. Next base: position 36,802,882 of record NC_133365.1, on the reverse strand, counting down.
GCAAGAGTGGAAAAGCACGTGGGTATGGTAAAGCATTTTTCTGATTGGTAGTAGTAGTGTGTATACTGATATGGAATAGTTGCGATAGTTTTTCTTTTGTCTACCAAGGCTACATTTCAGATTTCATGATTTATGAGAAATTCTGTGACACTGAACATGAGAGTAATAGCTGCTAAAATTCAGCCTTGTAAATATGTAGCTAAAGCCTGTTCGAAGCAGAATCCTTCACCACTACATTGCAACACATTTATGTGTTGAAATCCCAGCTGTGGTGAGCGTGTTCTGGTGTCTTATATGATAGTTGATGGCGAAAGGAATTGACTCTTAAGTGTAATGATTAGTGACTAATAGTCTAACTATTATTCCAACTAGTTTAAGTTGGATAAACTATAGGATCGACAGATGGTGAGCTGCGGATCTCACTAAGTAAGTGTGTCCCGGGGCATGTCCCAGTTCAGTGGTGTTATGATCCCTGACGAGACCAGAAGCCTGAGGTGATAATATCCCTGAAGGCATCATTAAACTTTATTGTGCTCTAGGAATTCTGCAAGCTGCTTGTTCCGTTCCATCTACTTCACATTTTTATTCTCAATAACACTCTCAGCCAAATAATTTCTACATTTCTGTTAAAGTAAGTCTTTATGTGTATAGCAAGATGTGAAATACATACCAATAACTACATATCACTGCACTTTCCAACTGAAATGAACACTAGAGGCAGTAAAACAGCGAGCACTTGTAATCGTTTTTCTTACACAGTTATGATTACAGCTCTGTGTTTTGCTTTCTGGACGTAATAAGCTTGCTCGATAGCTCATATGGCACGAAATTGGACTTCAGATGCAGAATCCTTGGGTACGAATCCTGTGAAAAACATGCCTAACAATGAAAGAGCTGTGAGACATCAAAAAACAAGCTAAAATGGCATGCTTGCGATTGCGTTTTTACGTCACATTAGCTTTTGTTCATACAATCGGTTAAGTTTAGGTGTAATTTATGTATGTGCAATGACATACAAAACCAACATCACATAAAACGTACCATATGTACCATCTGTTCTGGGGGAAAAACCGAACACACTTTTAGTGCCACTCAGTGGATATTTCACATCGAATGCCATGAAACATACATGGAGGTACATATTTCACGTTTTTCGAAAAAGTTCCCACAGGTACGTTTTCATTATGAAATCATGTTGACTATGAAAGTGGGTGTATTGTGTTTTGTGAAACGTAAGCATTTTACATTTGTTCCAAAATAATAACTCAAGGCAGTAACAATTTAAACAATATATTTTATTCGTGAACTTATGTTCAGCTATTATTTTTAATAGTAAACTTTTTTTTAACAATTTATGATTTTTTTTTATTTTATTAGTTTTTTTTTATTATTTATTATTAGTCATCAAAGCTCAGTAAATACTGGTCATAGACACACTGTAAAAAAAGGTAGTTTCATCTTAAAGTAAGTGTTTGTGCTGCCTTAACATTTCATGTTGACTAAACTTAATTTTAAGTTGTACTATGTAAAAAAAACATGGATATTTGAGTTGAGTAAACTTAATATTTTAAGGCAGCACAAACACTTTTAAGTTGAAACAACAGTGTCACAGAGATTTACTTTAAATTTCATTAATCTGATTACTCACTAAAAACAGATCTTGTTTTTAGGTCATTTTAAGTCTTATTTTAATGTAACAAAATAAGTGTGTGAGTTGTTTACTGATTAGCAAAAGCAGAACGCATGTGAACACAAGAGTTGTGATTTATCGCATGAACCAATCACAGCCAATCATAACCAGTCATATCCAATCATATTGCAATGAAGGCATTGCCTTCTCTCATGCAACTTTCCCCATTCATTCTCAGTTACCCCCCACAAAACTCACTGCATGCTTTAGGCGGTCTGTTAAATCTCAATGGGCTCAGGGGAGGCGAGAGAGATGCAGACTCCCGCTGTAACTTTACCTGCTGGTGTCACTGTTGGACAATGTTTCTTTACAAAAACGAGTGACTTATACACTTCTTAATGATATATTTTGTAATATCCGTGTATTTTTTTTTGTACTATTTTTTTTTCTCATCCAATATTTTGAAGAGACACCGCCTTCCTTTGCCTCATCAGAGAAAACTGTGAAACAGGGATAGCAAATAGGCAACATTCAATCTCTACTTGTGATTTCTCTATTCCCGTTCGGAGGATATTCTGTGCTTACGGTAATAAATCTGAGACAAGGGTGACACAGATGAGAGAGACTTCATAGGAGCTACGCACTGGTCGACTCTTCATTGCTCATGTGTTCCGTGGGCGGTGCGACAACCGGAACGGATGGCTAACATTGATGGATGCCTGGGCGGTGCTCCATTATTTCACCTTTTCAAAAAGCATTTGAGAGGCGGCCTGTCAAAAGGCCAGCTGGGAGTCACCAGAAGCTACACGGTTCCGCCACTTCCTCTCAATGTCAAGAGTGTGTGTGTGGGGGGGGTGCTGTTCTAATAAAGCGAGTGTATTTATCCCACCAATAAAATACACTAGCTGTAAACAGTTGACAATATGGTCATTAGCACATCCAGACTGAATCGGTACCCACAAAACTCAGCAGAAAGACTCTTTATATAGGGAATTCTGCCCAAAAATCAGTGCAGAGAATGCAATAAAAATATGCAAATTCTTTCTAGACCATCCGCCTGAGACAAACCGTGGGCACATTGTACAAATGTGAAACTGCTGAAGTCAAAAAATATTTTGTTTATGACCGTGTTTCTAGGAGCCTTAAAAAGTTGTGGACGGAAAGGACATTTTTTGCTGTGCTTTTCAGTTTCACTGTTGCTGATGTGATTAGCAAGTTTTAAAAACTCCTGCTGGCTGCCCAGTGGCAGAAATAATCAGACTCTTGGGTATAACACAGATAGCCACAAGGAAGACTTTGTTCCCAGTCTGTCAGTGTCAGGATTTATTTATTTATTTTTTTTTGCATATCATCAGAGACAGCAAACTCTAGATGTATGAAAATGAGTAAAATTAGGCATGATGATGAATCAACAGCAAGACATTAATTTCTCCATGCCCTTCCCCGAACGAACGTTGTTTATGGGTTTAACTCAATTTGGAGAGGGGGAGATTGCAAAGGCCATTTTTCAGCTGCAATATCATTAGTGCAACATGACAGCAATTACACGGGACGCTTAATCCATAACGGGGGCGCAGGCGGGAAACAGCACTGATAGAGAGCCAAAGTGCTGCTGTGTCATGTTAGTCACAAGCTTTTTGCTGCCCAAAGTCAACACATAAATAGGTAGACTACAGGAGAGTAACTAACTAGTAATGCTACTTTTTCCAACAGGTAGAAGTGTTGTGTGACAGAACACTATATTTTTTGTCACATTTTATTTTATAGTAGAGCAAGCTGAGGATACGTTCAGACATGCTCTGTCCTTTTTTGTCATATATGGGCTATTCTACAGAATTGGTCCAAAAGTCAGACTTGGAAATATTAGACTTTTTCCAAAAAGTGTGTATATTTTCAAATTGTGTAATATCCAAGCCATTTCTAGTAATTGTGAAGTTAATTCTCAAATTGTATTATCAGAAAGTTTTGGAATATTTGTCCTCTCCAAAAATTTGTCAGTACCGAAACACAGTAATAATAATTTAATTAGAAATGATAACAATTACATCCAAAGATGCTACTCCTTCATTCACTTTTGGTGAATGTAGCCTTAGCCAGGAAGACTTGATGTCATCAGGCGGTATCCAACGATCACTGGGTGTTTCAACCCTGAACCCCAACACCCTCAACATTGGTGGGTCAGCAGTGGTGGCCAAATCACTGCACATCAACTCCCCCTGGCTTCCAGCTAAGCTCCTCCCTCCTGCTCCATAACCAGCAAGAAGCTCTCTCTGCTGCCTCCCCCATCCTGCGAACAGTCATCTTTCTCTCCCTCCCCATCACCCCAATGGCTGTAGGCATCCTCCATACTGACTGGGCGGGGAATCCTCTACAGCCGACCTCGACTGGGAAGAGCCATGCCTGCCAACCTTTCCCCCTGCAGTCATGCAAGAGGTCCTGGTATTTGGCGCTCTTTCTCTCAAACGCTTGTTCACAACCCTCTTCCCAAGGGACTGTAAGTTCGATGAGGATAATCTTTTGTGCCTCTTCAGACCACAGTACTGCATCTGGCCTCAGGGTTGTCTGGACAACCGGGGGGAATTGCAGTCTTTCCCTCAGGTCTACCTTCATTTCCCATGATTGGGCCTTTTGCAGCAGATTGGTTCTTGTTGTTACTGTGGTTGGTGGCTTTTGACCCGCTCTCACAAACTTGATTGATGGTATTGCTCTCCCATGTGGTTGGTGTTTCTTGCATCTCTCTTGCTCCAGAGTGTTAGCGAGTGTCATGAGCACCTTGTCATGGCGCCACCTGTATCTACCTTGGGCAAGTGCTGTTTTACACCCTGACAGGATGTGTGCCATGGTACCCCTCTCCCCACAAAGCTTGCACGATGGGTCCTCTCTTAAGCCCCACTTGTGCAGGTTTGTCGGAGTTGGGAGTGTGTCATACATGGATCTTAACATGAATGAGATGCGGAAAGGTTCCAATCTCCACAGATCTCCCCATGTGATCTTCCTCTTGGGTAGGTCCCACTTGGTCCATGCTCCCTGGGACGCTAACTCCACTGCCCTTGCCCTTCGTCCTTCCTCCTCCAGGTTCCGTACCTCCTCCTGGAATCATGGCCCTTCTATCCTTGGATCCAGCCTTCCCCCATTGCTGGATATGGGAAGTTCCAAGACCCTGTCTTCCTATGCATGGCGTTCCCATGATGTCACGTAGCTTCAACATACTTTCAGCTTGTGCAACAGATGAGTCAGCTGCCCACTTGCGTCCTGATCTTGTAAGGATACCTGCCTGCCTGACTTGTTCATCCTGGGAGTCTCTGTATGTCATTATGACTCTGCACTTTGCTACCTTAAATTCCTCCACCACGGATGACAGAGGAAGTTGGAGCTGCCCTGATCTTATATAAAGACCTACTGAAGTGAAGCTTGGAGGGATTCCCAGCCACCTCCGAAGGTGCTTGTTGATCTTTCTCTCCACTCCTTCGACGCTGGTCATGGGAACTTCATACACCGTTAACAGCCACATGAGTCTTGGCAGCAATCCATGTTGAACTTCCCCGGGAGCCCTGATTTTTCGATCTTCCTCAGCCATTCCTCTGTCTGCTTCTCTGTGCTGCTGATGTTGTTCCTGTCGGTGAGTGAATCATCGAACCACTTCCCGAGGCACTTAATTGGATTTTCCTTTATCGATGGAATCACTTCCCCTTGCACATACAGCGTGACTCTGTTTGTCAATTTACCTTTTCTGATCACCTTGTACCTGGATTTCTTTGGCTTAAACCTCATTCTGGCCCACGTTGCCATGTGGTCCAGAGCAGTTAGTACCCACCTTGCCTCCACATGGGTTGTGGTCGTCACAGTAAGGTCGTCCATGTAACCTCTTATTGGGGGTTGTCGGATGCCCAATTGCATTTTTGGGCCTCGGGCTTCCTTCCCAGCAGCTGTTATTATGAGGTTCATTCCCATGATGAAGAGGATGGGGGAGATTGTACAGCCAGTTACGATCCCTTTTTCCAGGTTTTGCCACTGGGTGGTGAAGTGGCCTGTCTTGAATCGTAGCTGGATTCCGCCAAAGTAACTGATGATCAATCCCTTGATGTGCTGAGGGATGAGGTAATGGTCTAGTGCTGCATAGATGAGGGCATGAGGGATTGATCCGTAGGCATTAGCCAAGTCCAGCCAAACAACGGTCAGGTTGCCATTGCTGGCCTTGGTCTCCCGGATCATCTGACTGAGAACTCCAGTGTGTTCCAGACATCCAGAGAAGCCTAGAATCCCACCTTTCTGGATAGCGGTGTCGATGTACAGATCTGGCCATTTAAAATGCGCGCGGGAAGTAAAGTGGTCTCGCGTGACGCCGGTGTATTCCAAGGGAACACGGAAAATACAATGACACAGGAAAGACATGATCAGTAGGGGGCAGTCATGTAACGCACTGGACTGGAGCAGGCTGAAAACATTGCTGCAAACTAAAAGGTACGGTAACCTGGAGGGGACACCTTCGGTTCACTTATGTTTGTCGTGGCCACACAAATGAATTCGTAGGAACGTCATATTACTTTTTGTCATTGCCACGAGATATTAATTCCTGGGAATGTCATATTATGTCGTGGCCACGATTATTTTGTCGAGGTAACGACATCCTTATGTTTAATGCATAAACAAACCTGCGTAACCATAACCCAGGATTATCAGAGATAGGTTTGTTAATATTTTTTATTTTGAGTTAAGAAATGATTATATTAATTGTTATAGAAATTAATGCAATATTAAGTTATATATTAACAATAGGCAATGCTGTATATGCGAATGTCTGTGCGCGATGTAGACAGCATTCAAAAGTTTATCAAGAATAAATATTACATATAAGTACTTCAAATTAAATAGCCCTGCAAGAAACATTTTATGCATCCTAAAGTCTTATCCATT
>NC_133365.1:36519188-36795838 GCF_049309525.1 Garra rufa | reverse complement strand
ATGAATGGCGGTCGTGTTTTTTTACTACACGCATACTGAAGCACGCGTGACGCTTCCAGTAATTTTTGGCCTTTGCATCTGACATGAACAGATAAACTTAATCTCCAAAGCTGCTGTGAGTGTCACTTGTCAATTTTACCATTTCATTTAAGAAAACTAGCATCATATTATACTGTATAGACCAATTATCAGCCTACGTCACACACGCGTCACGCTGGTTCAACTGCGCATGTCGGTTGCAAAAGACGACCGGAAACCGCTATAATGTCCCGTTCCAGGCAACCCGTTACTCGTGTTTTTCCGATCTTCTATCAGTGAAAGTGCACCCAAACGACAGTCAAACCCGTGACTTCCCACTCGTGAACTCGTACTAGATCGATGTGCTCCCAGTTCCGAGTTCTGACGTGACATAGCCCGCGAAACCACTATGTCAGCACCTACGAGTGCGGTGTTTATGCAAGAGGTACACAGTGAAAAATAGACTTTAGGACAATATAACATTGCAAACAAATTAATAATAATGTAATAATAATAAATGCGCTCAGGCAGTTTGGGGTGACTTGCCTGGAATGCTACAAAGATGTGAGTCGTGATTTGAAGTCCTGCTTTACGAGTTAAAAAACCTGCCTGGAACGCAGCGTAAAACCCTAAAGAAAAATCAGAAAATGAAGGAAAGACAACCGTGAAAATGTTGTATTGTGCAGTGGGTAAAGTTACACGGCTAGTCTCGTAAGCTTGGCTACTAACGTTGACAAGTTATAGCGAACTATCCTACTGTCAATCACTAACGTTAGAATACACTTTTTGTACAGGAGATCGGTATCCATTCGTCACTTCTGTCTTTTCCTACTCAACTCAACCCAGTGTGAAATAAACAAAGGCAAAGCAAAACTTAAATATTTGAGGTAAATATTGTCTCCTTATTTGCTAAGAGGGATGAAATTGCAGGCATCAAAATTCAGAGAATTTATGGCAAGTAATGTCACATCGTGTTTTTAAATTAATTTGTTAGACATTGATCGTTTTTGTATGTCTGCATTGTGTTGTGAAGCCTGTTGAGGCATGCTTTATACATGTAATTTGCACTTGACTTGATTTGGGTACACGATTACATCTATGGCAAACAGATCTGTCAGAGCAATCCCACTCACTAACGTTAATTTCGTTGAATAACCATTCTTATCGTTGGGTGACAAGCTGTTGTAATATGCGGTAAACATTTTTTAAATAACATTAATCAAAATAATCTATAATAATTTAGAATCGAACTGTTTTGTACCATATCCGTGTAATTTCCTATTCGTAAACGCTATGTCTCCCGGGTTTTCTGCAACCAAGATGCGCGCGCATCCCGGATGTTTACAAACAGATAATTGGTCTATACACTGAAACTTCACGGCAACCTGTCAAAATAAAGGTACGGTTAAACATGTAACAGAACAGTATTATTCTTTTATTATTTTTGTACAGTATGTAGGTGTTTATATATTCCTATTTAAATAATATTACGATAAAAACAATATATATGATTCCAAATTGTGACATTGTAGTTCAAATGATGATACTGTTTTATTAAATATACAAATCTTTTGGTTGCTACAACAAAATAAAATTAATGCGTAAATGCGTAATTCCGCATTTGTTCGTCTAATGCGTAACGTCAGATAAAAGTCACGGGACTCCAAAGTGCGCAAATTTTAGTAAAGTTCCGCAATCTTGAAAGTATGGTTATTATTGAAAGCTATTGTTATTATAAAGTAATTATGTATTACCAATTCAGATGTTAAACGATCGCTCATTCTAGTCTAGTGAAATCAAATAAAGGGACTTTTACTATATAACGTGTTTCTCTGACAGGAAGCAGTTGATCTGTAGGGCTGTTCCCCAGTCCGTTCTTCCGGTGGCGTGCTCTTCTCCTCAACACATCCTAGCATCATCATGGTGAGCAGTAACGTGTTTAAATCCTAGTTGAATGAGTTTATAATGAGTGAGAGTCGCTGTGGACAGACTCGTGTATCTGTTAAAGTCATTCTGTGTGATTCTGCGGCGATATTCACGCTTTATTCGGGCTTTGTGCGCCACATGCGTCGGAACAATGAGACTAGCCGCTTCATCAGCAGACTTTCACATATATATTTGTGTTTGTGTCCGCGTTTATATGAGGTTATATGTGCAGATGTTAGTCTTAATGTGGGATAGATGTGTTTCTGCGGATCTTCTGGGAGTTTCTAGTGTTTTCTGAGGAGGGCGGAGTCTCTCTGGCTCATTAACATAAACTCATCTACCGCTGACATCAATATAATGATCATAGAAATTATCAATTTATCAAAATAACATTAGTGAGATCTGGATATTAAGTGTGTATATAAGCTATTGGACAGAAATGGTGCAAAGTAAGAGTCGGAAACGCTCATTTTCTATGAGATTTTGGTCTTTTTGCTGTTTCATGAAGTGTTTTGTCAGCTCTAGTGGAAAGAAAACACCCCAAACACACTGTGAAGTCTTTCTATTATAGCACTTTATCTATTTGTGTCTATAGATTTCCATCACAGTACAGATTTATTTATTCTTCTCCTACACTGAGCCATAAATCTTGCACTTCCACACACCAAACTTGACCTATTATTTGATTTATTCTACATCCTGAAGGATTTCACAGAGGGATTTGTTCATATATGATTCGCTTGATTATATACAACATTTTATACTTCCAAAAATGATTTAAAAAAAATGGTTTTCTCCCTGTTTTAAGTGTTTTCTGAATTATGACGTGACAAAATGAGAGCCAAAAGTAAGGTTATGACTCTAATATGTCCAAAAAAAAATTTGAAAAGACTTTTCGAAACTAACTTGAATTCAGTGTTTGTGCTAGAAATGTATTCAAATGAGCACACGTTTTATTAAATAATGGCTCATTTGCATATTTAACCCTAACAATTTAGAAAACTTGTCATACAAAAAATGCAATTATGTTATGAATGTAATCAATCAGCTGGATAAGTAAGATGATAACTATTAAAGATTTTGCTTGCATCTACATTGTGAATATATATTTATATATATTTTATATCAGTTTTTAGAGGTAAATCAGTAACATTTAACAATTTTAACAATATTTTCATTTTGTATTTGTGTTTTGAATCCAATTTTTCTTTGTAAAATGCAAAAAGTTGGTCAGACTGATTTCAAAGTTAAGGATTTGTTAGTCTGAACAGACACTGCTGCTCAAAGGTTTGGGATCAGTCAAATATTTTTTTTTTTTTTTTTTTTAAAGGATATATACTCATCAATAGGGATGCACCGATCATGATTTTTCATGGCCGATTCCAATACCGATTTTTTACAAGCAAGCTGGCCGATACCGATTTCCGATTTTTTCAAAAACAAGAAGTTATGCAAGTAAACAACATAAACAACATGTTTATTTAGTATTTAACAGGCCAAACTGGCTTTGGCTATTGAATCAATAGCATCTGACATCTGAAATTAAATAATAAATAAAAAATATGAAATTAAATACAGTTTAATAAGTAAAACATGCTTTTAGTAAAGTAAAACAGTAAGCCAACAGGCATTTTAATGTAAAATAATTAGGGATGCACCGAAATGAAAATTCTTGGCCGAAAACCGAAAAAGAGGAAACCAAGGCCGAAAACCGAAACACCGAAAACAATTATGCCAATTATTAGTACCATTGCATTTATGGCTATGACTGTGTACTAATTTGACTAAAATCAAGGCATTGCAATTGCATAAATTAATATTAAAGTTTCAAAGAATAAATCAGTTATAATTTAAACAATTATTATCAATCAAGTATTATATTACTTAACATATATTTTACTGCCTTTGTTTAAATAACACATTATCCATCAGTTCACATTTCCAACTCTATGTGTTTCTCTTCCAGCAGGAGGCGCTGTCAGAATAATATTACACAAAGCAGCGCAGCAAATGACTTTGAAACATGCAGCGCTCATATTTATTCAATGGATAGCCTTTTGAAGTTTCATCAAATTAAGATCTTTATTTAAGTCTTTCAAAAAACAACCCTTACACAATAGTAGGGGACTAAATTAATATCAGCATATGAAGTATAATCGTCTCTCATTGTCTCGGAGAGAATGCATGTCAGATGCTGAAAGCACTGTCAGTTTTTACTTTCACTTTAACATATTGCGCAGTTTTCACGTTGCTTGTGTGATATCCATTGGCTCACCTCCACGGTTTAAAACATAAATATTTAGAAAAAATACAGTATATAGAAAAGGCATATCTTTAAAATGTTGTGACGTAACACCAACGTAAAGCCATTGTTTTTCACTCACTGAAAGCTGACTCAGCGCAATGCGCCGGTCTCTGCTCTCATCACTGGCTGCACACACGACTGCAGACACACCCCTCTTGAAATTTCGGCATTACAAGTTTTGCAAATCGCTATCTGTGGGTCTTTCTCAGATCTACTGAAATACGTCCACACCGCAGATGTGTTGCTTCAGACAAACACGTGCAGGCTGCGGTTTCTGTTTGCGCCAACATACTGTTTCGGCCGTGTTGCTTCAGTGATAAAAGTCTTTCGGCCGAAAACCGAAAATGCACTTTTGGGCCATTTTCAGCCGAAAATTTTCGGTGGCCGAATATTCGGTGCATCCCTAAAAATAATAATAATCATTCTTAACAGAACAGACTTTTATTTTTGGCTTTTCAAAAGTAAAGTAATACTTTTTTTTTTTTTTTTTTTTACAAAAATAAGCATCTCAGCTTTGTCACAAGTGAGTCTGTTTCTTTTTTCATCTGTCACGTGAGAAGCTGAGCTGAACAAACTTTGCTCTCATGAAGCACATGCCAGAACAGCACACCGACCAAATAATGCCATTTAAGGCACATGCAAATAATGTATCTAATGATCTGTTGTTCCTGCAGGCGTCTTTATCGATGGCTCCCGTCAGCATCTTCAGACACGGTGCGGATGAAGAGAAGGCCGAGACGGCGCGTCTGGTGAGTGTCACGTTCACTCATAAATACGAGATCATTCATAACCCCGTCATCGGTCTGACTGTCTGACTCTGTCTGTGTGTCTCAGTCGTCCTTCATCGGCGCCATCGCGATCGGAGATCTGGTGAAGAGCACTCTGGGACCCAAGGGAATGGTACGACTCGCACCTCACTCACAATTAGGATTGCACCATAAATCGAAATTAAATCGCAGACAGGTGTCCATCCAAGAACTTTATGCGAAAAAATTAGGGCTGTCAATCGATTAAAATTTTTAATCGCGATTAATCGCATGGTTGTCTTGAGTTAACTCGCGATTAATCGCACATTTTTATCTGTTCTAAATGTACCTTAAATTAACACTTTTTAAAGTTTTTAATACTCTAATCAACATTGGCATGGATGCTTTAAGCAAATATGTGTTTATTATCAGTAAAACCATACTTGACTAGACTAACTTGTTTCAAATGTCATAGATGTTTTTCAAATAACTTGTTCATGTCTATTAGACACATGAAAAAAAGAACATAGAAACACCAGGTTCCCATTACTTCTCTTTCTTTGCACTGAGCAATTTACTTACACAAGCCTGTTTACATTATTTGCAGGACAGGGCAGCTCACTTCTTCTGAACATGCAAAATCTACGTTTATTATTACATTTGTTTGCCTCTAGGTGCCCACATACTGTCATTTCATGCAGCCAAGTTCTCAACAAAACTGTTTCCATTGTTTTGATGTAATATTTCTGTTATCAGACAACCAAAGTAATATGAAATAATAACTGAAAAAAAATCCTGAATTATGATCATGATTCAATCACTGAAAAGAATCAATTACCGGCATCTGGACATAAGTCACTATTCCCTGCATTATTATCGTTGTTTTTAACTTCCTGTTTGAATGCCTTCAGGATCCTTTGACTTTTTAGGAGTTTAGCCATTTAAAGTTATGTGATCCCAAAAACCTGCTTCTTTTATGTTTTAATGTATTGTTTTGGTTATAATGTACTGATTGGAGAGCCTGGTCTCATGCAAATGCGCACTAGCACGACTTTCTGTTTCTATTTGGCGTGCTATTAACAAGCTGAAATTAACTTTGGCGTACATATGATATGCAATTATGCATGTGTTTGACGTGCATTTAATACGCCGTTTTCGCGTGCATACTCGTATGTGGCTTTACGCATCAACCCCACAGCAACAATCCTAACGTAGCCCGACTCCGCTTGCATTCATTAAATATGGCAGAAGTGCCGGTGTACGCAAAAGGATAAAATACAGAAGTACCTGCGTACCGGCCCACTTCAAGCACTGGAATGAACATAACATCTGTTTTAACCGAAAGCGCTGCTCCACTGTCGCTCGCTGAACAGAGCAGACGCAGATATGAAGAGAGGGAGGTGCGCGCGCATTCATTGGGAGACCTCACGCACGTTCAGCAAAACCGAAGAGCCTCAGAAACTATATTGGGTTTGTCCAATTATGTGTTTATGTATTGTTGCTAGACACTTTTCGCTAGGTTGGCAGCACTGCATCCATTTCTTTAACTATGGGCTAGGTAGTGGGTCAAACAGAAATGCGCGCTGCGTTAATCGCGCGTTAATAAAATTAGTGCCGTTAAAATGAATTTGCGTTAACGCGCGATTAACGCGTTAATTTTGACAGCCCTAGAAAAAATATTTGGCGCTTCAAAAGTTAGTTGATGGAAATGCCATTTAAGTGTCGACAAAGTGTTTTTCCGCATAACTTTAGCACATAAATTCTATATTGATAGTTTCAATGTCACAAAAATTAGTTTGAAAACACCTTTTGTCGAGAAAAGGGGCTTTAATGCAAAAAACAGAATTAGCCAATAGGCAAAAGTGCATTAAATCATATTCATATTATAGTTTTTCCAAAACTGAGAGGTGTGCATCATATAGAAGCTCAATAAATAAGCTTTCTATTGATGTATGGTTTGTTAGGATTGGACAATATTTGGCCGAAAAATCAAAATACTGAGAAAATCACCTTTAAAGTTGTCCAAATGATGCATGTTACTAATCAAAAATTACATTTTGATATATTTACAGTAGGAATTTTACAAAAAAATCTTTACTTAATTTCCTAATGATTTTTGGCATAAAAGAAAAATCGATAATTTTGACCCATACTATGTATTTTTTGCCTATTGCTACAAACACACCCCAGCGACTTAAGACTGGTTTTGTGCTCCAGGGTCACATATAGGCCTATGGTAAGAAAAAGTGTACAAATAAACACATCTTAGTTTGATGTTTCTTTAGTCCGTTGCAAGTTAAAATGTATTCATTTTGTGCGGAAAAAGTACAAAATTTTACAATAGTTTTAATTTCTTGTTTTGACCTTGGTTCTGTTCTACTGATAAATGTGAAGGATTTGTTGTGGAGTGATGGACATTTAGCAGTGTTTACATTAGAGCTGCACGATTAATCATTAAAATATCACGATCTCTATTCAAACACCCACGCGATCTTATTCCTGAATGACAGCGATTCAGCAGTGTCTATTATGACTGTTTCAGGTGTTAAAGACATTCAAATCTGATCCAGAAAGAAACACAAACAGTCTTTTTAACCACATAATCATCATTATTTCTTTGTAACAGACATTTAAATAACAGAAGTACTGGGATATAAGTTTATTGTTTGGGTTTAAACACTTATTGTCTACAGTAGCCATCAAAACTAAAGTATTGTAACGCTTTTCCTCTTCCTCCAGGAGGTAGCGACAACTGCACGTTTAAAAAAAAGTGTTAATCATTGAATCATTCATTCAGGAGATTCCAATACAAGTCTTTAATAATTGAGACATTGACTCACTTTTTTAAATTTTGTTCAAATATAGACCTAAGCAATGAACATTTTGTCAGAACCACTAGTAAATTACAAAATTTAGTTTAGATTTCTAATCCATTTTTTCTTTAGAATCGTGATCTCCCATTAATAATTTTTTTCTATTTATCCAGAATCATACAGATTTCGTTTACATGTTTATTACTGAATATAATTTATTAAAATAGAAGTTTAATTTTATAAATTACAAGTTCATATCAAAATGCACCAACTTTTTTTGCATTTTGTGTTTTTTTAGTTGAATAAAACACTATTTTCCCCTATATATATCTCAGCATTAACCCTTTATAGGGCACTCTTTGAAATAATTGGAAATTCAAAAATTCAACCCCAGAGTGTTATTGGAGGTTATTACAAGACTTTTGAACTTTTGTGACTTAAAAAAAAAAATGTTTTTATGTTGAAAATTAGGTTAAATGAAGTGACCATATATGGTAGTTTTTACCCCCAAAAAATGTTTATACATTTTAAATATAAGGCATAAATAAATACATAAAACATATTCATAGAATATTTATTTAGGAACAATTTACACATTAAATAAAAGAATATATATATAAAAAACTGACCTCTATCCATAGAGATGTTAAGTAGACAGCTGCAAAAGAAAAGAGAAAAAAGTTTCTCAGTATCAAGTCCATGTTGATTTGTTTGTGAAAGAAAAGTGCAGATCTACTGAAAACATGTAAAATTCACAGAAATTGTAAATGTATAATAATAAGTGAAAAAAATAGCACAAAGTACTGGTGGAACCACTTATTTTAGCAGAAATAATAAACACCAATCTATAGGTACTAAAACTGACCAAAATTACACATTTTTCACAGTTTATTTCTTCATTTCAATAAATGGTTTAAGTTTGACACTGGATTACTGTATAATGTTAATGTGTATAATGTAAAGTCGCTGGGGTATATTTGTAGCAATAGCCAAAAATACATAGTATGGGTCAAAATTATTGATTTTTCTTTTATGTCAAAAATCATTAGGAAATTAAGTAAAGATCATGTTACATTAAGATTTTTTGTAAAATACCTACTGTAAATATATCCAAATGTAATTTTTGATTAGTAATATGCATTGTTAAGAACTTAATTTGGACAACTTTAAAGGTGATTTTCTCAGTATTTTTATTTTTTTGCACCCTCAGATTCCAGATTTTCAAATAGCTGTGTCTCGGCCAAATATTGTTGTATCCTAACAAACCATACATCAATAGAAAGCTTATTTACTGAGCTTTCATATGGTGTATATATCTCAGTTTTGTAAAATTAAACCTTATGACTGGTTTTGTGGTCCAGGGTCACATATAACACAACTATTCAACTTTATAATGTGTGAGTTTCATTGACTTACCATATTATGCATTTCGATTCTTTTTCCGCTTTTTTGGGAGAAGGTAGGAGCGTAAATCAGCATTTTCTAATTCCGGAAGCACGCTGAAGTTTGAAACGCCCCGGACACCTTCCGATTGGTCAGATGCCATGGTGTCGCTATCTGTGACGTAGACTAACATCCGTTGATTAACTGGGACAAATCCATGTGCTTACTGAACACCATCTCATACAAATCGTGCAAACGCCATTTAAAATGTTCGATGAAGTGATCAAATATGGTTCTTCGCCCCATAAAGGGTTGGGGATTGCCCAATCTCCCAGTGTCTACGCAAACAGCTGTCATTATCGCAATCAATTTCTTCGATTTCATAGTCACTCAATAATATCGTCTGCATTTTTTGTTGGTAACCTGTCAGTGAACTACGGCTCTGTGTAGTAAATGCTGCTCCATCTGAAAGCACGAACCGGCTTTACTGACATAATGAGTATAGAGATGGCATTTCATTAATCATGCAGCCCTACCTACGAACACCACAACATCTGCAGTAATGGATAACCTCTGACCTCACAGGACAAGATCCTGCTGAGCGGCGGGAAGGAAGGGAACGTGACCGTCACCAACGACGGAGCCACCATCCTGAAGGCCATCGGTGTAGACAACCCCGCCGCTAAAGTCCTCGTGGGTCAGTTCACATCCGACCGTCACATCTTTGACTCTCTTGTAGTTTTCATCTATTCAATGCATCCTTGATAAAGCAAATAATTTCATCAAAAACAAACTTTGAATGGAACTATTTGATGGTTTCTACAACAATATTGGGCAGCACCACTGTTTATATCATTGATAATAATTAGAAATGTTTGTTGAGCAGCAAATCAGCAGATTAGAGTGATTTCTGATGATCATGTGACACTGAAAACTGCTGAAAGTACAGCTTTGATCACAGGAATAAATTACACTTTAGCACAGATTCACATAGAAAACAAATGTTTTATGTTGCAAGTGGATAAAGTTTGTCAAGACACACTTTGAGTTGGTTTGGGAAAGCCGGGCCAGAAAGTTAAAAAAGTAAAACAAAAAGTTTAAAAGGTTAAAAAGCATAAAGAGTTTTAAAAGTTTAAAGCAAGTTGCTAGTATGTTTTTAGTTGGTTTAGCATGATTAGCAAGTTACTAGCATGTTGCTAGCATCATTAACAAATTGTTAGAATGTTGCTAGCAAGTTATTAGCATGATTAGCAAGTTGTTAACATGTTTCTAACATGATTATGTAGTTGCTAGCATGATTAGCTAGTTGCTAGCATGTTTCTTACATGATAAGCTAGTTGCTAGCATCATTTGTTAGTTGTTAGCATGATTCTAACATGATTATGTAGTTGCTAGCATGATTAGCTAGTTGTTAACATGTTTCTAACATGATTATGTAGTTGCTAGCATGATTAGCTAGTTGCTAACATGTTTCTAACATGATAAGCTAGATGTTAGCATCATTAGCTAGTTATCATGATTCTGCGCGATTGGCTAGTTGCTAACATGTTTCTAACATGATTATGTAGTTGCTAGCATGATTAGCTAGTTGCTAACATGTTTCTAACATGATAAGCTGGATGCTAGCATCATTTGCTAGTTGTTAGTAGTGCTGGGCGATATGGAAAAATCATGTATCACGATATGGATTATTTTATATCACGATAACGATATATATCACGATATACCAAAATAAAGTACGTTTTCAGTTATTCTCTGAAAAGTTTGACAAAAATATCATTGCATAATTTTTTATTGCAACTTTATTTTTATTCGTTATTTGAAGTGACATTTAACTGAACTGTCACAAATGAGAAAAATAAATTTTAGTGCAGCAATATAAATGTATCAAATGACAACAGATGTGGTGGAGGTAGAGCTACAGTAGCCTTCACATTTTTTATCCACATCATAGTTAAATAGTAAGTTTCTGAGCAGAAAAGCACTCAATTATAAAAAATAAACAAAACATTTTTCAACCTTGTAGTGCAAAGTTTGCAAACCAAAATAAAGTATCACGCCTGTTTCACACATACTCCGTCTGCAGTGCGTATACAGTCCGTGTGCGTTACCTATGCGGTGCAGAGGCAGCACGGACTCGTTTTGCTTTCACACAGAACGCGTTTGCAGTCCGTTCCTGATCCGCGGCTGTTTACCACAAACACACCATTTATCCGTTATTTTAATTTCAAATCCAAACGTGCTTTTTCAGCATTGGGATACACTTTTATCACAGAACACTAATACAATAATACTAGACATATTCACGTTTAAACTCAACGTATTATAAACAACGTAGGCTATTATTCAATGCACTTGACTTCTAGATTTGTATATTAAGTTGCTCAAGCAAGTTGCAACACATTTAAACACAGCATAGGTTATAGGCTATAGCTTCCTTTTCATATTGAAATTGGGCTATCACAAATATTTTAAATTTAAACTTACCGCAGACAAGCAGTCGGCTCTCTGTGCCTTTCTTTCGTATTAAATAAAACCCATATTTTAAAGAACTTTTCTACCTGGACAAGTGCATCTATTATGTTGCCTTGTTTATTTAAAACTGCACTATTTTAAACCTAGCCAAAAAGCCACGTGTTGACTGTGAAACACAGTAGACTGCATTTATGGTACATTTCCGTGTCAATCCATGTTCATTTTTACAGCGAACAATGCGCTGTCACTTTAATTCAGCGCATGCAGCGCAGCAAAAACAGACTCTGTGCCGAAAGGATCGCTCCACTGCTGCAAACGCACCGCTTCTGGAACGCACTGCCGGACAGCAACCGCGTGCAGTGTGAACGATCTGATCCGTTAACATGGGTGCGGAAAAAAATACGCAACGCATACGCACTGCAGACGAAGTATGTGTGTGAAAGGCGTGAAACAGGCGTCAGCGTCGGGCGCGGAAACGGTCTTTTGGCAGAGTTTGCACATGACTGTCTTCTGCTCCGTGTCGGAGCTCTTGAAGCCAAAATGCAACAAAATCACTGACGTACCCCCACGTGTCGGTAAAAGTACTTCTTGTCTGCTGCCTGCGTAGCAGTTTCAGTTTGTTGCGACTCGATCCGGGCATTCATCTTCAACCTCTTGCGTCTCCATCTTTAGGCTAAGCACTCACGAGTTAAAGCATGTCGCAACAACGTAAAGCGTCACATCGCACAAGACGGAGTTTCTTTGTGAAAAAGTTCGTTTTTATTCTTGATTATCACTTATAGGGTAGAGTATGCATTGCACAGCAACAAGACACTATCATACATTTGTCATAGCCTATTTAATGCAATATTTTCTTTAGTAATTGATCAAATTAGGTTAGAGACGATAGAAACGATAGAAGAGAAATAGGACGATAGACACTTTTCTATCGTCCCCACGATATATATCGTCATATCGCCCAGCACTAGTTGTTAGCATGATTCTGCACGATTAGCTAGTTGGTAACATGTTTCTAACATGATAAGCTAGTTGCTAACATCATTAGCTAGTTGTTAGCATGATTCCGCACGATTGGCTAGTTGCTAACATGTTTCTAACATGATTATGTAGTTGCTACCATGATTAGCTAGTTGCTAACATGTTTCTAACATGATAAGCTAGTTGGTAGCATCATTAGCTAGTTGTTAGCATGATTCTGTTCGATTAGCTAGATGCTAGCATGATTAGCTAGTTGCTAACATGTTTCTAACATAAGCTAGATACTAGCATCATTAGCTAGTTGTTAGCATGATTCTGCACGATTGGCTAGTTGCTAGCATGTTTCTAGCATGATTAGCATATTGTTAGCGTGATTTAGATCAGAAAAGATGGATCAACTGGAGTCAGTCGTTCAGATCTGGCCTGAGTCTGGAGTTTATAGTTAAAGCTCAAGGAGGTGCAGTAGTCAGAAAGTTTAGTCTCAGAAGAATAATAATAAGTTTAAATAGCGTTTCAGTAGACGACTCAATATTTCAATTTTTGCTGTATTTTTAATGATAAAGCAACCTTGGTGATCAAAAGAGACGTGTTTAACCTCTTCTATCTTGTGTGTCCAGACATGTCTAAGGTTCAGGATGATGAGGTCGGTGACGGCACGACGTCTGTCACGGTTCTGGCGGCGGAGCTGTTGAGGGTATGAGAGTTTAACCTCTTGACAGAGTCTGAAAGCCTCATGATTGGTGTCTAATGTGTGACCGTTGTGCCGCAGGAAGCAGAGCTGCTGATCTCCAAGAAGATCCATCCTCAGATCATCATCTCCGGCTGGAGGAAGGCCACTCAGGTGGCGCGTGACGCGCTCAGAGAGGGGGCGGTGGATCATGGGTAATGAGCGGAGCTGCTGTTTGTGTGTCAGAGTCTCGGAGATCGTGGTTGAATCTGAGCGTTTGTATCCGCAGGAGCGACGAGCAGAAGTTTCAAGTGGATCTGTTGAACATCGCACGCACCACGCTCTCCTCCAAGCTGCTGACGCACCACAAGGATCACTTCGCCAAGCTGGCAGTGGAGGCCGTGCTCAGACTCAGGGGATCTGGCAACCTGGAGGCCATTCATGTGATCAAGAAGCTGGGCGGCAGCCTCACAGACTCCTACCTGGACGAAGGTCTGAACCTCACACACGTTCAACATCATATCCAGTGCTGCATGTTTAGTTTCAAATTAAATGGTTACCTAAAGTTAATCTATAAAAGCGAATATTTGTAATTATCAGGGGCCAAGAACTGAAGCTGTGAGGGCATCTCTTGTATCTGTTAGACCTGTTCTTCTTCACTTTCTTCTGCTGTTGAGTCTGTGGCAGCCATAGAACCGCTTGCAGGAAAGTTGTGTAGTTTGGCACACTGATAGAGGACAGTGTCATCATTAACCATAGCAAGTTTGAAGTCTTTAACTCAAACTCTCTAGCGCCACCACTTGTCCAAAGTTTCACTCATGTTTACGCTAGTAACTTTTGAACCGTATGGTCTAGAAGAAAATTTCCTCTGATTCTTTGGCTCATGCCAAGTCAAACATACAAAATGTAAAAGAAAAATCATAATTTTTAGTTTTTTTTTTTTTTTTGCTTTTTTTAATAATTTGAAACCTTTTTTTTTTTTAAACTCGTCCTAGATGGTTGTCTGATTTTCACCAAAATTAGCTCAGATCATCTTCAGACCATGCTGGCAGAAAGTTATGGATTTCAAGATAATTAGTTGAACCATTCTTGAATAATGCGCCAACAAATTCTACGAAGGGCGCACACAAGTGAATGTGAAAATAACATGATCTGAGGTCATCTAGTTGTCAGGAGATATGAAAAATTTACCTTTTTGCTTAACGTCTGCGTGATTCGGCCAAAGATCACAAACTGGTCTCTCTAGATTTGGCACCCAATTTTTCCATGTAAGCCATTTTGGGTTGTTGACCATTTTTAATTTTGTCATAAAATGTTATATTTTACGAACGCATTGGCGTATCATTGCGAAACGCAGTATGTGTCTTTGACGCCATGCCCTGATTGTACTCAAAAGTTTGTGGTCCAATAAGTTATAAGCAAAAATACTAATAACTTTTGAATGTATTAGCATATTTGTAATGAAAGTGATCTGAGTATGTTCTTTGGGTCATGCTGACAGCATAGATACCAGATGGACAATGTCAGCCAAACTTCCTGTCCATCATTTTGATTAATGTTGAAAACCTACTTTTGCCAAGTCCTCCTAGGCTATTGGTCCGATTTTCACCAAATTTGCCTCGGATCATCTTCAGATGGTCAAAACTTATGGATTTCGTCATGTTATACAAATGGGTTTTCATTTAATGCATCAACGAATTTGCTAGAAAGAAGCTGGATCTCTGCAAAGTTTTGACATTTACACCAAACTTTGTATTTGCCAATTGTCTCCTCACACTGACCACGCCACATCAATTTGGAAACAGCGTCACCTACTGGTCATAAGTAATAAACCATTCATTAACCATTAATAATAACATTTCCAAAAATGTTAACTTTTTACTGCATTAGCCTATTGTAATTGAACTGGTCTCTGGATATTCCTCGGGTCACACAGATATCTCTTTATTCTGATTTTCAAGTCAAATCCTCTCTAGACTGTACTGACAAAGTTATGCATTTCATGTTGATAGACAAAACTCTTTGAGGCATGATGCCAAACGACTCTAAGGCTGTGTCTCTGCAAAGCTTTGACATATTGACACTCAATTTTATTTATGCCATTGGCACACTAAACATGCCACATCAGTTTAGTAACAGCAACACTGTGAAAACTTTCAGTCATATTAACCCTTGTGCATTGTTCCCATTCACTATGTCCGTGGATAAAAACAGCTGTAATTTTTTTTTTTTTTTTTTTTGCATAAATCTGTTAGTCAACTTCAGTCCTGTTCAAAACTACTAAATGTTTTGAAAAAAAAAAAAATCTGGATTTTAACTCTTAAATTGCCAATTTCATAAACGATGTAACAGATTTGGGAAAAAACACTCAAAATGACTTATTTTTAATATAAAAGGTAATTGTGGACTTTTTTTTACCTTTTTAACAGTCTTGGACATGTGAAAGATTGGTAAGAACATTGGCTTTCATGCATTGTTAGTTTTGGCGCAGCATCAGATTTTCATTTTTTTTCTACCTCAAATTTTTGTTCGTGGCTGTTTTTGCCCCATTGACTTCCATTATAACCACATTTTTTGCTTGCAAAGCCATGACACCATATAATGATGAATTCTTGATTGTTTGTGGTTTTCCCTGTTGGGAAGGGGTACAATTAATAATTTTAACTGTTGATTATCAGTTGGCCCCATTAATCCTTTAGATAGGCCTTTACAAAAAAGCTTAGTTTTACATGGAGTTCTATGGAGTATAACGGCATATTACTGTGTGTGTGTGTGTGTGTGAGAGAGAGTGACCTCTGTGCACCTTGATACGTCTGAGAAAATCAAAATAAGCACCTCAGCTCTCAGAACGACATGGAGTACACAAAAACATAAATACACTTACAAGACTGTTAAAAGAGTAAAAAAAATCCAGTCCACAATTACCTTTTATATTGAAAATAACTCATTTTGCGTGTTTTTTTTGTGTGAAATCATTTATGAACTTGGCATTTAAAGAGTCAAAATCCTGAATTATTTCAAAACATTTAGTAGTTTTGAACAGGACTGAAGTTGAGAGATTTATGCAAAAAAAAAAAAAAAAATTGGAAAAAAATCTTTATCTGATACATTTTTACAGCAGTTTAATTTAGTGGATGTTTTCATCCACGAACACAACGAGAGGATAGTAAATTTGCCCAGAGCGTACGGCTGAGTTTTTGAAAAATTTCAAAGCATTTCCTCAAAATATGTGACAAAGTAAGATTTGTCAGAAAAAAATTATTAAATTTGCTTTAACACTGAAAACGTTATGGCCAAATTGAGACTCAACAGCACCCCACAGTGGACGAAAACGTCCCCAACAACACATAGGGGTTAATAGTGATATTAATCAGATTTTTCAGTCGTTTTGCCTAATAATAAGGAATGTCTTCAGTTACTTTTTAATTTCTGATTGATGCAGTTGGTTTGATGAAACTGGCATGACTTATCTTAGCTCTTCCTGTTCCTCGCAGGCTTCCTGCTGGACAAGAGGATCGGCGTGAACCAGCCCAAGAGGATCGAGAACGCCAACATCCTCATCGCCAACACCGGCATGGACACAGACAAGATCAAGGTACGCCGCCCGTCAGTCTCTGATCACGTGTGCAGATATGGCTAGCATTAGTAATGTAACACTAGCGCGTCTCCGCAGATCTTCGGCTCCAGAGTGCGTGTGGACTCCACGGCCAAAGTGGCGGAGATCGAGATGGCAGAGAAGGAGAAGATGAAGGAGAAGGTGGAGCGCATCCTCAAACACGGCATCAACTGCTTCATCAACAGGTGCGCTGAGCTCAGGATACGCGTGTGACGTATTTGAGGTCATGTGATGTGATGTGTGAGCATTGTTCTGTTGTTGTTCCTCAGGCAGCTGATCTATAACTACCCTGAGCAGCTGTTTGGGGCCGCTGGAGTGATGGCCATCGAACACGCTGATTTCGTGGGAGTCGAGCGCCTGGCCCTCGTCACAGGTACACAAATACTGAATAGCAGTGGCCTAGGTTTGATTTTAGCATTGGTGGAGACAGAACAGCAGACAACAGACGTTTAATTGTTGGATTTATAATTCAAACTATTTCAATTTGATTTTGGAAATAGTCCTTAACAGGGCTCTAATTCAGGAGCACCATCTGATCAATAATCACAAATTAGCCTTCGCATTATGAGGTTATATTTCACTCTTTGAGATGATTTGCAGGAGCTTGTTTTGTTTTTTTAACCTTTGTAATGGCATTTTTCAAATGTTATCATCTTTTATGTCAAATTCAAAAATGATATTTATAAGCTTTTTAAAATTTCTAATTAGAACAGTAGAATAAGAACAAGGAGAATAACAATAATAAGTTACCAATCATTTGAAATATGGGTAACACTTTACAATAAGGTTCATTAGTTAACATGAACTAATAATGAACTGCACTTATACAGCATTTATTAATCTTTGTTAATGTTAATTTCAACATTTACTAATACATTATTAAAATCTTGTTAACATTAGTTAATGCAGCGTGAACTAACATGAACAAACAATGAACAACTGTATTTCCGTTAACTAACGTTAATGAAGATTAGTAAATACAGTAACTAATGTATTGGTCATGGTTAGTTCATGTTAGTTAATACATTAACTAATGTTTAACTAATGAACCTTATTGTAAAGTGTTACCGAAATATGTATTCGCGAAATTAATTTGTACTACAGAGGTAGCACAGAGAAACAGAAATGGCTCGAAAGATGTTTAATGAGGCTCAGAGGTGGCATGAGTGCAAGTAAAATCATAAATTAATGTTGAGATTAAGGCAAAAACACTAGATTTTCATGTACCTGTCATTTGTGATTTTAGGCTTTTTGGTGTTTGATAAAGTGTTTTTCAGCTCTAGTGGATAGAAAACACCCAAAACACACTGTTAAGTCTTTCTTTTCTAGCACTTTATCTATTTGTGTCAATAGATATCAATTACAATCCAGATTTTTAAAGCCCAAGAGTATTTTCTCCTCCACTGAGCCATACATCTCCACTTCAGGAGCATTTACACACACCAAGCTGAGCATTTTAATTCCTGTCTATATCCTGAAGGTTTTTACAGATGGATTTGTTCATATATACTTTGCTTGATTTTATACAACATTTTACTTCCTCAAAAATGGTAAGAAAAAAACAAACAAACATGGTTTTCGTAGTCGCACGCAGGATTTTTTAGTCGCAGAAGTGGCTGAAATGGTTAAACATATAGAGTATAAACAACAGATTAATGAGTTTATCCAAATTTCACAAAAAGCTTATGAACATCTAGTTTCTTTATTTAAAATGCATCTAAAAAGTACATAATCTGAAGTTCTGTTAATCCTATTCATCAAAAATGTATGTAAATTGATTACTATTTTCTTACCTAGCAACACAGCACTTATGAAAATCAGTCATGGTTTTGCATTACATTTACATTTAGGCATTTAGCAGATGCTTTTATCCAAAGCGACTAACAAAAGAGGGCAATGGAGGCAATCAAAATGCACAAAAGAGCAATAACATGCAAGTGTCATGACAAGTCTCATTTAGCCTAACACAGGACATGCAGCAAGGTTTGGAATAAAACAAGCAGTAAGTAAATTAGTCTAAAAGAGCGAGTTTTTTTATTTTTTAGAATAGAATTTGAATAGAGAGTGCTAGAGTTCAAATAGAGGGTCGAATAAAGATGAAAGAGATGTGGTTTTTATCCGATTCTTGAAGGTGGCTAAGGACTTTTTTGTCTTGTTTCCAGCCCAAATATCTAAAAATTCTTGAATTAAGAAGGATTTTTTAGATTAGTAAAAATTATTGTCTTGTATTCAGCAAAAAAAGTCTGAATTAAGTGCATTTTTGCTTGAAAAAAGCAAAATAATCTGCCAATGGGGTATGAAAAACAATCTTGTTTTTTGTTTGAAATAAGATTTTTTTTTCTTACCCCATTGGCAGATTATTTTGCTTGTTCTAAGCAAAAACTCACTTAATTTAGTTTTTTTTTTCTTAAAACAAAGGAAAAATTACTCGTCTTGAAAATCCTTCTTGATTCAAGAATGTTTAGATATTTTGGCTGGAAACAAGACAAAAAAAAAATCCTGCATTAACGATTTGTATTATATTTTCATACACGAATATATGTTTATCTCGAAAAATTTTTTAACTTGCAACATGGACTTTAAAGAGCAAGTTTTTTTATTTTTTAGGATAGAATTTGAATAGAGAGTGCTAGAGTTCAAATAGAGGGTCGAATAAAGATGGAAGAGATGTGGTTTTTATCCGATTCTTGAAGGTGGCTAAGGACTCAGCTGTTCACACTGCAAAAAATTCTTGATTCAAGAATGTTTAGATATTTTGGCTGGAAACAAGACAAAAAAATCTAAGCTAGAAAAGCATTTTTTGCAGTGCAGATGGAGTTGGGCAGGTCACAAAACAGCTGAAGTGTGTTTAGGTTCATTTAATTTAGGTGTTTAATGAAGCTCAAATGTGGCATGAATGCATTTACACTGCAGATCTGCATTAATAACGTGTTTTAAATCCGTTTGAAATGTATTTTCAAAACACTTCATATACGTCTTGACTATATATACAAATTGTAAGTCACTTAATATTAACTGCTTGTTCATTGAATTCTTGTATAAAATCAGTGTTAAAATTGCAAGCAAGTACTTGTTTTCATGGAAAAGTGTCATAACTAGGCTTTATCATAGATTAGAAATATTAAAAAAACTGCAGACTGTTGATTCTGAGTATATGTGTGCATTGTGTCTCGTTCAGGTGGTGAGATCACCTCCACCTTTGACCATCCTGAGCTGGTGAAGATCGGCCACTGCAAGCTGATCGAGGAAGTCATGATCGGAGAGGACACTCTCATACACTTCTCTGGAGTGGACATGGGTAAGTGTCCTTGATTTAAACTCCTCCAGGTTTGCTGTGTTTGTTTGTAGAGATGCACACTTTGGAAAATGTTCTGATTTATTTATCAGTAATTCAACAATAACAAGCGCTGATGTGTGACTCTGTTTCCCTGTACAGGTGAGGCGTGCACCATCGTCCTCCGCGGGGCGACGCAGCAGATCCTGGACGAGGCTGAGCGCTCTCTTCACGATGCTCTGTGTGTGCTGGCTCAGACCGTCAAAGAGACACGCACCGTCTACGGCGGAGGTGAGTACGCCAGAGAAATACACACAAAACGATGTTACGTTGTCTGTTTTGATGAGTATCGTCTAAAGTGAATGCAAACTGGTGGGAGAATATGGCCAGTGAATATAGTTTTAAAGGGACAGCAGCCTAATTTAGTTGTTTTGGACAAAAGAAAGAGAGGAAATCACTCAACTGCTGGAGTTCAATCTGTGTCTACATTGCGTGTTCAAACATTAAAATCATTCATAAAAGTCATACAATTTTCTAAGAAAGATATGAGTTAAAAATGTAGCGAAATGCTAAATAAATGCGTTACATTGTAACTAAACCCATTCAATTTTAGTTGACTAAATCTACTGTGGAGATTTAGACAACTAACACTAGACTGTGACTAAAACAATTCAGGTGACTAAAATGTGACCCTGGAGCACAAAAGCAGTCTTGAGTCTCTTGTAGCAATAGCCAAAAAGTTCATTGTATGGGTCAAAATGATCGATTTTTCTTTTATGCCCAAAGTCATTAGGATATTAAGTAAAGATCATGTTCCATGAAAATATTTAGTAAATTTCCTGCCATAAATATATTAAAATGTAATATTTGATTAGTAATCTACATCACTAAGAACTTTATTTTTTGTCAACTTTATAGGTGATTTTCTTAATATTTTCATTTTCAAATAGTTGTATCTCGGTATATGTGACCCTAGGCCACAAATCCGGTCATAAGGGTCAGTTATTTTAAATTTCTGAATAAATAAGCTTTCCATTGATGTATAGTTTGTTAAGATAAGACAATATTTGGACGAGATACAACGAATTGAAAATCTGCAATCTGAGGGTGTAAAAAAAAAAAAAAACACTGAGAAAGTTGTCCAAATGAAGTTCTTAGCAATGCATATTACTATTCAAAAATCTTTGATATAAAGTTTTGATATATTTACAGTACGACATTTACAAAAAGAAAAATCAATCATTTTGAACCATAAAATGTATTATTTTTGGCTATTGCTACAAATATACCCATGCTACTTAAGACTGGTTTTGTGGTCCAAGGTCACATATTGTCCTGTCCTAAAAAACCATACATCAATGGAAAGCTTATTTATCTAGCTTCGTACGTGATGTAAAGTTCTCAATTCCAAAAAATGAACCATTATGACTGGTTTTGTGCTCCTGGGTCACAAATATGACTACAAGTAAATGGAAAACTAGTCTAAAGACTGAAACTAAATGGAAATGTGCCGTTATAATGACCACTGGTCTGTGTTTCAGGCTGCTCAGAGATGCTGATGGCTAAAGCCGTGTCAGATCTGGCCAACCGCACGCCGGGAAAAGAAGCCGTGGCCATGGAGTCCTTCTCTAAAGCCCTGAGGATGGTACGTCCACATCCCCACCAGGCCACTGACACACTAGCAGACATCATATCACTCCCCTAAATTGATTTCCAGGGGCGTTTAGTTAGTTTGTCATTAAATGTGTGCATCATCTTTCAGGCGTTTGCACTGCGATTGCAATTTTATCATGCGTAACTAATTGGCAAAATATTAAATCGCCAATGGATCTAAGCAATTCATCATTTATTCAGTTGATCCATTCTAGAGCGTGGATTGATTTATGAATGAGGTAAGAAAATCGTTAACTGATTTATTTAAAACAGCTGATTCATTCAGGAAAGTATGAATGGGTCATTGAATCATTCACTCAACCAGTTCATTCAAAATGCAGATTCATTCGTGAACGAAGCGAGAGATCATTACAAATGTGTCGTTGACTTGTTCACTCAACTATTTGCGTATCTCAAAAATCATGGCTACCATTGGTTGACGGCCTATCAGAATGAAACTCAATGGGCCTGTTTGACTCACGGCTCCAAAGGTCTGTAAGAAATTGGCAACTGGGGGGGAATATCGCATTTTTTAAGGACGTAAACAATAGTACATTGCACATTTTTTTTTTGCACATACGCAATATTCGTATCTTATGACAGAACTCCTCATTCCAGACAACTTTGCCTCTAAAACCACTGCTGTCAACCAAAACGATTGAGAAAACCTAGTCCTCTGGTGAAAGAACAATGTTGTGCAATTCTCTAGACTCTCCAAATTATGAATTTTTTTTAAATTGAGCCTCGGGAAGCTATAAGGGAAGGGGGTCATTTAGAAAAGGAGCCTGTCCAAATGTAAACAAAATCCTAAGGGAAAACTCAAAACTTCACCAAACCTGCTGAGCACATGTGATTCTAAACAAGCATGCAAAGATTTAAGGAGATCGGACCACAGATGGCGCTATAACAGTCATAAACAATAAAAAAACATTTCTTTAGTAAACTATCTGGATTTGGCAAAAATGCTTTTTTAAAAGCATTGATTTAGGTGGTTACAGGCTTGCTACGTAATGTCTTTTTTCATGTGTGATTAAACCGCTCTTGAAACCTGATAATTGCTGCTTGCAGTTATATTTTGTTGGAAAAACCAAAAACAGACATGTCAAATTTTGGTCACTTAATGATATCTACTTTAAGTGTTTCTAAAATATCACATTTACAATTGTGCTGATATTCAGGAAAAATGCCACTTTTGTTTGTTTAATATTGCATAACTATAAAACCAGATGCAAGAAGAAACACTTTTTTAGTCCTTCATCCTGAGTTTTTATTCACAAAAAGTCTTAAAGTCCCATGAAATATTGATTTATTCGTTTGAGAAGAAAGGGAGTAGCATGAAACTGCAGTTAAAAAGTTCAATTTTTATATTTCATTCAATGCGTTTCTTGCCATTTCTTTTTAATGAACTGTAAAATTTACTTGGGGTTTTTTTTGTTGTAGTTTTACGTGAACATGTGACCCTGGAGCACAAAACCAGTCTCAAGTAGCACAGTATATATTTGTAGAAATATCCATAAATACTTTGTATGGGTCAAAATTATCAATATTTCTTTTGTGCCAGAAATCATTAGGATATTAAGTAAAAATCATGTTCCATGAAGATACTTAGTAAAATTCCTACCGTAAATATATCAAAAGTTAATTTTTGCTGAGTAATATGCATTCCTAAGAACTTCATTTGGACAACTTTAAAGGTGATTTTCTCAATATTTACCTTCAGATTCCAGATTTTCATGTATCAATGGAAAGCTAATTTATTCAAATATATGTAGATGTATAAATCTCAATGTATACATCATGTGAAAGCTCAATAAATAAGCTTTCTATTGATGTCTGGTTTGTTAGGATAGGACAATATTTAGCCGAGATACATCTATTTGAAAATCTGGAATCTGAGGGGGCAAAAAAATCAAAATACTGAGAAAATCACCTTTAAAGTTGTCCAAATTAAGCTCTTAACAATGCATATTACTAATCAAAAATTACATTTTGATATATTTACAGTAGGAATTTTACAAAATCTTCATGGAACATGATCTTTACTTAATTTCATAATGATTTTTGGCATAAAAGAAAAATCAATAATTTTGACCCATACAATGTATTTTTGGCTATTGCTACAAACATACCCCAGCGACTTAAGACTGGTTTAGTGGTCCAGGGTCAAAAAGATGTGATGTAAGCCTCAGTTTTAAAGAGCAGGACTGTTTGTGTTGCAGCTGCCCACCATCATCGCTGATAACGCGGGATACGACAGCGCAGAGCTGGTGTCTCAGCTGAGAGCCGCTCACCAGGACAACAAGAGCACCTTCGGCCTGGGTAAGATATGCACCCTCTTACATCAGCCAATCACATCAGCTCTGAGTCTGTGATCTGACCTCTGACCCCTGTGCTTTCAGACATGACCCAGGGCGCGGTGGGAGACATGGCCACTCTGGGCATCACAGAGAGCTTCCAGGTGAAGAGGCAGGTGCTGCTGAGCGCAGCCGAGGCGGCCGAGATGATCCTGCGCGTGGACAACATCATCAAAGCCGCTCCCAGGTGACTCTCCACTGCTCCGGCGCAGCTCTTTAGCGGCTCACGGGTCTCTGTGATGGTGTTTAACGTGTGTTTGTCGTCATGTGTTTCAGGAAGCGTGTGCCGGATCATCACCCCTGCTGAACACCCATAGCAGCCCGTGTATTTATTGACAGGAAGTCGATGCTCTTTGTTTCATAGTTTCATGTGTAGTCGCACTTCCCAAGCGTCAGGTGTGTTTAAATTACTGCTTTGCACGATGACCTTTGACCTTTTGTTTACTCAATAAAACCGTCATGACTGATTCGAGTGTGTCTCTGGAGTAATTGTCTCTCAATGAAGAAGACTTCTGACCCTTATATCCTGTTAGTTCTCAATGCATCTTGATTTAGGTCTTTGCACTGGAAAATGGAAAAAATACTGAGGAACATTGCTCTTTGACTTATTGGTAACACTTTAGTTAACATGAACTAAGAATTAGCTACACTTCTATAGCATTTATTAATCTTCATGTTAATTTCAGCATTTACTAATGCATTATTAAAATAAGTTGTGTGTGTTAACATTAGTTAATGCACTGTGAACTAGCATGAACAAATAATGATTAATCTATTTTTATTGTTTGTTCATAGTAGTTAATACATTAAACAAATGTTAACAAATGACACCTTATTGTAAAGTGTTACTGATTTACTGGCATTAATGGACATCATTTTTACTGTACCTTCTGTTTACACTACAAAAAAGCAATGTAAATCAGTTGTGTTTTCAAAAATGACGCGTTTCTAATACAATGTGTTCACTCAAGTTGCTTAAACTTAGAGAACACTGACATATTGTGTTCATCTCAGTTTATTCCATTTTCTTTACTTGTTCCTAAAGGGTTCTTGGAAAAAAGTCTATTTAACTTCCTAGAGTCTCCACAAATCCTATTCACCCTGTTTTTTAAAAATGATGAATATTACAGCAAAACTGTTTCACTTGTGCACCCGTGTCCTAAGATTTCTTCATCTCTTGTCTGTTTGCTGAATGTTAAATCAACACATGACCGGGTCATAATGACCCCAAAGCTTTCTGAATTCACAATCAAACATTCAAAGCTCCGCATGTGTGTTTAATCTCGCCACTCTTGACCTGAAACGGCGAGCAGATCGTTTCGGCAGCATGAGGACGAGTCTGATCCTGCTGGCGTTTGTGGGCTTTGTTCAGAGTCTAGTGAGGTAAGGACACGCTTCACTGGTTTATCTTTATGCACTTGGCTTCATTTTGTGATAAATGGCTGACTAAATTACCGTTTTTTGCTTTTTTAATGTGAGAAAGAGTAAGATGAAACTGCATTTAAAAAATTTCCATTTTTGTTTGATTCAATGTTTCTTGACAATCGTAAGAAAATAGTTTCCACACCTTGAAAAGGCGGTATGTATAAAGTTTCCTCAGTATTTTTGTCTTTTCTAGAACAAACATCAAAACATTTTTAAATCAATGTAAATTTGCTTAAAGGAGAAGTCCGGTGTGATATTGACCTAAAGTGTGTTGAATCATGATACCGAGTGAAAACGTACCTTGCATATCTCATCTCGGTTTGTGTCCTGCAGTCCGAAATCTAGGGTTAGTTAGCCGATGCTAACAACAGGTTGTCAATGAGGGTGAATAGGGCATCGGAGTAGCCATGCAAATAAATCACTGTTTTATGCCAGTTACGAGGCACAAAGTAGCTCCACACTTCATTGGTAGACTTCCAAAATTCAGCGGCTCACAATAGGAGCCAGGGCTTTTTGTCCCCTCGACAGTCATTCTGTTAGGTCTACTTCATATGTCCCACCCCATACTTGGTGCACAGGACACTTAAACCTCAGGGTGAACCACAGCTGCTTTAGGGCCCTGGCACCTTTGAAGGCTTTGACAACTTTGTCTGTTTTGACAACATGACAGTGGCTGCATACCACCAAAGAGGCCCAAGATTGCCCCCTCTTAACACTGGCAAGACTCCCCCTCTTCTGAACACTGGAGTCACATCTCTCTGAGACATCATGACACTCCCTGGTTTGAGACTGAGGAATGCTGACCCTAGATGGTTCAGATGATCTAGAGTGGGCCACTTTACCTCAAGGAAAAACGTTCATTATCTGATATTCATCTCATTGGAGAAGCTACAAATGGCTTAAATTGCTCCTGCATACCTTTCCTCCAGTGACCCTGCTTCAAAAGAGCCAGTCATGGTTTCCAAGTAGTGCATCTGTACATCTGACAGCAGCACCTTGGTCTATTCCACTGTGGAGGGATCTCCTCTCCCAAGCTAGCGGCTCAATCTGGCACACTCAGATAATGGCGTCATTCTGGGTTTGCTCGAGCAGGATGTCTATTAGTGACATCTGGCTGCTCATCGCCACCCATGTTTGTTAGATTCTATAATGTCCCCACAATGCAAGTGTGGTTCCTGTCTGCTTGAATATTAGACTATGGTGCAACGAATGCCACCAAAGTCTGTGCCCTTTTCAGCTTCTGTTGGCCTGATCCCAGAACATCAAACCCTACTTGTAAGTATTACGACTATCAGTGCACCTCCTCCTCAAGGTTTCTGAGATGATCGATATAACACATCTCTTATCACTGTGAGAATATACAGATAGGTTTTTCAGAATAATAAAATTTCTCCTGTTTCAGGTTACCATTAAGTCGTTTGCCCTCAGTACGTAGTCAACTTCGAGCAGCTAACCAGCTGGATGGGTTCCTGCGTGAGCACCACCCAGATGTCTTCTCCCGGCGTTATGCCCAGTGTTATCCAGCCGCACAACACTACCTTCGTATGAGTGGCAGATCCACAGAGAGACTCTACAACTTCATGGATGTGAGCTCTTCTCTTGTTAATCTACTCTTACACACTCCTTATATGGTCTAAACTTACTTACTAAACTTAAGCTGCCTTATTACATTACCTTCTATCACAGGGGTCACCAAACATGGTCCTGGAGGGCTGGGGCCTCATTTATAAAGACTTGCGTAGAAACCATCCTTGATTTTATCTAAGAACTTTTCTGATTTGATCGTAAGAGCGATTCAGAGAAAACGAACGTACGCACGAAATCCATGCGTAAGCCAGTCATTCGGATTATAATTCACAAATGATCGTGGAATTGTGTGCAGCTGAATGTTCCGCCGTCGAAACGCCCCTGCTTAATTAATTAACATATAAAATGAGCTCATTCCTAAAGCAAAAACTCTGTGACAATGGCAAGTAAAAAGGAGCGCAAGAAATCAAATTATAGTGAGGCTGAACTATCTGCAATACCAGGCATTACCACAAGGAAACGGTCGTACGCCAAGCTGGAATCTGACGTGGAGATAAGTACTTTTCCACGTCAAAGACGGTTTTTATAAATCTGTACTTTGACGTGGATTTGATCGTACGAACACTCTAAGATCAAATCAGTGCGTAAGAAAGTTTTATAAATGAGGCCCCTAGTGTCCTGAAGAATATATCTCCAACTTGCCTAAACACACCTGCCTAGAGGTTTCAAGTATGCCTAGTAAGACCTTTATTAGCTGCTTCAGCTGTTTAGGGTTGGAGCTAAACTCTCCAGGATACCAGCCCTCCAGGACAGAGTCTGGTGATCTTTGTTCTATCAGATAAAATGTGTTTAATAATATAATTATGCCTTAAGAACGATAACAGGGTTGACCGCTGTACAGTTTAATAGACCTTGCCCACAAAGTCATGAAAGATGCTGCTTGGAAAGGGAATATAATGCTTTCTACAAATATCTGCACTACAATTATAAGTTGTTTAGGGTTTTTGGAAAACATGACCTCATTACATTAAGGTTAAGAATGAAACAGACATTAAAAATACCATGTTGTTGTGTACTGTACAGGCACAGTTTTTTGGTCAGATCAGTCTGGGCAAACCAGAGCAGAACTTCACTGTGGTGTTTGATACAGGATCCACTGATCTCTGGGTCCCATCATCTTACTGCGTGAGCCAAGCATGCGGTAACTAACACACATTCATCCCCATTGAAAAGTGTGTGTCCATATGAATTGACCTGGTTATTGTTTGTGCTGTTGGGTCATGGTGTTCCTCTCTTGGCACAGCAATGCACCACAAGTTCAAGGCCTTTGAGTCAAGCACGTACGCACATGATGGACGAGTTTTTGGCATTCATTATGGCTCTGGTCACCTGCTGGGAGTGATGGCCAGAGAAGAATTAAAGGTATCTGATCACTATGAGCCATCATATTTATGCTATAATATTAATCCTGTTTTTTTGTGTGCTTGTCCCGGTTCAGGTGGGCTCTGTGACGGTTCAGAATCAGGTGTTTGGGGAGGCTGTATATGAGCCCGGTTTTGCCTTTGTCCTGGCTCAGTTTGATGGGGTTCTGGGTTTGGGTTTCCCTCAGCTGGCAGAGGAGCTGGGTTCTCCTGTGTTTGACAGTATGATAGTGCAGGGCATGCTGGATGAACCCGTCTTCTCCTTTTATCTCATGTAAGAAATCAAAACAACATCACTTACAGATTTACATTTTATCTGATGGTAATACTGAGGGCACTGAAAATGATATATTTGGCATGAGAATGTTTCAGGTTGTGTGTATCCCTAGTTCCTTAAATAGGAAACAAGATTTTGTATCATTTGCTGATGCTAAGGGAACACCTTTGTGGATTGTCTGAAGCCCATATAGAAATTCACCAGTTCATTGGCTGATTGCTTTAAAATACAATATCATTGGTGCCTTAAAAGGCCCAGTGCACTGTTTACCAAAATACATATCAACAAACAGAAGAACCGTATTTGGAGAGATCCAGCCTGCTGCAATGAAAATGTCTTTCAAGGATGCACCAAAGCTTGAGAGGAGGTGACGCTTCTTGTTCAGTAAGCTCAAACAATGTGGCTCATAAGAAAATGAAATGTTATTCTTGTGCGCCAGATAAACCTGTACAAAGGCCACTAAAGCACACAAACAGCAATTTGCATTTACACCACTGGGTAGTGCAGTCAGTCATATTTGTTAAACTTGAACAGGATGACGTTAATGCATAGAAACCACAGAGAGAAACCACAAAGAGCATTGGGCTGTTTTGCTTAAAGCAAACAGACTCAACTTCTGCTTTCCGAACCTCCCAAATCTATTCCACAATAATAGGATGCAGTCTCCATCCTGTATTTCAACCTAGGTCTGAAAAGGAGATCCACACCCCAGTTTAGCTGACCCAGAACGTGAAGAGTCCTGATGGACAGGATTCTGTCCTGAACCTACAAGAGGGTGTGTGCTACAATAAACCTCAACATGGCACAAGAACACACTCTACCTTGCTGGTTGATGTATAACCTTACCATCATGTCCATTCAACAAGAACATGGAAGTCTTGAAGTTCTAGAAAACAGTACTACTGGGCTGAAAGTACTGATAAAATGGTAAACGGGTGCCCCAGCCCACAGGGAAACCATCAGAAATCACACATTTTGACAGTAGATCCATTGAAACTCATTGGAACAATGGGTTCAAAATATGAAATTGGTACCATGATTTGTGACTCCTATAATGAGTGAGCCCATTGCAAGATGACCCAGCACTAAAAAGGAATGATTGGATGCTTTTTCTCAGGAAGAAATTGGCTTTATTTGAACTGTTTCATGGAAAGAGCTGTATCATGCCTGAATCCTGTTCCACCCCAAGGAACTGCTATGAATTCTATTGTGGTGCTCCATAATCAGTTGCTTTGACTGTGCTATTATAAATCACGTTTAAATGCAGGTTTTAAAAACAGATGCCTAGGAGTAAAGGAGCCAAAGGAGTAAAAGCTGCATCCATGCATTTTGTGAATGTGCTTGGAGCATTGGCAAGACCAAAAGGCAAGACTTGATATTGGCATGTTTAGCCCCCAAAAGAAAAACTGATGGATCAAAAAAATGTTTTGCTGTTGACTGTATGAACAATGAAATGAAGCATCCTTTAGATTTTTTGTTTCAGAAGAGACCCTAGCTGGATCTAGTTAAGCATTTGGTTAAATCTAACCATTTCAGGTCTAAAACTGCACTCACCTCACCATCTTTCTGTGGTGAAAATATTGTCTGTAAAGCCCTTTTCTTTTGGCAGAAAAAAAAACCCATTGCTGCTTTCTGCAACAGAAAAATAATTTCCTGCAACATAAACACGATCTCTTGGGAACCAACTGTCATGGAAAATAGGGACAGCAAATTTGATTGACATAATGATGGTGCTTTATTGTCCAAATTACCCAACTTGCATCTGGTCAGTGAAAGCATATATTTTAAAGCACAATTTTCTGAGCAGTGGCACTGACCAACTGTGATGATAGCATGGTTTAAGGATAATTTTTATATATAAGTTTTGTTCTTTTATTTGTAAAAGACAAACCTCAACCTTGAAGTAGAAATATTCATGTTCATTTTTTCTCTTTTACTTTTTTATTTAGGTTGTGATGCTGATCTTCACTGTATGTCCTCATATTTATTACAGGAACAATGGCTCTGGCTTTGGAGGGGAGCTGCTGTTTGGAGGGGTGGATGAAACCCGTTTTGTTTCTCCCATCAACTGGATTCCAGTCACTCAGAAGGGCTACTGGCAGATCAGACTAGATGCGTGAGTGACTTCACTTCCATTAAAACACTCATTTGACAGACAATCCCAACAGAGATGAGTGTGTTGTGTTTGTTGTGTCTAGTGTGAAGGTTCAGGGAGCTCTGAGTTTCTGCTATCGTAGCACTAAAGGCTGTCAAGCTATAGTGGACACAGGAACTTCTCTGATCGGCGGCCCATCCAGAGACGTCCTGCTCCTCCAGCAGTTTATTGGAGCAACACCCACCGCTGTTGGAGAGGTGATCATGAGACCCTGTCTTTTGCAACAGCACATACTTTTTAATACATAGTTATAGCTGCAAAATTCAATATGGATTGGCCTCTAGTGATCAACTTTCTGTTTCATCAACCTCAACTGTAATTGTTTGATTGTGGGTTTTAGTTTCTTGTAGACTGTGTCAGGATCAGCAGTCTTCCTGTAGTGTCCTTCCTGATCAATAATGTGGAGTATTTCCTCACTGGAGAACAATACATCAGGAGGGTGAGTACAACATATTACAGACGTATTCATCCTGCTGCTCTTCTTTTTTCACGCTAGTTTATGGAAATGACTATGCCATGAGGATACCCTTAAATTTTGGGGCCAAACTCATAGTCCCAGGTTGACATTTTAACCTCTGCTGTGTTTGATGCTGTAATTTCTGCTTGCAGCTATAATTCTTTAATAGAATTGTAGAATTGCTACTGTCTTTCAGTCACATGTTCAAACAACATCTCAGCTTCTACAGTCTTTTTGGGATACATTTTGTATTGCTTTTGCATAGAGAGGGTCAAATACAGTTATTTCTTCACAATAAGCAAAACCAGACCCTCTACACCCCACCCCCCAATTCCAGCCCCCGCCCAGCAGTGGTCCCCCAAGGGGCCACCTTACAATAAAAAACAAATTGCCAAGAAATTGCAGGAAAAAATTGCAGAAATTGCAAGAAATAAATAAAATAAATTTACAATAATAAAACAATAATAATATACAAGTAATTTATACATTTTGTCACATAGATCATCAGAGGTTTGAACATTCGAATTGTACCCCAAATTAAATTCTACCATCTTTTTCTGATTTCAAATTTCCATGCCTCAAGGGTTAAGGCTCTAGCTTTATTTATTCTGGCTGTTGAAAGTTCTAACATTACTATATCGCACAGCTAAAGAATGTGGAGGGAGCCATCTTTGCGCAATTATCTTTTTGGCAGATGTTAGTCCTGCCAACCAGATCTTTCTTTGTAGTTCTGGAAGCCCTAAACTAGAATCGTCATTTAGAAGAAGCACACCTGGTTGCACTGGTATATCTTTTCCTATCATATCAGACAGTACTGATGAGGTCTTTTCCCAAAACTCATAAACCTTCTCACATTCCCACACCAAATGCATGAATGTTCCCACTTGTTGGTAGGGACAAAAATTACAGTGGGGGCTTGCAGATACTTTGATGAGAAAAAGTTTCTTTGGTGTCCAATATAATCTGGGACAGAATTTGAAATGAATTAATTGGTGGTTTGGATTTTTTGATGGACAAAATATATTTTTCCATACTGTTTCCCAATCAGTCGAGTCCACAGATAGCTCCCTTACCCAAATCATGTGCAGTAGTAATTGCTTTATTTTAACTTCAAAAAGGCGAGGATAGACAGCTGACATTACATTTTGTTAAACTGGATGTGCTTCAAGAGCTGACCCCCAAGGGACTCCATATGCCCTGAAGGCTGAACGCAATTGCAAGAACAAAAAAATTATAATGCAGGTACATTAAAAGTTGAAACTATGTTGTAAAACTTAACATACTTTTATCATCCCATATGTCAGCAAGAGTCCTTATTCCCTGCTTTGACCACTGTTCAGATGAACCATGTTTAATATTCCTATTTTGCCATAAGTGTGTTTGTAGGTGCCATTTGTTATCATAACTTAATAATTTCTCCACTGCTCTAAAAGTGCTAAATGTGTTTGTTATGATGGGGCCGAATAATTGTTGGCAGTACTTTAAAGAGAGTCCAGAGAAAAGTATGTCTTCAAGTCTAATTGGTCTAACGATTGCTGCTTCTTTTTCTCTACAAGATGTGGAATTCATAGAGTCAAACCATGTCTTGACTACACGCATTTGGAATGCTTTATGATATAGCTCAAAATTTGGAAGAGAGAGACCTCCTTAAAAGAAATGGAGCAAATTTGATCTTGTCTTATTTTTTGAGCTAAGGGTTCGAGGGAAAATGCAAATAATATTGGTGAGAGGGGCATCCTTGCCTCGTTCCTCTCAAGATATCAAATGGTTAGGTATGTAAGCCATTTGTTGCTATAATTGCTGATGGATTATTATAAATTATTCATACCATATTAATACATTTCTCATCAAACCCAAATTTACCTAGCACCCTCCATAAGTAATCCCAATTTAATCTATCAAAAGCTTTATCCGCGTCTAACGATAAAACTGCACAAGGGGAATTTTTATCTTTACTTTCATGCACTATGTGTAGCAACCGACGTATATTGTCTGCAGCCGAACGATGTGGAATAAAGCCAGATTGATCACTGTGAACCCATTTACAAATATATTTTTCAAGATGTATGGCTAAGACCCTAGCATAAACTTTTAAATCAGAATTTATTAATGAAATTGGCCTAAAATTTGAACATTTAATATGATCTTTATCTCTTTTTTTGGAATTAAAGTGATCTGTATTTATTTGTTTTTAATTCATTTGACTTTTTTGGATTGCTGTGTTTACTGCAGCATGCATAATTGGTCCTAATAGATCCCAAAACTGGAAGATTAATTCTGGAGGGATCCCATCTTGCCCAGGTGGTTTCCTCTTCTTTGCCGTTTTCAATGCTGCATACAGCTCCTCAAGTGTTATAGGTTGGCTTTTTGCGTTAATCGTGGTAGATCAATGTCATGTAAAAATGTATAACACACAACCATATCTATACTATCTTTGAGGTGATATAAATCTTTAAAATGTTCAGCAAAAGTTTTTATCTCTCTTAGATTGGTTATTAGGTCTTTTGCAGGAGAATAAACGGTATCAATTATAGCCCTAGCTTCACTTTGTCTGAATTTTAAAGCCAATAACTTGCTGGGTCTTGGACCATTAAATATATTAAATAAAAATAATTCTGTCGAACTCTATGCATTATAAATTCAGCCTTTCTTCGAAGCAGATCGTCTAACTTGGACCTGGAACTCTTTAATTCACTTTCAACAGATTTTGAAATTTGTTTCTTCAGTTCGGTTTCCTGGGAGAGGCAAATTTGTTCTAATTCCTCAATTTGTGCTTTTCTTACTTTATTTAAATGAGAAGAGAAAGAGATAGCAAAACCTCTAATAAAGCCTTTAGTAGCCATCCATACCATCATGTGATTATCCACACTATTAAGGTTTATGTTCAAAACGTTTTTCAACTTATATCTAAAACCTATTAGAAACCCAGAATCCTGTAGAAGAGTTGTATTAAATTGCCATCTTGGAGATCTATCATGTGAGCAATAAATAAACTTTGTCAGCAATGGGATGTGGTCAGATATTACAGCAGGTAGGATTGCAATGCTCTCAAAACACATCCTAAATTCACGAGAACATAGAATATAATCTATTTTAGAATGTGTCTGATGCCTTGAAGAAAAGGAAGTATAGTCTCTAACCAATGGATTTTGAACACGCCATGCATCTGTCAGATTTGCTGATGTTATCTCTTGTGATTTGGTGAATACAGTGGTGGATTTATCGAGCCTTAGTTTGGCAAGTGCATTCATGTCTCCACCTATAATGAGTGCATAATCGCTTAGGAGCAACAACTTATTTGTTAACACCTGAAAAATGTTTACACCAAAAACTGCTGGGGCATAGACGGAGACAAACGCTATCTTCTTACCTTCCATACT
Organism: Garra rufa; assembly: GCF_049309525.1. Classification (NCBI taxonomy): domain Eukaryota; kingdom Metazoa; phylum Chordata; class Actinopteri; order Cypriniformes; family Cyprinidae; genus Garra; species Garra rufa. The sequence continues at coordinate 36,760,988 of NC_133365.1, read as the reverse complement.
TGTACAGAAATAGCTCAACCAGATTTATCGTTACTATATTTTTCAATAACAAGAGGAAGGTTTCGTTTGAAGAGGATAAGAGACCCCTTTGTTTTTGTGCCGTCACTGGATGCATTTCTTGGACTAAAGCCACATCTACGCAGTGTCTTCGCAAATTATCCAGAAACTTTGTTCTCTTTAAAGGACCCTGTAAAGATTCTGTTTAAACCTCTGATGTTGACAGATAAAATTTAAGTATTAACCATTGTCAAAGAGAGTTTGAACTTGAACTTCATTAAAAGTCAAATAATGAATTAATGAATAATGAAAAATATAATGAATTTCACTAAAATAACAGAAGAAATAAATGGCTGGACAAAACTCTCCCCTCCCCTCTCCCGCCGACTGCTGGCTGGGTAAATCAGAAAAGATTGGATTCCCACTGCTCGCGACTCCTTCTGTGTATCAGCGAAGCTTCTCCGTTTTTTTACAGTCTGATGATTCCTCTGGTTTTCTCTGTAGGAAATGTTGGACAATAAGGAGATTTGCTTCAGTGGCTTTCAGTCCATAGACATCCCTTCTCCAGCTGGACCCGTCTGGATTCTAGGAGACGTTTTCCTCTCTCAGTTTTACAGCATCTATGACAGAGGCCATAAACGGGTGGGATTGGCTCATCTTTCAGGAAGGTCATAGATCTCTGTATAGATCACATCTGGGTCATTCTGTGTCAAATCAAACCAAATTTCAATAATTTTTAAGTTGAGCTTTATTATCATTCCGATACATGTGTGGACATACAGTGGAACAAAATGTGTCTTGCAGGACCACGGTGCTACATAAATAAACAAATGTAAACATACAACACTAGACGTAAGAGCATTTTTTAAACCTATATATAGCTAACTGAAGTGATAATCTAACTATACATATACTATAAATAATTGACTATACATGTAACCTAAGACAGACTATACAGGTACTTTACACAATATTATACAATATCATGCAAAAGAGGTATTAAGGTTGAAAAGCAAGTACTGCAATATGACTTGTGGTGCATTAACAAGTAAACATTTGTGTGATCTGTTTTCCCTGCTTCCTGTTTGCCTTGCTGCAGAGTGGTCTGTGTTTGTTGCTCCCTGCAGCTTCAGTTTTCTGTTGGATTCTTATTGTTAATTCTGCCGTTTTAAATTGATAGCTTAACTTGATTTCTGATCTTATCCAACAAACTAATCTGAATAATTTGATTGTTCGCCTTATTCTATAATCACGAGTGCAGCAAGTTAGCATTCCATTAGCCAGTTAACTTTCCACTCGCACTCCATTCATGCTTTTAACTCTTGTTTACTATCTTTAGCATTGCGTTAGCCGGTTAGCTTGTCATCTGCGTTCCATTAACGTTTTTTCTCTCATGTTTAATATCGTTAGTACACCTTTAGCCAGTTCCTTTCAGTTTTTTCAGGAATTCGAACAACAGTGGTAAATTGGAATCATTCCACAATCACAGTGAGTAATGGCTTCTTCTTCTACAATTGTTGTCTGCACTGCTTGCCACATGTATAGCTTATCTATCTCTGTCAGCAGTGAGCCTTATGCAAGTGATAAATGCAGGAATATAGTCAGGCTGACAGAGAAGATTTCAGAACTAGAGTCACGCATCCAAACTTTAAAAGAGGATAGTAAGAATGTGAGGGCCTTAGATACGGTTGTGGATGCGAAAGCCCTGTACATTTTTCGGTTCCGGTAACAACGCCCGTGCAGCAGGGCAACTGGGTGATTGTGAGACGGCATAGTCGCAGGTCAAAACACCGCTCTTCCGTTCCGATCAGAACATCAAACAGGTTCTCCCCACTCAGTGAAGCACCCACTGAGAAACCTGATGAAAGTGCTCTAGTAATTAGCGATTCTATTGCACGGAACGTGAAAATAGAGACTCCAGCCACCATAGTCCAGTGTTTACCGGGAGCCAGAGCACCTGACATCTAGGCAAATTTAAAAGTGCTGGCTAATGCTAAACGTAAATTCAGTAAGATTGTTATTCACGTCGGCACTAATGATGTTCGACTTCGCCAGTCGGAGATCACTAAAAATAATGTTAAAGAGGTGTGTGAACTTGCAAGTACGATGTCAGACACTGTAATATGCTCTGGTCCCCTCCCTGCTTACCGTGGTGACGAGATACACAGTAGACTGTGGTCACTAAATGGCTGGATGTCAAAGTGGTGCCCACGAAATAACATAGGTTTCATAGACAATTGGACGTGTTTCTGGGGCAGACTTGACCTGTTGAAAAGAGATGGTCTTCATCCCTCCGGATGTGGAGCATCTCTCCTATCTAGAAATGGCACATAGTCTTAGAGTTTGCACTTGACTACCTGGGGACCAAAGCGATGATATCTCAGATCATTATCTAGTCTCTTGTATACTCCAGATAGCTAAAACTGTAAATTCAACTCCTTGCTACAAGTACGGTAGAACCATCACTTCTACTAAAAAAAGACTGCTTTGTAAGAAATCTTCCTGACTTATCTGAATTCCTCAGCATATCCAATAGCTCAGAAAATCTTGATGATGTAATAGAAACTATGGACTCTCTCTTTTCTAGCACTTTAGATACAGTTGCTCCAGTGCGCTTAAAAAAGATTAAGAAAAACAGTGTAACACCGTGGTATAACGATCACACTCGCGCCCTAAAGAGAAAAGCACGAAAAATGGAACGCAGCAGGAGGAAAACAAAACTAGAGGTTTTTCGTACTGCTTGGCATGAATGCAACTTATCTTATAGAAAAGCATTAAAAACTGCCAGATCGGATTACTTTTCATCTCTCTTAGAAGAAAACAAACATAACCCTAGGTATTTGTTCAATACTGTGGTCAAATTAACGAAAAATATAGCAGAAACAGGTGCAGACATTTCCCAACAGCACAGCAGTAATGACTTTATGAAGTACTTTACCTCCAAGATAGACACTATTAGAGATAAAATTGTGTTAATTATTGGACCTAAAACATCCACAAGTAATGACCTAAAACACAGTCTAATACTAGATGGCTGCTCTGTAAATTCGTCGTCATCAGTTAGGAACCTAGGCGTCCTATTCGATAGCAATCTCTCCTTTGAAAGCCACATTTCTAGCATTTGCAAAACGGCATTTTTCCATCTTAAAAATATATCGAAATTACGACCTATGCTATCAATGTCAAATGCTGAAACATTAATTCATGCGTTCATGACCTCAAGGGTAGATTATTGTAATGCTTTATTGGGTGGTTGTTCTGCACGCTTAATAAACAAACTCCAGCTGGTCCAAAATGCAGCAGCTAGAGTTCTTACTAGAACCAGAAAGTATGACCATATTAGCCCGGTTCTGTCAGCACTGCATTGGCTCCCTATAAAACATTGTATAGATTTTAAAATCTTGCTAATTACTTATAAAGCCCTCAATGGTTTAGCTCCTCAGTACTTGAGCGAGCTCCTATCGCATTATAGTCCCTCATGTCTGCTGCGTTCTCAAAATTCTGGCAATTTGATAATACCTAGAATATCAAAATCAACTGCCGGTGGCAGATCATTTTCTTATCTAGCGCCTAAACTCTGGAACAATCTACCTAACACTGTTCGGGAGGCAGACACACTCTGTCAGTTTAAATCTAGATTAAAGACACATCTCTTTAACCTGGCTTACACATAAAACATTAACACATTCCTATATTTCAAATCCGTTAAAGGATTTTTAGGCTGCATTAATTAGGTCAACCGGAACTGAAAACACCTCCCATAACATCTGATGCACTCGTTGCATCGTAAAAAGAATGGCATCTACGCTAATATTAGTCTGTTTCTTTCTTATTCCGAGGTCACCGTAGCCACCAGATCCAGCCTGTATCCAGATCAGATGGTCACTGCAGTCCCCCGGATCCAGTCTGCACCCAGCTTAGATCATGGATCACCACCTGGAGATGACTTCAATAGCCATGGATGTCAACCAGATGAGCTCCAGAGACGGATCATCACTAAAGACCTCGCCAACCTAGACCGCCATCTGTGCTACACCACGGGATCCTGACGAGTTCTCTACAATCGGACATTGGTACAAACTGCTGGTTTCGTCTGGCCAGAGGAGAACTGGTCTCCCGACTGAGCCTGGTTTCTTCCAAGGTTTTTTTCTCCATTTCTGTCACCTGTGGAGTTTTGGTTCCTTGCCGCTGTCGCCTCTGGCTTGCTTAGTTGGGGACACTTTCCAGCGATATCGTATACTATTTGAACTGAACTGACGATGATATCACTGAATTCATTGATGAACTGCCTTTAACTGAAAATTAATTATCTACAATAATGCGTTACTTACTATTGTTCTGTTTAAATACTGTGCAGTTGCTTTGACACAATCTGTATTGTTAAAAGCGCTATATAAATAAAGGTGACTTGACTTGACTTGACTTGACTTGATGAGTCCTTATAACATGGAGTGTTTGTAAGAAAGTGACTGGTGCATAAAGAGTGGAAAAGGGTGTTTTTTCTACAGGCGGTTTGTTCTGCCCACTCACCTGTGTAGCACACTCAGAATGCACTAATGTTTTTGAGTTTTTTTTTTTTCATGTGGTAGTGGGGAGGATCCTGGTTTCAGTTTGGTAGGATTGTGGATAAGGTTTCAGAGGGGGGTGAGGTGATTTGAATTAAGGGCTCTCACAGCTTGGGAGGAAAATATTGTTTCTGCACCAACAATAGAGGAAAATCAATCACATGTTCTTCATGAATCATGTTTGTGAAGACAATAATACAAATGATTGATGTGACACTACAATAAAAACACATTTATTCTGTTATTTGAGTGACAGAAGTTGAGCTGCAGTATTAATGTGATGAAGAGACTCAGAGAGAACATCTTACTGTTACTGATTCATCATCAGCTCAAAGCATTATGGGTACAATCTCTCATCAGTCTATTCTCATTCATCATATGACTGATTCTCTCTCACACATGTCACCTTTCTGTTCTCCTCAGACAGAATGAGTCCAGTGTTTGCTGTGTTATGTGTGTGTGTGTGTGTGTGTGTGTGTGTGTGTGTGTGTGTGTTACAAGGATGACGGAGATGAGGATCCAAATGCTAGCTTTATTGTACAGATCGTAGTCAGGACAGGCAAGGTCAAACATCATCAAACAGGAACATCCAGAGCAAAGTAAAAGCCTAATCTGATAAGAAGGCGAGGGTCAAATCCAGTCGTAAGTAGCGAATTAAACTAAACTAGGAAACTAGGAAAGGCTAAGACTACGAAACAAAACAGAACTGTGGCTAAGGCTAGGAAAAACAACAAGGTAAAGAAACTAGGAAAACACTTGGTAGAGTCCGCAAGAGCAAAAAGCCTGCTTGGCAAGGCCTTCCTTAAATGACTGCCAAACAGGAAATAACCAACGAAGGAGCGGTAACAGTCAATGAGAAGCAAGGGCTCCCTCTGCTGGTCTGGTGTAACATAGCGTGTAACACAGACGAGGCCTCTGGAGCAGACTCATGGACAGACTCATGGACAGACAAGGCCTCTGGAGCAGACTCATGGATGGACGAGGCCTCTGGAGCAGACTAGTAGACAGGAGAGGCCTCTGAAGAACAGTGTGCAGCCCACACACTTAAAATGGCGATGGCCATCACAGGCAGTGCAGTGGTTAATGGGATGCCCACCGGGCTTGAGGGTGCGTGGCTTGGGAGGATAGGCTCTGCATGGCTTGGGAGCGTATGTTCTGCGTGGCTTGGGAGCGTAGGCTCTACGTGGCTTGGCTCTGGACGCTTGGACAAGACCTCGCTTGACCTTGAAGGAACAACTGTGACTTGACATGGCTGTTTCAGAAGGTGCTGTAGTGTCTTAATGAGACTTGGGGTGTAAACCTGTATACTTGCTTGACTCAGGATGCAAAGCGGTGTCTAGGCCTGACTCAGGAAGTAAAGCAGTAGCTTGTCTTGACTCAGGAAGTGCTGCTTGTCTTGACTCAGGAAGTGCCGCTTGACTTGACCCAGGAACCTCAGCCGTTAAGTGACTAGACTTAGCAGGAACCGCTGCTGTGACAAGACTTGACTGAGGAACCGCATCTGGAAGGGCAGTCGTGATAGGTGCAGACTCTGGAGCAGGAGACATAACGTGAACAGGCTGTGGCTTGGTTGGCGTGATGTGAGTGGGCACTGGCTTGACTGACGGGGTGTTAGTGGATGCTGGCTTGGCTAATGTGATTTTAGAGAGACCAGCTGCTTGCGCCGACAGCAGCGGTGGGTCCTCTATGCTGGACACCAACCATCTTGAATCCCAGTTAACCTGATGAAGTGTGGATGTAGTGGCCATTTGAGCAGACTCTGGAAGGGCGGCCATCTTGTGAGCAGACTCTGGAAGGGTGGTGGGGTGGCGGCCATCTTGGTCAGGGACTCAGGAACGGAGGCCATCTTGGCCGGGGACTCAGGAACGGCGGCCATCTTGGTCATGGACTCAGGCTTGGCGGCCATCTTGTGCAGAGGCTCTGGGCTGGGAGACATGACATAATGCTTGGGATAGTGGGCTGTGATGTGACATGACTCAAAATCGGCTGTGACAGGAATCCTCTTAACTGTCTCCTCAACAGCTCCCACAGTGAGTGAGGAGCCAGTAACCAACAGAGCATAGTTCAACAGTTCACAGAGCATCCCTCGAGGGCCATGAAGTAAGAAAACCATTACGCCTATGGAATGTCCCCATAAAACATGTAAACATAACGTGTGTGTGAGAGAGAGAGAGAGAGAGAGAGAGAGTATATACGTACATTTCTTCAGTCCTGCTGTAATCCTGGATTCTCCTCCATGATCCACACTAGAAAACACACACAGACACATTCAGTCATTTATTAAACTATTGCTATGCAGTTGCTAGGGTAATTGGGTGGTTGTTATGATGTGAGTAGTTGTTAAGTACCGTAAACACGAAACCACTGAAAACGGTGTAGTATATATGCCAGACCAGTATGGGGTGCTGTAATTCTGCCATAGAGATACACTATACACGGAGAAGAAGACTTTGAGCATGCGCATAACCTTGCGCGCTGTATACGAACTAAGAAGAAGAAGACGAAGATGCGAACATTATCGCTTGTTGCTCATAACAGTTGCATAGAAGCAATAGATTTTGCTGTAATAAAGCTAGTAGGCTTAGTAGCAACACGAACACAATAATGTAGTCCGCCAATATTGTTGTTGCTGTTACGTGTGACGCAGCCGACACGTGATGTGATGACATCATCGTTTCACAAAATATACGTATTGGCTGTACACACGAAACCGCGAGGGTGTCGTTTTCAGATTTATCCACTTTGGGACCCGGTTTCAAAAAATAGCGGTTTCAGTCTCCTAAAACGCCGGATCCGTGTGGATGAAACGCCAATACGATATAATATATATAATACGTATACAGCGAAACGCGTCTCTGTGTGGACAGGCCCTTATACTTTAATCGACTTGTACAATAATGTAACTTATCTGTGTGTCATAAAGTGCTCATGAATAAATTTGACAAGAAATTGTACAAAAACTGCCATGAATGTACAAGATGCAGTGCAGTAGTAAGTTATTTTGCTTCACATCAGGACTACAGTATGTAGTGCATGGAGCCCATCAGACATGAAATAACTAGTTAGATTCCTTAAATAACTTCTCCCCCGATCTGCGATTACCACCTATTTGCTATGAGCCAGACCTCTGGGTACTATCCAACTCATGCCTCCACCATCAAAATAAGACTGTTTACAGCCTACAGGAATGCAGGGAGATACACTCTCCTTATTCAGACATACAGTCTCACATACAGTTATATAGAAATGTACATGTATCAATGTGTTACCTTTGCTTATATTGTTGTTTCTGTTATGTATGTCTGTCTCAAACATTAATCCGCAATAGGTGAATTATTGTGTGTGCTAAGACTCTCACATTTAGAATCACTCATTCAACCAAGATGATACATAGATCATGTTTGGTGTCTATGAGCTGCATTTATGATCTCCTAAATGTTAACTCTTTTTAATAAATAAATTGATTGGTATTATTGAACTTTTGGAAGTTTTGTGGCGAAACAACCAATCAGCTTCCACATGCAAAACACCATGGTGGAATACAAAGACTTTCAATCTTCCCTCCAAAAGATCCAACTGTGGGCGTGAACGACCTACAGGTTTAAAAGTCACGCACTCTTCTCTTTCCCCCTCTCTACTCTTCTCCTCGACTCGGACACACGTCATCCCGCACCTCCCCCACATCCATGGGGGAGGGGCGGCTCACCTAGCATTGGAGATGAGGCCTAAAGTACTCACCCTTCTTTGAAAAGCCATGTGGCCTACTCACCCTTCTTCGAAGCCATGCGGCCTAACTCTCAAGGAACTAGGAAAGGACTTTCTGAACTGAACACATACGGAACCAATACACAACAACAAGAGCTTGCAAGTATCCGTTCTTTCTACAAACGTAGATTGCTGCGTTTAAGGCGTTTCATGAAAAACGATTTCAGGTTGTTCAGAACCGTTCATTACTGTACCATGCAACTCTCTCTCTCTCTCTCTCTCACACACTCTCTCTCTCTCTCTCTCTCTCTCTCTCTCTCTCTCTGTGTGTTTGCGCATGAGCGGAGTGATCGGGAGGAGCGTGTGGGTGTTTGAGCGTGTGGCGGCTGGTTTGTGTGAGTTTCTATTTATTTATTTATTTATTTTCCTTTCAATTGCTCTTAAAAGTTAGTGTTGTTTAGTTTTCTTTAGTTGGGAGTTGTGAAAAATGTCTTCAGACTCTGATGGGTTTGCTTCCTTAACAGCCAGGCACGGTTGTAAATGTTTACCAGACGAATCAATTTCTGTCGAAGATTGTTTGAAGGCTATTAGTAACGAAATAGGTGCTCGGAACATTTTGTCGGCATCTAGAATGAACAAAGCTGTCGTGGTGTTTGTGAGAGAAGAGTCTATGGTTCACCATTTAGTAGAAGTTGGCTTATCTGTTGGCAATGTTTTTTTGCCTGTTTTGCCGCTGTCGAGCCCTTCAAAGAAGGTAACTCTTTCCAATGTGCCCCCGTTCATTACAAACGAATCACTTGAGCGATTACTTAGCCGCTATGGTAAAATTATGATGCCGATCAAAATGATCCCTCTTAGTGTTAAAAATCCAGAGTTAAAACACGTTATGTCATTTAGACGTCAAACTGCTATGATTTTGAATGCTGAATTTCAACAATTGGACGTCTCGGCGAAATTGACTTTAGCGGGTAAAGATTATACAATTTTTATTAGCACAGAATCAATGAAATGCTTCTCTTGTGGGGTTTACGGACATACAAAATTGAGATGTACTAATAATAAGGTGACTGAAAAAAAAGACACTGAGACTGAGCCTGAAGTACTCTCAGTGCAAGTGGCACCTGCCCTGGTAAATGATAACCAGGATGGCAGTGATAAAACTGATCAGCGGACCGAATTAGATTCATTGTCAAAAGATGATGAACATCCGAAAGAGGACGCACTGATCAGTCATGCTGAAAATGCGGGAATGCGTTCAGTGAACGCCAACGAATGTGCCGATGTTCACAGTGCGGTGAGCGGTGGATCTGGGACCGACACTGCGGGATTCAGTGACTCAGTCCCCAGGGAACCGGGTGAGCTTGTTGGAGTCGGAGAGTTTCCAGACTCACAAGCACCGTTTGGGCTGTCACAGGTCGATGTGGACCAGCTGTCTGAGAGAGGTGAGGCTCAGTCCATAGAAAAAAATTCTGACAGTGAGGAATCTGATATTGTGGATTATTTCACTGATGTCAGTTCCCAAGGCAGTGCTGCAGAGAAAAAATGCGGCTTTCAAATGAAACCACCTTATTATACAGTACAACAAATCAATGATTTTCTTAATGATACATTTAACCAGCGAAGACCAAAACTAGAGAAGTATTTCTCTGATCTACAACTGTTTGTCGATTCTTGCGCCTTGATTATGAGAAAAGCTTCACTGGAAGAGCTTGATCAGCCTAAAAGATATAGGTTAAAGAAGCATGTCAGTGCTGTTAAAAAAAGACTAATTACCCGTAATAAAAAATGTTAATGGGGTCTTGAATACTCAAGGTGATGTATTATCTTTATTGCATTCTTTTATCTTTCGTTATGACAACCTTAAACATTGGGACTTTTAATGTTAATGGTTGTCGGTGCACAAAGAAGAGAGCTGCTTTGTTTGATTATCTGCGGCTAAAACAGGCAGATGTTATTTTGCTGCAAGAAACGCATACAGATCACCAAAATCAAGCACAATGGATTAGTGATTGGAAAGGTAGTGTTTTATTAAGTCATGGCACAAATCTTAGTGCTGGAGTTGCCATCCTTTTCTCTCCACGGGTTGGTTTTCAACCAAATGTGATTGAAATAATACCTGGTCGGATTTTGAGAGCTGATATTGTTTTTGGTGATACTCATTTTTCCTTTATTAATGTGTATGCACCAAATGTTGGTCAAGAACGCATCTCCTTTTTTAAAACAGTGTCCGATGCTTTACTACAGTGTCCTCAGGGAAGTATTGTTGTACTTGGTGGTGATTTTAATTGCACTGTTAATTCATACTTAGATAGGAATCATGATGAACCTCACCATTCTTCTGCTGAGAGGTTAAAAAAACTGATTGATGAGCATGATTTAGTTGACGTGTGGAGGGAGGCCTTCCCTAGAGACAGACAGTACACATGGTTGAAAGTCAACTCCAATGGTATGTCGGGTGCTAGGCTTGACCGTTTTTATGTTGAAGAGGGCAATAGGGGTAGGTTTTTTAGATGTTCAATTTCTCCGTCTTTTCTGTCAGACCATCACTATGCATCTATGGTGGTTTCTGTTTCTCTTCGTAAATCCTATAAATCACATTGGCGCTTTAGTAATAGATTATTGCAGGACTGCACTTTTATTCACTCTTTTAATCTTTTCTGGAAAGCTTGGAGAGAGGAGAGGGTTAATTTTCAGTCACAGAGTCAATGGTGGGATGTTGGTAAAACACAAATCCAAACTTTTTGCCAGCAGTACACTGCACATAGTGCTGGAATACTAAAAGCAAGAATGAAGTCCCTTGAACAAGCTATCCTTGGGAAAAGCAGTGACTGTACCCACAATAACTCAACTATTGCTGACTCTGTTGCAAATGATAAACTTTGTTTAAAGAATTTATTGGAGGAGCGAGGAAAAACAGCCCTTCTAAGGACCAGATTTGCACAGCTGAATGACATGGATGCTCCTACGTCATTCTTTTTTGGTCTTGAAAAAAAGCCAAGAGAACAGAAGAGTTTTCATCAGTTGAAAATGCCTGGTGGCAGAGTGATAACAGATCAACAGGAAATTCAGTCTCATGCTCTTTCCTTTTATGAGGATCTATACTGTTCGGAATTATGTGATGTTACAGCGACTGATGAGCTTCTATGTAACTTAACAAAATTAACAGAAGAGGAACGCAATGAGTTGGACAGGCCATTGACTTTTGCAGAGATCTCGCAAGCGGTTCAAGAAATGTGTTCTGGGAAGTCACCTGGACTGGACGGGCTTACTGCAGAATTTTTCAAGTCCTTTTGGAATCTACTAGGTCAGGACTTGTATGAAGTGTTTCTTGAATGCATAAATCAAGGGACTCTCCCTTTGAGTTGTCGAAGGGCAATTCTAACATTAATTCCAAAAAAGGGGGATCTTGGATGCTTAAAGAATTGGCGTCCAGTATCGCTGATTTGTGTTGACTTTAAGATTTTATCGAAATCCCTGACTAATAGACTTAAGAAATATATGGCATCAGTTATTCATATGGACCAAACGTATTGTGTTCCCAAAAGGACAATTTTTGACAATCTGTTCCTGATGAGGGATATGATTACAGTGGCAAAAATGCATAATTTGGACATTGGTTTTTTTTCTTTGGATCAAGAAAAAGCGTTCGACAGAGTGGATCATCAGTATTTATTTAAAACTCTGGAAGCCTTCGGTTTTGGTTCTTATTTTGTATCCCTTATTAAGATGTTATATAATGAAATTTATAGTATGTTGAAAATCAATGGTTCCTTAACTAGGCCCTTCGCTGTAACTAGGGGAATAAGGCAGGGGTGTCCTCTATCCGGTCTTTTGTATGCAATTTCCATTGAGCCTTTATTGGTTTCACTCAGGGGGCAATTAAGCGGGTTTAATGTTCCTCGTGACCAGAGTATAGATTCAGTTAAACTCACAGCTTATGCTGATGATGTAACAGTTGTAATAAAAAACTCTGAAGATGTTACAAGATTGATTTCAGCGATAAACCAATATCAAAAAGCTTCTTCTGCACGTATTAATTGGGAGAAATGTGCATCCTTAATTTTGGGTGATTGGCAGGGTGCAGAACCTCCTAGGCTGCCGCAGCAATGTAGATGGGCCAGGGATGGGTTTAGAATTCTTGGTTTATATTTTGGGACTAAAAGCTATTCAGAAAAGAACTGGGAAGGGCTAGCTGATAAAGTAATTCTTAGAATTCAGAAGTGGCGATGGATTCTGCCACATCTTTCTTTTAGGGGGAGATGTTTGGTCATTAATAATCTAGCAGCTTCAATGTTATGGCATAAATTTACTGTTTTAGATCCCCCGAAAGAATTACTTTTAGGAGTTCAAAAAGCATTTGTCAACTTTTTTTGGGATGGCTATCATTGGTTACCTCCAGGTGTCCTTTATCTTCCTGTGGCAGAGGGAGGTCAAGGATTAATACATCTTGAATCTAAAATCTTGGCAATGAGGCTACTGTCATTACAAAAACTTTTGTACAGCTCGGATCTTGTGCCTTGGGTTGTGTTTGGTTTATATATAATTAATAGTTGTGGTGGACTTGGACTTGATAAACAGTTGTTCCTAATGCAGAAGACCACGGTGGAGAAAGGGCACTCTTTACCTTTTGGTTTTTATTTAGGAGTGATGAAATCCTGGAACTATTTTAAATTATTGAGAAATGAAGAGGAACATTATGGTGTCTCAGAACCTCTTTTTTTTAATCCTCTTTTTCAGCTACCAGCCAATGTGTCATCATCCTTAGTCACTAAATTTTTGAATGCTGGGGTAACGAAAGTTATAGACTTGATTGATTTAAAGAATGGTCAATGGAGAACACCACATACAATTGCTAATCAAGTTGGCATAAACTCAGTAAGAATTGTGGAGGGATTAGTTGAGTATCTTAAGAGATCCTTTCCTCAGACTTTCATTGTTTTTATTAATAATGTTATTCAACATGGTTTCATCTCACAGTCCTTTCCTGAGTTTAAGGTAGTTCCTAAAGATTGTGAATCTGATGAATACAGGCAGATAAAATTGTTGAAAGGTTACAGTGCTTTGGTCTTTCATCACATTGGGAAAAAATGTTATATCATATTTGTGTCAAATCTGTACATTTTGGACAATTGAAGCAAAGACCAGATACCAAATGGAGGTCTTGGCTTTCTTTATCAGATGAGATTCTTCCCTCATGGAGGGTATTGTACAAGCCTCCTATTTCTAAGAGATGTGGGGATATTCAGTGGAGGATTTTACACTGTATTATAGCCTCAAACTCTTTTGTGTCAAAGATCAATGAGACTGTTTTACCATTATGTCCTTTTTGCAACGCTCTTGACAATGTGTTTCATATGTTTTGTGAGTGTTTTAGGATGAACTCATTATTTAAATTGTTGGAGAAGATTATTGTAAGATTAGGTTTTACATTCACTAATAGTCTGTTTATTCTGGGCTGCAGATATAAAAGGTCTTGGCAGCAACAGTGCACACTTGCCAATTTTTTAATAGGACAAGCTAAACTTGTAATATTGAAGTCTCATCAGTGTAAAAATTCTGGTGAAAATGTTAATATTGTAACTCTGTTTAAGTCTGTGGTGGAGTCTAGAGTAGTGATTGAATATACTTATTATAAACATACTAATAATGTTATTTATTTTGAATGGAAATGGGGTTTTGCAGAGGCTTTGGTGACTGTGAGTGATTCAGGAAATGTGGTTTTCAATTGGTAATGTTTAAACTTTTTTTTTTTTTTTTTTTTGTAATTATTATAATTTTTATTTATATGTGTATATATATATATATATATATATGTATATATATATATATATATATATATATATATATATATATTTGTTTTCTATAATTTGTTTCGTTTTGTTTTTAAGGAAAAAAATGATTATATAAATAAAGCGATTTGAAAAGTCAAAGTCTCTCTCATGCGTTCTGTCTATTTGTGTTTTATGTACGTTGTCTATGTGTGATCACTTATAAGTAGAATAGTTTAATAAACAACCATATATGTGACCCTGGACCACAAAACCAGTCATAAGGTTAAATTTGACAAAACTGAGATATATACACATCACATGAAAGCTCAATAAATAAGCTTTCTATTGAGAAAAACACCTTTAAATTTCTCCAAATTAAGTTCTTAACAATGCATATTACTAATCAAAACTTACATTTTGATAGGTTTACAGTAGGAATTTTACAAAAAATCTTCATGGAATATGATCTTTACCTCATTTCCTAATGATTTTTGACATAAAAGAAAAATCAATTATTTTGAACCATACAATGTATTTTTGGCTATTGCTACAAATATACTCCAGCGACTTAAGACTTGGTTTTGTGTCCAGGGTCACATATTCACATATAATGATTCTCTGTGCTGAATGCTTACATTACAATAGTCACTTAAACTGTTTCGATCTCATATTGCTACCTTAAGCCATATTTTGTTCAATTGTTTTAACTCCGTTCTGATTAGTAAAACACGTTTCCGTGACGACGAGCCGACGTAAGAGTAATGGATATCACTGAAGAATTTGCTGGACAAAGAAACTGTCACGATGTAGGCAGGAACACACGAACAATGACGTAGTAAAAGACGAATATTTAATAAATCCAACGGAATACAAGCAGACACAGGAACAGCAGGGTAAGCCATCCATATAACATCAAAGACCGACAAGACTACAGGGGAAACACATACCTTATATACACACATACTAAATACACAGACAGGTGCAGACAATGACGGAGAAACCAAAACACTCAGAACAGCGGGGAAAATGGGAAAAACCAAACAAGGAAGTCCGGGGGTGTGACATTACCTCCCCCTCCCGGAAGGCACGTCCTCGTGCCGACAAACAGACAAAGGAAACATAACAAAGTCTTAGGAGGGGGCTTAGGTGGAGGACGGACTCCCGGGAGGAGGGCACAAGATGGAGTCCAGGGTGGTGACGGAGGGAGGAGCCAAGGAGGGGGCTGGAGCAGGAGGAGCCAGGTGGGACCCAGAAAGCAGCCATGATGTAATCCCATGGTGGAGCCGATGGAGGGAGGAGCCATGGTGGAGGAGAGGCTGACGACTCCTTGGGGCCGACCGACGGAGGCGGAGCAGGTGGTGGGAGAGCCCGAGGCGGAGACGGAAAGCCGATGATCTTGGGTGACACCGCGGATCCGGAGGGCCAAGGCGGAACCCAAGGCTCTGGCGACCAAGGCGGAGATGGAGATCCGGAGATCCGCGGCGGAGCCGGAGCGACAGAGGACCGAGGCTGTGCCCATGGGAGGGAGGAGGTCCACAGAGCCGGTGGGACGGCGCGACGAGGCACAGCCGGAGGAGTAGAGTCCAGAGGCGAAGGTGGGGCGACGACTGACCAGGGCGGAGCCGGAGGGACGATGGTGCCCGGTGGAGCTGGTGGATCGACGGGCGACGGCGGAGACGAGGGAGCAGAGAGCCAGGGTGGAGCCGCAGGGTCGGAGGGTCGAGGTAGAGTCCAGGACTCTGAGGCTGGAGGCGATGGTGAGGGATCCTCCAGCCATGACACCGATGGAGACTGGCAGACCCGCGGCGAACCCACCGCACAGATGGTGGGCTGAGGGTGAGCAAGGGGACAGACAGTCGACAATGGAGATTCAGGTAGGCTGGGCGGAACCAGCGGAGATTCAGGATTAGGTATATGAGGGAGGGTGGGTGGGAAATCCAGGCAGATAGGCATTTCCATGACACAGTCCATAACATCCCCAAAATCTTGTTTTAGCTCACCCTCAGTGATAGTGCAGTGGGCGGGGCTCTCTACCGCCCTCTCTTGCTCCACGAAGCACTCCACCGTCGCAGATGTAATGGCCGGCTCACGCACCTGATCAGCAGTTTTGACCCCTTCGGCACTCCATACTGCTGTCGCTCCGGTCTCGGGCTTTCCGTCTCTGATGGGCTCACAATCCGCGGGTCGGGGTGGCTGGTTGGGCTCTGGGTCCGGAGTGGCACTGACGAGATAGTCCTGGGAACAGGCGGGAAACGACGGTCTGTTTCTCGCCAGTGTCCACTCCACAAACGCGGCGAAGTCCGCTCGAGGGCCGTCCTCGGACGACGGCGCTCTGTAAGACGCGTTGAGGCTGGCATCGTAGAACTCACAGAGCGCGTCGTCCGGATAGCTGGTGGTATTAGCTATGAGCTGGAACATAAACGTGTAACCCTCGAGCGGTAAATCCCCCTGCTTCAGCCGGAGGAGGATGAATTCAGGATGGAGGAAGGAATCCATGGGGGAAAAACACAACGGAAACAAAAAGACTCGGAAAAACCAAACGGCAAACAAAACGGAGGTGAATACGCAAAATAACTGTTTCGGTCGGTCTTTCTGTCACGATGTAGGCAGGAACACACGAACAATGACGTAGTAAAAGACGAATATTTAATAAATCCAACGGAATACAAGCAGACACAGGAACAACAGGGTAAGACATCCATATAACATCAAAGACCGACAAGACTACAGGGGAAACACACACCTTATATACACACATACTAAATACACAGACAGGTGCAGACAATGACGGAGAAACCAAAACACTCAGAACAGCGGGGAAAATGGGAAAAACCAAACAAGGAAGTCCGGGGGTGTGACAGAAACAAGTCGATATCATCATTACTGTTACTAATCAGAAACTGGAAAATGCTTATATTTAATGACGATTATTATACACAATTTCCTGTGAGTTAAACTACTTTCCCTGATTGAAATGTATGTTTTAAATAACTCATTTCATTCTATTCATTGGTCAAAAGTCCTGGTGGAGATTTACAGTGTACATGTGATGAGAGAAACATGGTCTCATACATGTGCACACACATACTGATCATTTTAAATAATTTGAGCTAACAAATTCTCTACAAGTATATTCTTTGGTTTTTCTCATTGTGATGAATGATTAAGGAAATACCTTTAAAAAAATTGGGGTCAGTACATATTTTCTTTCTTTTCTTTATTTTAAAGAAATGAATACCTTATTTTCTAACCTTAAATTTTCTCAAAAATCGTGGGCCTAATAATCCGGTGCGCATAATGTGTGCACTGAGTTCCAAAATCTGTAAAAAAGTTGTTGTGCGACTTTGGTAAGCGCTCCGCTTGATTGACTGCCAGACTATTTCCCGCTGACACAGGGACGTAATACGTTCACTACGTACGCTGGCAGCTATAAACCAATCAGAGAACCTATGTAATACATACAGTACATACGCTTAACAACATTTGTTTGTCTAAGGACCCCCAAAAATGGCATCAATTAAGAGACATGCTTACGAGGCACAATTCAAACTACAAGCTATCAGTTACGCTGTTGTAAATGGGAATAGAGCAGCTGCGAAAGAATTCAACATCAGTCTATGGTTTGGAAGTGGAGGAAGCAAGAAAATGAACTGCGCCAAGTTAAGAAGATGAAACAGAGTTTCAGCGGGAACAAGGCGAGGTGGCCACAGTTAGAAGATCAACTTGAACAATGGATTATTGAACAGAGAACAGCTGGGAGAAGTGTCTCTACAGTCACCATTCGACTGAAGGCATCAACGATAGCACAAGACATGAAGATGAAAAGGCGTCATCACTCCATCCGCACAAGGACTACCGGGGCTCAGCAACTGCCAGCGGATTACAAAGAAAAGCTGGCCATCTTCCACACCTACTGCAGTAACAAGATTACCGACAAAAAGATCCAGCCCAACCACATCACCAACATGGTGAAACACTTTTGACATCCCTATGAACCATACTGTGGAGAAAAAGGGGACCAGTATGGTATCGATATGCTCCACGGGGCATGAGAAGTCGGCTTTCGCTGTTGTTCTTAGTTGCCACGGTAATAGACAGAAACTACCACCTATGGTTATTTTTAAGAGGAAGACGCTGCCAAAATAAAAAGTTTCCAGCCGGAGTTATCGATAAGGCCAATCAAAAGGGCTGGATGGACGAGGTGAAAATGACAGAGTGGCTGAGAGAGGTGTATTTAAAGAGACCGGATGGTGTTTCCAAGCATCACCGTCCCTGTTGATCTGTGAATCCATGCATGCCCATCTCACCGCTACTGTGAAAAACCAAGTGAAGCAAATGAATTCGGAGCTTGCCATCATTCCGGGAGGATTAACAAAAGAACTCCAACCTTTGGACATTGGTGTAAACAGGGCGTTCAAAGCGAAGTTGCGAGCGGCGTGGGAGCGATGGATGACAGACGGCGAACACACCTTTACTAAGACTGGGAGGCAGAGCCAGGCGAGTTACACCACCATATGTGAATGGATTGTGGATGCCTGGGCTAAGGTATCTGCTTTAACTGTTGTCAGAGCTTTCGCAAAAGCCACCATCATTGCTGAACAGCCACCTGGCAACGAGACTGACTCCGACAATGATAAGAGGGAACCCGGCATGTTTAATGCCGAAATTGCCCAGCTGTTGAATTCAGACACAGAAGATGAGGACTTTGATGGATTTGTGGGAGAAGATTGATTAAAAAATAATGTGAGTGTATTGTTAAATAGTAGGATAAAGTTCAACTAAACTCACTGTTTTGCTTCCGTTACCTTTTTTGTAGACCGTATGTTTTAGCATGCGCCTTATTATCCGGTGCGCCTTATGTATGAGTTAAGTACAGAAATAGACCTCGTAACTGAGACTGCGCCTTATAATCCAGTGCGCCTTATGGTGCGGAAAATATGGTACTTTTATTCAGCAAAGATGTGTTAAATTGATAAATGAAGACCCAGGGTATGTAACAATTACCGGTTAGACAATTAATCATGATAAAATTCTCCATAGTTAATATTACCATTTCAAATTTTTATTATCATTATAACTGCATTTGATTACTGCAATTTGAACAACTGAGGATAAATAAATACTGTACAGCATAAAGCAAAGTTATAAGTAACAGTCTCACTTGCAACAAGCAGGGTAGTTTTGTTTTGTGTGAAAACATGGCGGAAAATTAATAAATTATAATATTTATTATATGAATAAATATATCAATGAATTAATTATATGAATGTACCGCTGAAGGTTTTGCCTGTCTTCAGATTCTATGGCATTTTTTTCATCTTCACTCCATGTAATACCTACAGAAGTGTTCGTAATTGCAATACTACTTCGTTCACGGAGTTCACGGAAACAGCTCTAATTCATATTTTTCATTAGCGCCACCTGCTGTCATAGAATGGATTTACAGAGACTGACATTTACGTTCAACTTGTGCACAGTTTTTGTCTGACCAAAAAAAAAAAATAAATAAATAAATTTTGACCAGTTGATGAAAAACAAGCTTATGTGGATTCTTCAGATTTACACAATTCAGATAAGTTATCTAGAATAATGTATGACTCATATTGTTAGAAAAGATTTATATTTTAAATAAATGCTGTTCTTTTTACCTTTTATTCATCCCAAAAATCATGGGTTAAAAAAGAATTAAGCAGTACAGCAGTTTCATTAATTCTATTTCATTAACAATTAATCAGCATATATATATATATATATATATATATATATATATATATATATATATATATATGTGTGTGTGTGTGTGTGTGTGTGTGTGTGTGTGTGTATGTGTGTGTGTGTAATAAAAAAGTTATTAGGCACAGTGTCTTGTATATTCTGAATCATATGTTCAGATCATATAATTTACAGAATAGTTATACCTGAGACCAGGCCTTGCATCTCCACTCTTGAATTGTTCTTGACAAATCATAGACTCGTCACTCTAGTCACACAGCTGGACTCTGGTTCTGATTTTTTTCTGATGAACTGAACTACAACAGAACATATTTAATCCTTTTTGACGAGAATCAATTTAAAATACTTCAAAAAGCATCTTCTGAAAAAACAAACAAACAAACAAACAAACAAAAAACAACATCAACCCTTGAGAACGTATGCGTTATTCAAGTACCTGCATCCTGGGATAAAGCCTTCATCTCCAGATGTTTGAGTTTCATACATGATGGATCTGAACAGTTTGACCTCCACTGACTCTAGATAAAACAGACAAACAGCCACAAAAACTACAGTTATTAAACATCCTTGTTCTTTTGTAAAGCATTTTATTAAACATGTAAGTTATTCTGTATTGTATAGAGTCAGTTCTGTTTAAAATGGCAAAACATCTACATTTACTTTACAAAACATTTACATTCACTTTTATACCATTCTCATCACTTCATTCTACTGGACCTCAAGCCAAATTCACACATCAGTGATTCAATTTCTGCAGTTTATTAGTTAATAATAGTCACTATTTCATTGGTTTAGCAAGACAGTTCGATGACAGATACTGATGGACTCGTTCAGTGGTTGAAAGGTCCATTGGTGAGTTTGAATAGCTCTGATGACTCTACCGTTCATGTGCCGTCATCAGTCTTTTTCTGCTCAAACTGATGTCAGACAATTGTATGGGAATATATGGAAATTAATGCAAATAAGGTTATGGATAGTAAGCTCTATTTCTGGATATTTTGAAGAGGATACAAGGTGCAGATGCATGAAGCACAATCTTCTACTGAGTAGGATTTCTGAAGGGAATTTTGCACAAGTTCTGGTGAACATACACAGTTCTACAAATGCAAAATCTGCTTTTCCTCTGTATGCACATGTAGGATAAAAGAAAAGCATAGTTGTATACATATAGCCCCTGTTGTGCTTATTAGTATATTTATGTTGATTTATTAAATGGGCACAAACTCTACATTTTTAATGAGCTTGATGATATGGTCAACTGATTATAAAACTGATATATTAGAGTCCTTTAAATGAAATGTACCTTAGAAAATTATGTGTCATCAACTACAGGAAATCCACTGTTACAGTCTCAAACAACATCATGGGTTTTTCTATAGTAATTATTTTATGAAATGCACAATGTTTTAAAGGTTTCTGGAAACAGACATTAAAACAACATAAAGGTGAGATATTCTCCTTATTAATTAATAAAGGCAATGTGTGAGTAGTATCTATGACTGAAATACATTTATTACATTTCATATTACTTACAGTGTAAAACACAGCCTTATAACAACCTTTATAAAACTACATTCTACTTTAAACAACAGTAGCTACTTTCATTTACACTGATCATTATATAAATGATATAAAAATGTAAAAAAGTGTTTACAGAACATTTGAGTGAAACATGTCACAATCGTGTCATCTCTATTTGTCATATTTAATCATGTTTCTTGAGTGATTCATGGTTAATCAGCATTTTCCGCTTACTTTCAACAATAAGGAAGTGCCTTTGTGCTCCACACCTGAAGACTTGCTCTGATCAAAATGTTCAGCTACTAAACAAGTTCTCAAATGTCCTCAGTTTCCCATTATGTACATCTCAAATCCCACGTAAGCAAATAAAAACACAGTTTTTATAAATGATCACAAAACTTCAAATGTAAAACAATCTGCTTTCACTTTGTGAGCAAGGTTTTATATTTGTGTAGTATCTATCTGTTTGAATTGTTGACACTAGAACCCAGATTCTTTTTAAATGTGTCTCTAGACCTGATTTTACTTAAAATCAAACTGTGATCCTGCTTTTACTTTTTTTGTAGTACTACCTCTGACAAAGAGCAACTCTGATCTCTGTAAATTACTTTCACAAATAGTAGATACCTCACAGTACTATTTCAATGACCACACTGTGTTGCAAAAACACACACACAAAAAAAACCCCCTGAAGGAATCAAAGATGACTCAAAATCTGTCCTCTCACCCAATAAAGTGCAACTTTCTCATGTTTTATAATAAAATCAAATGTCAAAGATATCTGGTCAAACTATCAATCAATACTAACTGGCCCTCATTTCTTTATAAAGAAATCACACAAAAGGTTTTGCTAACTTGTTCAAATCATTTTTTTTTTCTTTTCATAAAAGATAAAGATGACCGGGTGGACAAATGCATTAATGGGTGAAGAGGACAACAAACCCCTAAATAATATAAAGAATGATCACTGGAATATATTTTCTACACTACAATTGTAAATTGATTTAAAGGCAATTTTTCTCACCTTATTAGTAAGATCATATTTTATGTCAAATTCTTATATTTTAATCAGAATAGTGAGACAATATGGGGCTGTTCTAAATCAAATGAAATCACTATATAAACAAACAAAAATCTCAATAAACTGAAGCAATGTTGTAAAGAAGAATGGGCCAAAATTCCTCCAAATCCATGTGAGAGACTGATAAAGTCATACAGAAAATAACTACTTCAAGTAATCATAGTGTGTCCTAACTTTGTCACATGGCTTTTTCCATGTTTGGCTTTATTTTTGTTAAATAAATAATGACATGGTGCAATGTCATGTGTTGTTGTTTATCTGAGGTTTTAAGCCAAGGACCAGATATTTTTGTATTATGTCCTGATACAGAAAACCATGTTATTCAATCGGGTATACTAACTTTTTCACATGACTGAATATATAAATGAATCTTTACAATGCAGAATTTTCAAGTCAAGCTTTATTGTCATTCTACTACATGTGTGGACATACAGTGGAAACAAATAAAACAATAAAACAAACAAATAAAAACAAACAACACTAGACGTAAGAGCATTGTTAAACCTGTATTTAGCTTACTGAAGCAATAATCTAACTATACACATAACCAAAGACAGACAAGTACTTTACATAATACTACCCATGAGGGTTTAAACTGACGTATTATCTCACGTTTTCTGTTAACAAACGCATAGGCGAATTAAAGGATCCTCTTTAACTGTGAGGTTGAATGCTGCCATGATTGGATGTGTGCTTCACGTTTAAATCATAAGGTATGTATATTTATACTTGTGGCATTTTATAACAAACAAAGACTTTTTGTGATTACAGTTTGGGAGTCTTGCTGCAGTTCAGACAAAGAGGCCTCTTCTGTGGAGATGAAAGCTATCTAACTGAATCAAGTTTGCTTGTTGTATAATGCAAGACTGGTTTACAGCTTTACACTGACACCACTGGTTTACCCTCTGAGATGCCTGCAGACAAGGAGCCACTTCAGTCAGAGCGAGATCCTCAAGAGGAAGAGGTCAAACATAAACAAGCTCATAAACACATGTAGAAAGGGATATCGGTCACCTTTAGAAGCAAATGCAAGGTATGCAAGAGACTCTGAACACTTTGTTAAAGGCTCAGCAATGGATTGCAGAACCTCAAGATTTGGGGCTGCCTTTATTGAAAAAATCATGCCACCACCCTGATGAGCTTTCGGTAACAGCTTCTGGAGTGTTTGGAAAGGATAAAAATGCTGGGCCTTCAGATCGAAAGGACATCTCTGAGTCAGAAACGGGGATAGTGCTTCAGAAACCCCAGAGACTACTTCTCTGGACCCTTCAGACAAAGCGGTCATTTCCAGAGGAGCTGAGCGTGCAAAACTGCCTTCCCAAGCAGCTTCAACATCAACCTCAGTGTTTGAAAGAGGGCCTCAGCATCGTAAATCAGAGGGGCTGCCAATACTTCCTGATTTTATAATGGAGTTACAGTCTTCCTGGAAAGCCCCTAGTTCCACAGCAATCCCTAAGACATAGCTGGGCAACCTGGCAGGGGGAGCAACTTATGGGCTTGCTAGAGCTCCTCAGATTGGACCCACATTTGCCATGTTGGCTGGAGCTATGACCAGGACTGGAAGGGATGCCACACACCCTAGCAAGCAGGATAGAATAGTTGACAGCCAACTGCAGAAAGCCTATTATGCCTCGGCCTTGTCTGCAAGACTGGCATGCACAAACTCACTTCTCTTGGTTTATTTAGAGAGTCTGCTGCAAGATTTGTCATCCACTTTGACAGAGAGGGAAAGCATCCCAGAAGCATTGCAAGTGGTGGATATGCTAATCTGAGGAACAAGTGCGCATACTCAAGCCCTGGGGCAAGCTATGGCCAATTTGGTTCAAGCACGCTGTCAGGTCTGGCTATCTCAAGCTAACTTGTTGGCCCCACTAGTGTCTGGGGAGGTCTTTGGACCCCCTGCAGAAGCTGCCTTGGAGCAGTCTCTTAGAAAAAGAGAACTGACTCGATCAGTCGTTAGAGCTCCAGTTACTCGTGGACTACACACATCAGCTGGGAACAGCAATTGGGCTAGGGCAGAATAGAAGCCAAGCCTTCCTAGGTCACCGCCGGTCTGCTGCCCAAAGGGTATCCACAAGACAAAGTCAAGGAGTCCGGCAGTCCTTTCATAGAACATGAAAGGCAGAGTCTTCCAGCACACGTGCAGCAGGCGGAAGAAAACGTCACTGACGGTTATCATCCTCCGGTCCCACATTTTACCAGTCAACATCTCTTCCACTGATGCCAATGCACTCAATGTCCGTGGGTGCTGAGCACCTTGGACTTCGGATATAGGCTCCAATTCCAATTCATTCAGCCACCCCAATTTCAAGGGATTGTTCCTACTGTTTTGAAAAAGGAGATGCAGTGCAGGTCTTTGAAAGGCAAAGTGTCATTTTTTTTGGGAAAAGGAGCAATAACACAACTGCCCTCAGGATCAATAGGGCAAGGGTTTTATTCAACCTATTTCCTGAATCCAAAGAAAGATGGTGGTCTTCGCATACTAAATCTCAAGAAGTTCAATCATCATTTGAAGCGGCCGCCCTTCCATATGCTTTGTCTTTCAACTCTGTTAACTTTCATCAGACAAGGGGACTGGTTCACAACAGTGGATCTCCAAGATTCCTATTTCCACATCCCAATTCACAAAGACCACAAGAAGTACCTCAGATTTTACTTTCAGGGCAATGCTTAGGAGTACAATGTTCTCCCCTTTGGTCTGCCATTGGCTCCCCGCACCTTCACCAAATGTATGGATGCGGCGCTCATTCCTCTTTGTCGCCAGGGCCTACATAATGCCAATTTCCTGGACGACTGGGTAATTTGCTCTCTTACAGAACAGCAGGCCATGAGCAACACAAAGGTGGTCTTTGCCCACTTGCAGAAATTGGGGTTGACACTGAACAGCAAAAAGAGTTGTCTCACTCCCACAAGGGTAGTGACATACCTAGGCTTGACTTTGAACTCGAATATAATGACAGCATCTCTTACTCCACAGTGGAAGTCAGTGTTGAAGGAGTGCCTGTCCGAGTTCCTCAAAAAGGAGCAAGTTACAGTGATGTTGGGTCGGAGACTGCTTGGCCTAATGGCGGCGGCCAGTCAGGTGGTGCCATTGGGTCTGCTTCATATGCGCCCATTACAGCGATGGCTGACAAAGTACAAAGTGAGTCCATATGAGAATGTACAGCAACTAATTCCAAGAGACCTGGATTGTCTTCCAGCAGTCAAGTGGTGGCTCTCAACTTGAGGCCTGAAGGAGGGAGTCAAGTTGGGCCTGCTATGTTCAAGGGAGACCATAACAACAGATGCCTCACAGGCAGGCCTGGGATCTCCTGTTATGGGCACATGCTCGAGGGGTGTCCCTGAGGGCTGTACACTTGCTGAGACAGGACAATGTAGCAGCAGACCTTTTGTCAAGGGGGGTCCCAGGCCAGGAGAATGGCGACTTCACCCAGCAGTGGTAAAGGCCAAAGTAAATCTTTTTGCCACACAGAAAACTACACACTGTCCCCTGTGGTATTCAATGGTGGGCCCCAGAGGACCCCTAGGGGTGGATGCTCTGGCGAACGAAATGGCCCCCAGTAGTTCTGTATGCATTTCAAACCTTTCCCACTTTTGCCTGCAGTCCTAGCCAAAGTGAGAAATGTGAAGGCCAAAGTCCTGCTGGTGGCACCAGATTGGCCTCAACAGACATGGATGCCAGATTTAATAGCCTTGCTGAAAAATCAACACGGTGTCTCCCAGTCAGACGGGATATGCTGTTTCAGGCTTAGGGTCAGATCTCCCACCCGAATCCAGGGAAGTACAGGCTAAACGTCTGGCCACTAGATGAGAGTCAGACAGATATCTTGGAGAAGCAGTTCTAACCACTTTACAGGCAGCTAAAGCCCCATCTACAAGGCGGCTTTATCATCTAGATTTAGGTTTTTTAGATGGTGTAAGCACATAAAGATAGACCCATTTTCATGTGAAGTAGATTCAATTTTATCATTTCTTTAATCCATGCTACAGAGTTACAGAATCTTGAGAGGGTATGTAGCTGCTATATCTGATCACCATTAAGGCTATGAATAAAATACTTTTTGTTTATAAATATATTATCAATTCAACATAATTGTTTAGAAAATATATATTTTTAATTATTGTATCAAAAATATTCTGACAGCTGTCACTGCTTGATAATTGAATACAGCTTCACTGTAGTTAGAATAATTATATTTTATTAAATGCTGTTATTATATTTATGATTCATGCATTCATACATTTCACATATTCCTCATCAATTACAATCTGATCTCAAGATGATTTGACATTGTGTTTTATTTTTTCTGCACCAAAAATAGAGGAAAATCAATCACATGTTCTTCATGAATCATGTTGGTGAAGACAATAATACAAATGATTAATGTGACACTACAATTAAAACATTCTGTTATTTGAGTGACAGAAGTTGAGCTGCAGTATTAATGTGATGAAGAGACTCTAGAACATCTCACTGTTATTGATTCATCCTCATCTCATCAGTCTATTTTCATTCATCAACACAGTGAAACTGATGATCCAGAATAATAAAACCCAAACCTAAACCCAGGATAGAGCGGCAGAGTGAATGTGGTGTGGACTGTGTGGATGAGGCTCATTGTGTCAGAGACGCTGTAGAAGGACAGAGTTCCTGCTCTGTGATCCACAAACACTCCTACTCTATAGACATCAGACACTCCTATTCTGCTGATGATGGGCTTCACAGGGAGATCAGTCTTTATCTTATTGTGTTTGAATGAGTATCTGTCAGGAGAGCAGATCAAACTCCAGGACTGATCATTATATCCAAACCTACACTCATTACCCGCTCCCTTCCTGCTGATGCTCTTATATGACACTGATATATACACACGTCCACTGCACTCAATCTCCCAGTAACAGCGTCCACACATACTCTCTCTACACAACACCTGAGGAAAAACATCAAATCTGTCTGGATGATCAGGATACGACTGATTATTATAATTGTTTGACCCCTTCATGTTGTCCTCAGTCAGACTGAGTCGAGGGTGTGCTGTGTTTGGATCCAGTGCGAGAAAACAGGCATCTGAACACAAGAACAGAGACATTTACAACAACAATCACTACAGCTGTGTGTGTCTCTGTGTGTGTGTGTGTGTGTGTGTGTGTGTGTGTGTGTGTGTTATATACACATATACAGTGGGTACAGATAGTATTCAAACCCCCTTAAATGTTTCACTCTTTGTTATATTGCAGCCATTTGCTGAAATCATTTAAGTTCATTTTTTCCTCATTAAATGTACACACAGCACCCCATATTGACAGAAAAAACACAGAATTGTTGACATTTTTGCAGATTTATTAAAAAAGAAAAACTGAAATATCACATCGTCCTAAGTATTCAGACCCTTTGCTGTGACACTCATATATTTAACTCAGGTGCTGTCCATTTCTTCTGATCATCCTTGAGATGGTTCTACACCTTCATTTGAGTCCAGCTGTGTTTGATTATACTGTTTGGACTTGATTAGGAAAGCCACACACCTGTCTATATAAGACCTTACAGCTCACAGTGCATGTCAGAGCAAATGAGAATCATGAGGTCAAAGGAACTGCCTGAAGAGCTCAGAGACAGAATTGTGACAAGGCACAGATCTGGCTAAGGTTACAAAAAAAATTCTACTGCACTTAAGGTTCCTAAGAGCACAGTGGCCTCCATAATCCTTAAATGGAAGATGTTTGGGACGACCAGAACCCTTCCTAGAGCTGGCTATCTGGCCAAACTGAGCTATCGGGGGAAAAGAGCCTTGGTGAGAGAGGTAAAGAAGAATCCAAAAAGATCACTGTGGCTGAGCTCCAGCGATGCAGTCGGGAGATGGGAGAAAGTTGTAGAAAGTCAACCATCACTGCCTTAAAGCCCCGACTGATAGAGGGCTGCAGAGTGGCCCGACAGAAGCCTCTCCTCAGTACAAGACACATGAAAGCCTGCATGGAGTTTGCTAAAAAAAGACCTGAAGGACTCCAAGATGGTGAGAAATAAGATTCTCTGGCCTGATGAGACCAAGATAGAACTTTTTGGCCTTAATTCTAAACGGTATGTGTCGAGAAAAGCAGGCACTGCTCATCACCTGTCCAATACAGTCCCAACAGTGAAGCATGGTGGTGGCAGCATCATGCTGTGGGGGTGGTTTTCAGCTCAGGAACAGGACGACTGGTTGCAATCAAGGGAAACATGAATGCGGCCAAGCACAGGGATATCCTGGACGAAAACTTTCTCCAGAGTGCTCAGGACCTCAGACTGGGCCAAAGGTTTACCTTCCAACAAGACAATGACCCTAAGCACACAGCTAAAAAAAATGAAGGAGTGGCTTCACAACACCTCTGTGACTGTTCTTGAATGGCCCAGAGCCTAGAGCCTGACTTAAACCCAATTGAGCGTCTCTGGAGAGACCTAAAAATGGCTGTCCACCAATGTTTACCATCCAACCTGACAGAACTGAAAAGGATCTGCAAGGAGGAATGGCAGAGGATCCCCAAATCCAGGTGTGAAAAACTTGTTGCATCTTTCCCAAAAAGACTCATGGCTGTATTAGATCAAAGGGGTGCTTCTACTAAATACTGAGCAAAGGGTCTGAATACTTAGGACCATGTGATATTTCAGTTTTTCTTTTTTAATAAATCAGCAAAAATGTCAACAATTCTGTGTTTTTCTGTCAATATGGGGTGCTGTGTGTACATTAATGAGGAAAAAAATGAACTTAATGAACAAAGAGTGAAACATTCAAGGGGGTCTGAATACTTTCCGTACCCACTGTATATACGTACCCACTGTGTTTAATATATATATATATATATATATACACATGCATACACGTGTGTGTGTTATATATACAGTCAGGTCCATATATATTTGAACACTGACACACTTCATAATTTCGGCTCTGTATGCCACTAGAATAGTTTTAAAATGATACAATCAAGATGAAATTGAAGTGACTTTAAGCTTTAATTCAAGGGTTTGAACAAAAATATAACATAAAATACTAAGGAATTGCAACCATTTTTATACACAGACCCCCCATTTTCAGGGGCTCAAAAGTAATTGGACAAATAAATATAATCATAAATAAAATGTTCATTTTTAAAGGTGCCATAGAATGCATTGAGAGAATATTTTAAATTGTTCTCTGATATCTACATAGAAGGTAGGAAGGAAACAGTTTGTTTTTGCCTTATTTGGAAGCTTAATGAATATTAATGAGCTCTGCTCTGATTGGCTGTTTCACAGAGCTGCTCGTCTCAATAGCTCACACATGGAAAAAAATATATATATAATTAGGAGCTCTTGTATTTTGTTGAGAATCCTTTGCAGGCAATGACTGTCTTAAGTCTGGAACTCATGGACATCACCAAAGGCTGGGTTTCCTCCTTTATGGTGCTTTGCCAGGCCTTTACTGCAGCTGACTTCAGTTGTTGTTGGTTTGTGGGTCTTTCTGCCTTTAGTTTTGTCTTTAGCAAGTGAAATGCATGCTCAATTAATTTGAAATCAGAAGATTGACTTGGCCATTGCAGAATATTCCACTTTTTTTACCTTTAAAAACTCCTGGGTTGCTTTTGCTGTGTGTTTTAGGTCATCGTCCATTTGTACTATGAAGAGCCTTCTCCATACTTTTTTCTTCCCGTCATTCTGGTACACATTGATTTTAATTTCAGCAGTCCAAAAAATGCTTTTCCAGAAGTGGTCTGGCTTTTTTAAATGTTTTTTGACAAAGTCTAATCTGGCCTTGTTTGCACCTTGTGGTAAACCCTCTCTATTTTGCTCTGGTGAAGTCTTCTCTTGATTGCAGACTTTGACAGTGACAAGACTACCTCCTGGAGAGTATTCTTCACTTGGCTGGATGTTGTAAAATGTTTTATTTCCATGGAGAGGATCATCCAATCACCCACCATACTGTCATCTTTTGTGAACATCCAGACATTATTATTTTGCTGAGCTCACCAGTGTGTTCTTTTTCTTCTCAGAATTCACCAAACTGTTGATTTGGCCACTCCTAATGTTCCTGCTATCTCTCTGATGCATTTCTTTTGTTTTTGAAACCTAACAATTCTGTTTTACTTGCATGCAGAGCTCCTTTGACCGCATGATGGATTCAGAGCAACAGCTTCCAAATACAAATGGCACACTTAGAATCAACTCCAAACCTTTTACCTGGTTAATTGATGTAGAAAAAGGAATAGCCCACAACTGTCCATGAAACAGCTTTTGAGTCAACTGTCCAAATTACTTATGCTCCCTTGAAAAAGGGTGGAGGTACATATTAAAGAGGTGTAATTCCTTAACCTTTCTACCAATTTGAGGAGACTGCCCTAAAAATTAAAGCTCGGAGTGTACACTTTAAGCCCATATTCATTGTATAACTGTAACTTGAATATGTTTTCGTCAACAGCTAAAATAATAAAAAATTGTGTCAGTGTCCAAATATAAATGGACCTGACTGTATGTGTGTGTGTGTGTGTGTGTGTGTGTGTGTTATATGTGTGTGTGAGAGAGAGAGAGTTTATACATACATTTCTTCAGTCCTGCTGCAATCCTGAATTCTCCTCCATGATCCACACTAGAATACACACACAGAGATATTCAGTCAGTAAACACACTGTTGCTATGCAGTTGCTAGGGTACTTGGGTGGTTGCTTTACAGCAACAGTTTGGACAGGACTCTCTTCAATTGTAAAATAACAATGACTCTGTGTATAACGTAAGGTTAAAAATGAAATTATTGATTCAGCCAGTGTGGAAGAACAGACATTTCTCCCGCGATCGTAATTTCGTCCTGCGGGAACGCGATTGCGCAACTGTCCCGTGGGAGACCCCCCCGGAGCGTGATCACGGGGCCGCCTCCCAGAGGTTTGCATAGGGCCCCCCTAGCGTAACACACCCCTGGTTGTGAAAATAACTCTGCATTGTTTATCCATTTAATCTTTTATTTTAAATGTACAAAAATCTAACCTTTCATTGAGAGTAAGAATATAAAATAATAACCTTTCATTGAGAGCAAGAATTTAAAATGGGGGAAATCTTGTTTTATGAAATAAATGTTTTACTTTAGTACACGCTGACCACAATGAATGGTACCCTTTTATTCAATACTTTCCGCATCTTCTTTTTGCCAAACAACAGCTCTGATCTCTCATCAAATGTTCTCCAGACTCATCAAGCATTATCAGTGAAGACCATTCTTCAAGGCAAGGCAAGGCAAGGCAAGTTTATTTATATAGCACATTTCATACACAATGGTAATTCAAAGTGCTGTACATAAAAAGGAATTAAAATCACAATAGCATAAAAATCATAAAAATTTAAAATAATAATCACAACAATAAAAACAAAATTAAGAACATTTAAGATGATTTAAAAAAGAAAATGATTTCAAATTAATTAATACAGAAATGATTATACATAAAATAATGCAATCTGTTCGGACGTAGCACAGTGCTCATTCAATAAATGCACAACTGAACAGATGAGTTTTGAGTCTGCATTTAAATGTGACTAATGTATTAGCACATCTGATCTCTTCTGGAAGCTGATTCCAACTGCGGGCGGCATAATGGCTAAAAGCAGATTCCCCTTGTTTTGTGTGAACCCTTGATATTACTAACTGACTCGATCCTAGTGATCTGAGTTGTCTGTTAGGTTTGTATACAGTGAGCATATCTGCAATGTATGTAGGTCCTAGGCCATTGAGTGCTTTATAAACAAGTAAAAGTACTTTAAAATCTATCCTAAACATAACTGGAAGCCAGTGTAGGGACCTAAGGACTGGTGTAACATGCTCTGATTTTTTGGTTCTAGTCAGAATCCTGGCAGCAGCGTTCTGTATGAGCTGCAGCTGTCTAATGGTCTTCTTGGGAAGGCCGGTGAGGAGACCATTACAATAGTCCACCCTGCTGGTGATAAAGGCATGAACAAGTTTCTCCAAATCTTGACGGGAAACAAAACATCTAATTCTTGCAATGTTTTTAAGATGATAGTATGCTGATTTAGTTACTGCTTTGACATGGCTACTGAAACTGAGGTCTGACTCCAGAATCACACCCAGATTCTTGACTTGATTTTTTGTTTTTTTGACCCCTAGCGTCAAGGTACGCATTTACCTTATGAACTTCATCTTTGTTTCCAAATGCAATGACTTCTGTTTTCTCCTTGTTTAACTGTAAAAAGTTTTGGCACATCCAACTGTTAATTTCATCAATGCATTGGCAGAGAGAGTCAATGGGGCTGTAGTCATTTGGCGATAAGGCTAGGTAAATCTGGGTATCATCTGCATAGCTGTGATATGCTATTTGGTTCTTTCTCATTATTTGACTTAGTGGGAGCATATACAGGCTGAACAACAGAGGCGCTAGAATTGAGCCTTGTGGGACTCCGCATGTCATGGACGTCCACTTAGACTTATGTTCTCCTATACTCACATAATAGCTTCTCCCTTCTAAGTATGACCTGAACCATTTGAGAACCGTCCCAGAAAGCCCGACCCAGTTTTCCAGTCTATCTAAAAGAATGTTATGATCGACTGTGTCGAACGCAGCACTGAGATCTAGTAATACCAGCACTGATATTTTGCCAGAATCTGAATTTAGGCGAATATCATTTATTATCTTTATGAGCGCTGTCTCTGTGCTATGATGTTGTCTGAAGCCAGATTGGAAATGGTCCAGGTATCCATTTGAGTTTAAGTAGTGATTCAGCTGATTGAAAACAACCTTTTCAATAATCTTACCTATAAAAGGAAGATTTGATATTGGTCTATAGTTGCTCAATATGGTGTTATCAAGATTTCTCTTTTTCAAAAGGGGCTTAACAACTGCAGTTTTCAGGGAGTTTGGAAAAGTCCCAGAAAGAAGTGAGGTGTTCACCACTTCTAAGAGATCTGCTTCTAAACAGTTTAGCACACTTTTGAAAAAAGATGTGGGAAGTGTGTCAAAGTGGCAAGTTGACGATTTGAGGTGCTGTACTGTTTCTTTCAAAATGTTGCTATCAATTGCTTCAAAAGTAGACATAATGACTTCTTTTTGAAATTGCGGTCGAATCTGTCTGACCTCTGCATAACTTGAGGGTGTGCTAATTGTCTTTCTGATATTATTGATCTTCTCAGAAAAGAAGGAAGCAAACTCATCGCACTTGCTGTCAGAGAGCAGTTCACTAGGGATCTGACTAGGGGGGTTTGTTAGTCTCTCAACGGTAGCAAAAAGAGTGCGAGTGTTGTTTAAGTTCCTGTTTATAAGGTTTGAAAAGAACATTTGTCTAGCTTTACCTAGTTCAACATTGAAAGCATGAAGGCTGTCTTTATAGATGCTATAGTGAATTTCGAGTTTCGTCTTCCGCCACATCCGCTCAGCTTTTCTGCATTGTCTTTTCATACTCTGTACTGCTGTTGATTTTCTCCACGGTGATTTCTGTTTGCCAGAAATTCTGATTTTTACAGGTGCGATGTCATCAATGACATTCTTAACTTTTGAGTTAAAGGACTCCAGGAGAAGATCAACAGAGTCTGCAGAAATGCTTGGCATTGAAGATATAGCCTTCATAAATAGCACACTAGTGTTATCATTAATGCATCTCTTTCTGACAGAGACTGATCTAGATTCAGTGGTAGCAGAGATCAATATATCAAAGAAAATACAGAAGTGATCAGACAGTGCTACATCCTTGATAACAGTGGATGAAATGTTTAGACCCTTACTGATGAGTAAATCAAGAGTGTGCCCACGATTGTGTGTTGGCCCATGCACATGCTGAATCAGGTCAAATGTGTTCAAAACCGTTATAATTTCTTTTGTAGTTTTGCTTTCTGCATTTTCTATGTGAACATTAAAATCCCCTGCAATAGCAAAACAGTCAAACTCTGAACAAATCATTGATAGCAGTTCTGTGAACTCATCAACAAAGGCTGGAGAGTATTTTGGGGGCCTGTAAATAATGATAAATAGAATGCGTGGAGCCCCTTTCAGCATAATCCCTAGATATTCAAAAGACATGTACTGACCAAATGACACTTGCTTGCATTGATAAACATCTTTAAAAAGACCAGCTACACCACCGCCTCTTCTAACAGCTCTGCAGACACTCATGAAAGTAAAGTCTGGAGGCGCTGCTTCATTGAGGATTGTTGCACTACCGCTGTCTTCTAGCCATGTTTCATTTAGAAACATAAAATCCAGGTTGTTTGTGGTTATAAAATCATTGATCAGAAGTGATTTATTTTTTAGTGAGCGAATGTTTAAAAATGCTAGCTTGATGGCATTACTTTTTGTCTCTAGAGCAATCTTAGTTTGATGCAGAATGGGCCTCAGATTAGATGGGTCAACCGTACGGCTTGAGATGGCCTTAGACTTTCTATCACATATTAAAACAGAAATAGGGAAAACTACATGCACATTGGGTTCCCGCTTGTTCTGTAAACATTGCTGAGTGTTGCTGTTATCATAGCGGGGACCCGACACATATCACTGAGGGCTGTTATCAGTTGTTTTTGGTTCACTCACAGCAGATGCAGGAGGGTTTGGGCCCTGACGTTGTGGCAGCGGCCGGAGAGCTCTCACAGGAGGA
Organism: Garra rufa; assembly: GCF_049309525.1. Taxonomy (NCBI): domain Eukaryota; kingdom Metazoa; phylum Chordata; class Actinopteri; order Cypriniformes; family Cyprinidae; genus Garra; species Garra rufa. Next base: position 36,726,023 of record NC_133365.1, on the reverse strand, counting down.
GGAGGAGGGCGAGCTGGACCCACAGGCTTTGGTGGTTGTGGGGCCCGCCGTTTTTTAGCTGATAACTGGGGGCTTGCAGCAAAAGAGTGGGAGAGTCTGGTTCCAGCATATACCAGTTCCTCCATTTTCTGTGAGAAGCTTAGAAGTGGAGATGCTGGAGAGAGGGATAATGTGTCTGGTGAATGGAGCTCTGGCTCTGGTGTTTCCGGTGGCTGAAAAATGTTGTCCTGGCTTTTCTGGCTGTTTACCAGAAGGTCGTCCTTCGGTGCTGAGTCTTGGAGCTGTTGTGATACGTCACAGTCTGTCTGTGATGAGCTCTGTGGGCAGGGCTCAGCCAGAAAAGTGTCCATAAGCAGTGCTTGTTGTGGCTGTGTGGCGTTGTCAGTGTCCTTGTGGGTTGTGTTGACCATATGATGACTCTGAAGCTGATAAGATGTCCTGTCGTCACGCATACACTGTCCAAGTGTGTGTGTGCCATTCATGTTGGGTGGACTGGCACATTCCACTGATGGATGCCTGAGTGAAAAATAGATGTTGTCCTTTAGCACTCTCGCACCAAGTTTGTTTGGGTGGAGGCCGTCCAGTTTGAACAGTTGTCTATGGCCCCAGAAAAGGTTGAAGTTGTCAATGAAGTTGACTCCTTTTTGACTGCAGGTTCTTTGTAGCCAGGTATTCAGTCCAAGCAACCGTGAAAACATGTTAGTTCCCCTTGCTGGGAGTGGTCCACTGATGAACGACTGAACTTCAAGTCTTTGAAGTGTTTCAATGAGCTCACCAAAATCCTTCTTTAGGAGTTCTGACTGCTCTTTCCGAATATCGTTCTTTCCCACATGGATGATGATTCGATTTGCAGTCTTGTGCTTCATTAGAATGTTCCGAAGTTCCTTGTTCACATCAGAGACGGTTGCTTGAGGAAGGCAGCATGTTGTTGTAGTTCTGCTACTGATATTTCTGATAATGGAGTCCCCCACTATCAGAGTCCTGGACTCGGCTGCGCTCTGAGCTGAGTGCCGCTGTCTGCTCGACCTTGCACGCCTGTTTGTAGCGATGTTAGCAGCTGGCTGATACGATCCATGTTCAGTCATATTTGGGGATTCCTCACCAACATTCATTAATGCATCAAATCTGTTTTCAAGCAGTAAAGGTGGTGGTAAAACACCAGTTTTTGCAAGCCTTGTCATAGCTATATCTGGAGTAGAGGATGATACCGCAGCAATACGAGATACTCTTGACAGTCTAATGTCTCGAGTGCCTTTGGGTCTCGCTCCCTGTTTGTGCCATCGATTTGTGTGTCGATCAGTTTTGGCTTGTTCCTCTACATTTCTAAACTGTCGATATTGACTAGATTCACAGGACTCACCGGCTGTATGCTGAGGGGGTCCGTGATGATGATCTTCTGTGTGTTCCGCCTGTTTTGGAAGTCCAGCAAGTAACTTTGTTTCTAAAACCACGATCCTTTGTAGAAGTCTGTGGCAGTTTGTGCAGCAAGTAGATTCCAGAAGAGGCATTTTTCTTTCTTGTCTGTTGAAAGTAGGCAGCTGTGTTTTCCCGTCTCCGGAATGTAAACTGCTGGCAGTGGGAGGCAAAAAGTCTGCTTTTTCGTCAAAAATGTGTTGTCTGAGCACTGTGCTGATATGCTGAAGTTAAAATCTGAGGTTAAAATCTTAGAAAGATAGAAAAGTTCATAAGCAGGGAGTAGAGCGCGGAGCAGTCAGCAGAAGCGTCCGAACAGTAGCAAAGCCGGAAGTGGCTTCATGCAGAATCTCTCCAGATCCCAGATTCACAGCTCCATGTTGGTGCTTCTCCTCTTCACATCACGACACTCATTTTCTACAGGGTTCAGGTCAGAGGAATGTTGCTGTATCTTGTCTAACTGATCGGAATTATGGTTTTTCTAAAAATTACAATTAAAACTGGGAAAAATCCCATAGACTTACATTGATATTAAATGAGCCAACACTATTCAAACTCCAACTGACAAAACTCCCACAATCCCTTGAGACTCAATCAAACTGACCTTCTATGTAGACTCATTAAAACTCTATCTACCATGTTAACAATAGAGCCCTGCATTTGAGCCCGAGCCCGTCGGGGCCCGACTTTTTTTTGCCCCTAGGGCCGGGCTTCGGGCCAATTTTCACGTCATAACTTGCACACATATCGGGCTTCAGGCCTGCTTTAGAAAAAAACTAAAAAAAAAAAAAAAAGTTTAATGAGATTTAATGCGTGCGTCCCCGGAAGCGCCAGTGATGCCTAACTCGCGCATATCAGAGTATGAGCGGAGCGCGGAGTGGAGCGGTGTGATTTTGAATGGAGGAAGGAGCGGATTTTTTTAAAAGTCGGAGCGTCATGGTTTTCACTCTCTTCAAGAGCGCTCCACCACCGCTCCATCATGAGTACAATTCATGCCAATGGTCCATAATATAACTGCACATTAAGCAGGAAATCATATGTTAAACATGTTTAGCTAGAGATGGATCACTCAAATCAGAAATAATGTGATCTGTAGGTAAAATAACTGACGAAAACGTATTATTTTCATTACAAACTTTGCACTGGATAAAGCAGCAATACTCTTTTAATGCTGACAATTATTAGCTGTGGTCGGAACAAATATTGCACACTATGTTTGAAACTCTCCTGTTATTTTATTTTATTATATTTTATGAACAGGACTGTTACATTTCAAACATTCTTTTTTTTATTTTTTTATTTATTTTTTTGACGCGGAGCGGTATTTCTGATATCAGTGAGCTATTATTAAATGCAAGGAGCGCGGAGGGAAATTGTTGCCGCTCCACTCCGCTTACATACTTTGCGCAGCACAGAGATTTTCAGCCACGTGGTGAAGTTGTGTTTTTTAAGTTTTCTATATTATTATTTATTCTTTATATATTTGTTCATTATTCGTTTACTTTACCACTGCGACTTTGTATGTTCCGGTTTTGCGCAGCAGAGCTGCCTGCCCTGTTCGAAATGCCTTTGTTCTGAGATGGTGATAATAAACTTTAAATCTAACATTGTGATATATTGATGTTTGTTTTATATCTGTGGATTGCATTGTAGACTAGTCAAGTGTTGATTTGATATATAGGTTAAATTGAGTAAACTCACTGTGGACCACATACCGCTTGGATATCGATGTCACTTAAAAAACTGAAACTTACATTTAAAAAACAAACAAACAAACAAAAAACTCCAAACATTTCTCTAAATTGTTCTGATAAAAAAAACGAAACGAAAAAACATAAACTTTCTATTAAATACGAATCTGGTCTATTTTAATGGCTGTAACAGTATAAGCTGTTTGGCGGAAAAAAAGACGGGCTTCGGGTCGGACTCGGGCCAAAATTTTTGATAAGCTGTCGGACACGGGCCGGGCTACAGCCTGTGCGTTTCGGGCCAGGGCCGGGCTAGGGCTTAGATTTAAGGCCCGTGCAGGGCTCTAGTTAACAATATGCTAATCATGCTAGGAACATGCTAGTAACTTGTTAATCATGCTAGAAACATGCTAGCAACTTGCTAATCATATTAGAATCATGCTAGCTACTTGCTAATCATACTAGAATCATGCTAGTTACTTGCTAATCATGCTAGCAATATGTTAGTGACATGTTAGTCTTGCTTCCCTTGCCCTCATGTATTTCTCCAATTGTTCATGTTCTGATTGGTTGTCTTTGGTTGCTAGGGTCTTGTTTCTTGTTTTTCATTGTGTCATGTGACCTGTCTTGTCTAGTATAAATAGCCATTGTATTCCTTAGTCCCCTGTCGCATATTAACGTTGTAACCTGCTGTTGGTGAGTGTCCTTGTCTAGTCTGTGTCGAGTCAAGTTTATTTCAAGTCTATTTATATCAAGTCAAGCCTATATCAAGTCTGCTTCAGATCAAGTCTGTTTATGCCAAATCAGGCCAAGTCAAGTCTCGTCATTTTTTGGATTACGTTTGTTTGGATCATGTTTGTATGTTTGGATTTCACATACTAACACAGTGAGTATTCAGCCAAAATGTTCTGGTGTTGCTAGAGGAGGAGTACAGTGAAAAGTGCCTGGTTCCCACAGTGATGTTCACTGCTAGTAAAGCTCTTCTATAGGGATGTATGAGTGCTGAAGATGTGAGGGAGTTGTGCTTTATCAATGCTGTCATCAATTCACACACCACTGTGTGATCTAATACAAAAAACTGAAACTAAAGATGCTCCCCTCCCCTCATTCCCTGCATTATTGGGCATTTTTTTCAGCATGACAATGGAGATATTCATTCTCCCAAGGTTAAAATCCTTCAGTGGACATGTATTAACGCTCTTGAGCGGCTGTGGGGGATTCTGTAGAGACGAGCGGAGCAAAATTTCCCATTAAAGACCAGGGCATTTAAGGAGTTAAGAGTTAAACAGGACAGAGGTGAATATTTGTCATGATCTTGTACACTTGTGCCAAGAAGGGTCAGAGCACTATACTAAAGTTCTGGAGGACATAATACATATTAGATTATTATACATTTGCTGAATTAAATCTAGGGTGTACTCATTTCTGCAATGCTAATTTACTTACTTTACAGAAAATATTGGCACATTTAGTTGTTTTTTATTAAGTATATGTTTAATACATTTAAATGTTTCCATCTTTCCATAAACTATATCAGTGATCATTAAAAAAAACATCTTTTATATTTATTCAGAGGCGGTGTAATCATTTATGCTATACACTACATACAGTATGTCACAAAAGTGAGTACACCCCACTTATTTCAGAAACCATTTTAGTATATCTTCTCAAGGGACAATACTATAGACCTGAAACTTGTATATATTTTATAGTAGTTAATGTGCAGCTTGTATAGCAGTATAGATTCACTGTCCTCTGATAATTACTCAACATACAGCCATTATTGTCAAAATAGCTGGCAACAAAACTGAGTACACCCCAAGTGAACTTGTCCAAAGTGTCAATATATTGTGTTACCACAGTATGCATACTGGGTACTGCAGAAATAGTAAGAGTAGTATGATTTGGCCTTGGTTACAATATAATTAATTTTCTTATTTTAAATGTGATCAGCATTGCATAAGTAGATGTGTTGGGGAATTTGGCTATTAACACAACATTTTAACTATATTCTGCTAAAATCATTGAAATGACTTTAAAATAGATTACTCTGATCTGGCCTCTGCTACATGTGTATACTGAGAAGTTGAAATAATAATAAAAAAAAAAAAATCATCTTGGTCAACATACTTCAATTTGTCCAGTGAGTAGTTTGGGTCCTCCAGTTTTTCAGAGAGCCGCTGGACACCTGAATCTCCTGGGTGATTATAGCTCAGATCCAGCTCTCTCAGGTGTGAGGGGTTTGAACTCAGAGCTGAAAACAAATAACCACAGCCTTCCTCTGTCACCATACAGCCAGACAACCTACAAAAAACCCCCACATGATATTAGTTTGACAACCAGACATTCGATTTTAAGGCTATGTCTCCACCAAAGCATTTTTAGCCAGCTGAAAATGTTATTGGTTAATTGGTTATCTGACTAAAAAGAGACAGTAATGAGGGCTGCATTTCACCCTGTTATTTTGCTTTTAAATAGTCCAGCTACACTCTGCTCATGATTCTAAATTAGTAGCACCTGTTTGAGGTCGTTAGCTGTCCTAAAGACACCTGTGCACCCCACAATCAACGAAAGTCTAAGTAACAACATGGGCAAAACCAAAGAGCTGTCAAAAGACACGAGACAAAATTGTAGACCTTCACAAAGCTGGAAAGGGCTACGGGGCAATTGCCAAGCAGCTTGGTGAAAAAAGAACAACTGTTAGAAAATGGAAAAGGCTAATGATGACTGTCAGTGTCCCTTGGACTGGGGCCCCAGGGGAGATCACTCCTCGTGGGGTATCAATGATGCTAAGAATGGTGAAGAATCAGCCCAGAACTACACGCGAGGAGCTGGTCAATGCCGTGAATAGAGCTGGGACCATCGTTTCCAAGACTACTATCAGTAATCCACTAAGACGTCACGGTTTAAAATCTTGCATCGCACGGATGGTTCCCCTGCTTAAGTCAGCCCATGTCCAGGCCCGCCTGAAGTTTGCCAGGGACCATCTGGATGATCCAGAGGAGTCATGGGAGAAAGTCCTGTGGTCAGATGAGACCAAAGTAAAACTTTTTGGTCTTAACTCCATTCGCCGCGTTTGGAGGAAGAAGAATCATGAGTATCATCCCAATAATACCATACCGACAGTGAAGCATGGGGCTGGAAGCATCATGCTCTTGGGGTGTTTTTCTGCACAGGGGACAGGATGACTGCACTGTATTAAGGAGAGGATGAACGAGCATATCCAGGTTCTGAAGCGGCCTAGCCAGTCTCCAGACCTAAATCCAATATAAAAAAATCTGAGGGAGTTGAAACTCTGTGTTGCTCAGCGACAGCCCCGAAACCTGACAGATCTAGAGAAGATCTGTATGGAGGAGTGGGCCAAAATCCCTCCTGCAGTGTGTGCAAACCTGGTGAAGAACTACGGGAACTGTTTGACCTCTGTAATTGTTAACAAAGGCTTCGGTACCAAATATTAACATTTTTTGACTTAAGTGATCAAATACTTATTTGACACAGTAATTCACAAAAAAATTGTAAAAAAAAAAAAAATCATACAATGTGATTTCCGGATTTTTCTTTTTAGATTCTGTCTCTCACAGTGGAAATGCACCTATGCTGAAAATTGTAGACCCCTTCATGATTTCTAAATAAGAGAACTTGCAAAATCATAGGGTGATCAAATACTTATTGACCTCATTGTATATATATATATATATATATATATATATATATATATATATATGACCCTGGACCACAAAACCAGTCATAAGGTTAAATTTGACAAAACTGAGATTTATACATCATATGAAAGCTCAATAAATAAGCTTTCTGTTGATGTATGGTTTGTTAGGATAGGACAATATTTGGCTGAGATACATCTATTTGAAATCAGAAATCTGAGGATGCAAAAAAATCAAAAAGACTGAGAAAATCACCTTTAAAGTTGTCCAAATTAGGTTCTTAACAATGCATATTACAAATCAAAAATTGCATTTTGATATGTTTACAGAAGGAATTTTACAAAAAATCTTCATGAAACATGAACTTTACTTAATTTCTTAATGATTTTTGGCATAAAAGAAAAATAAAAATTTTTGACCCATGATATGTATTTTTGCCTATTGCTACAAATATACCCCAGCGACTTAAGACTGGTTTTGTGGTCCAGGGTCATATATATATATATTAGGGCTGTCGAAAATAACGCGTTAACGGCGTTAATTATTTTGTTGTTGTTAATTACGTCAAATTTTTTAACGCATTTCACGCATGCGCAGTGTGACGAATTATTTGTCAGGATTGGGGAGCTAAAGGCGAGATGGAGCAAGGTGAGCCTATGGACGGATTCAAATATAAAAAGAATGATGATGGTAAAGTTAACAAGTACAAGCCTGGGCGACAGCCCCTCTGCAACTGGAGTGGTTAGCCAAGCTTAGGCCCGGTTCTACTGGGGTAGACGGTGCTATATAGCCTACCCTCAAACGAAAGCAAAGCAATTGAAGATCTGACAAACAATCCAGCGTTGTTCATCTCCTGACTAAGTGTAGACGCGATGTAAATAAAATATTCATTGTGTAGTTTAGAAAGCTTTATTGATTATAATGGAACGTTGTGAGATCTCTATGAACTAGATTTGTGACGCTTTTAGTGATAATAAAGGGAGCGCGCTTTGCACTTTCCATGCCATAATCCATTCAGAATTTGTATGAAAATTTCGTTTTTCTTATGTTTTGGGAATTACATCTGTACATCGTACAATTACGTTCATTCTCGAAAGAGCGGTGACTGACTCAGTGACAGAGTGGAGAGTGGAAGATACATAAAGCCGCTTTGCAGGTCATCGAAGCACCAGCTCAATCATTTGCATTTTTTCAGTGGAAGCAATTTCAAATTATCCGTCATTTTTGCTCACAAAGGAAAAAGTAATACACCAAAAAACGTTGCAGTGTTTTTATAAAATAAAGAAAACAAAAATGATGCGCTTTCTGTCGTCTTGTTCTTGAACAGGAGTGCTTAACAAAAATAAAGCTAAATGCATGCCTCACAGACATGATAAACATATCTATAGAAAGTTTTTAATTATTACTTAACGAAATAAAACAAATCGAAAACAAAAACTTGTTTAATATGTAATCCTTAACGATAAATTTCTCTCTCAAGGCGCGTCCAAAAATGAGATTGCAGGATCTTTGCGACATTGACTCACATTGACTCACATTGAATACACTTTATTAATAAATAATTCAGATATGTCCTTACTCTTTCCCCGACACATTTATTATTTATTTTTGCCGGTATTTTGTGGCAAGTTTTAGCCTACTGCGTGCGATTGAACACGGATCTCTTCCAGTTGCGCCATCCGAGCCGTTATCGAAAGTAAAAGCGAAAGTCTTGAGCTGTTTCCACCAGCGCGACATTATTGATGGATGTCTAAAATATAAAAAATAAGGAGTAGCCTAAAACAGGCCCGATGCGGGCCCTGGCATAATATGAAAATGTGAAAATTATGTATCCTGTTATTTATATTTTGGTATGCATTTTAGAAAAAAAATGGTTAGGATTCAGGTGCAAATAGTGTGATTAATCATGATTAATCCACTGAAAAGTCTGATTAATCTGATTAAAAATTTTAATCATTTGACAGCCCTAATATATATATATATATATATATATATATATATATATATATATATATATATATATATACACACACACACACACACACACACACACACAGAGTATTTAGAACAAACTGTTTACATCGTAAAACTGTATATGATTGTATACAGTAATGTCTGTGTATGTATTGTGTGTGTACAGCGTATAGTGACGAGCATCCCGAACATGGATCAGCGTCACCAATCACCATATATATATATATATATATATATATATATATATATATATATATATATATATATATATATATATTTTTTTTTTTTTTAAATGGAAAACCATTTACCTTAGTATCTCCATCTTACAGCTCTTCAGTCCATCTGAAAGAAGCTTTACTCCTGAATCCTGCAGGTCATTATTACTCAGGTCCAGCTCTTTCAGGACACAATTTGATGACTGAAGAGCTGAAGACAAACTTCGACAGGATTGAGCAGTGAGATTACAACCACAAAGCCTGTTTGGAGAACAAAACAAACAACATTAATGTTTTTAGTAGGTAGTGTTTATGATCTGAAGGATTTATATCAATCCACCACAAATTCACCTAAATACATTTTCTCCTGACTGCTTTGTGGATGAGGGGCAATACAAGGCCGGCTTAGTGCTTTGTTAACGTTTTAACAGCATTTGTGTGCATGTGTCATTTCGCTAAAGCACACAGCAAATGTTATCAGTGTACTTGTGTTGTTCATCCGTTGTTGCAAATGGGCTGTAAAACTCTACATGGGCATTAATGTTTCAAATAACCATTCTAGGATGTCCTGGTTTGTTCTCATAGGTGTTTTCTTTCTGTTGAAGTCTCTTCTTCATCGGTGTCTGACTCTGGTTCATAGATGTTGCTTCTACCAGCTGTTTATTGCTGTAGGCCTGAAGACCGGGCGGAAATATGTAGCTTATTTTAGGGCTGCTCGATTTTGGCAAAAATCATAATCACGATTATTTTGGTCAATATTGTAATCACGATTATTTTAAACGATTATGACAGGCTCCAAAACTTTACACAGTGATTAATTTAAAGATAGCAATACAGCGAGAAAAAGATACAAATAAAAAAAACTGCTTTAATAAAAATACTGAATACTTTTATGCAAGTCTAAAGTAGTCTAACAATACTACAGAAACTGAATTTGAATGTAAAATAAAACAATGTCTTCACTCTAATAGTTAAACATGCTATGTTTCTTATTAAAACTAAAAACGTCCTTCATTCATGAGCAGTGAGTGATATTTCTTGTATAAAACGTATTTTTACGTTTTATTCATATTAGGCACAGAGACGCCAAAAGGAATATTATGTGTTGCCGCTTTAACCACACGGACCCATTATACTGTTACGCACGGATTTTCATTCTCAACTGTTTATGTGCATTTAAGACATAACTGACAAGAGTTTACATAAATAAACACCAAGCCCCTCATTTTGAAATATTTTTGCGTGTATTTGACCGTTTAGGTGCGCACCTTGAGCTAAAAGATAACTTTCATGTCCGTGTTCTGCTCCGTCTCTGAGCGCATTAAGGACAGCGCAAGTTTTCTTACGCGCTATTAAAAACACAACATCAAAAAAACATTAATAAATCAGGCACGTCTCGTTTTATGAAAGCCACCTTACATGATTTAGCTGATTTGCATGTGAAATTTGGCTTTTATGGAGGAGCGAAAGCGCACCACTGGTAAAAGGGCAGAATGGGGCGCAATAATCGTTTCATCTCGATTACTGCATTTTCATGATCGTTTGAAGCAGAAATCGAAATCGAAACCGAATTTCGATTAATTGCACAGCCCTAGCTTATTTGCATTGAAAGTTATACACACTGAAACTTCACAGACACATTCTGAGAACACCCAGGACCATTATTACATCTTGTAAAAAGGGGCATAATATGTACCCTTTAAGGGAATAAAATAATGATCAGAGTACCCCAGGACAAAACCAACTCAAGCGTATAGCTTTGTATGTGAGTACAGCCCACTACTGACGTAGTAAGGTTAAAATAATCAACAGTTAAAAAAAATCTTGTACTAGGGGCCTATCTGGACAACAAATATGAATATTAAAATGACCTAGTATAACAAGACTATTACAACAAGTTATCAGAAATTCCCAAATGAAATCTTTGTTATATTTGGGAGGTCTATATAAAAGTGCAGAAATAACAGGCATAGTCATGTCCACTTTGAATACTTGCACCTCAAAACTAACAAAATTCACTTCCGATACAGGCTTGGATTTAAAACACTTCCTAAAATAGTAGCAACACCCCCACCTTGACAAACATGCACTTTCTGCCACCACTGTCTTGAGAAGCGCTTCACAAAAATGATCTGAAACTCAGCAAATATTTGCCTCATAATAAATGTATCTAAAGAATGCTTTAAATTACTAATTTACTAAAACGAAAGAATTCATGTAATACAATCATATTATATTGCATGAAGTTAATGTGAAAATTCCACCTACTCCAAGAATAAGTAATAAAAGATTACTAAAATATTTTACATAAAATATAATGCCTAGAGTTAATAATAAAATAATCCGTGTAACTTAACTTACTTCCTTAATGGAGAGCTACCTTTATTTGAACACAGTTGACAGATGTTGATTGATTCACCTCAGTGGAAAGAAGTAACGTTACATGGACTGTATTTCATTTTGTGTGTATTTCAATATCCATCTTCCTTACAATTTGTGCTTGTTTTTATCTGGACAAGTCTGAGTGAATTGCGAGTCCGTGATGTGTCACATGAATGCACATCATCCAGACCAACAAACGGCCAGGTAAGAATTTTCGTTAAATATATTACATTTCGGTTTGCCTTTCCACTAAACTCTACCAGTTACTTCTTTTCTCTGAAGTGAATCAATCAACATCTGTCAACTGTTGTCAAATAAAGGTAGCTCTCCGTAAAGGAAGTTAGTTAAATTACACAGATTATTTTAATATTATTTCTAGGCGTTATATTTTATGTAAATTTGTTTGTGTTTAAACATTGTATCTGACAGCACAAGCAGACTGATCAAAATAAATATTTCTAACAACATTTTATTTGTGCTATTGACTTTATTTTAATTTATATTCGCTCCTTCTTTCGCTGCTTCTTGGACTGGTAAATAGGCAAAACCTTGCATTGTTTGATTTTCTCATTTTTATGTGATTAGTTTTATATATTTCATTATTTGACCTAATAGCAATGTTCTTCACCCTTCATTTTTCCCCATCAGAGGGACATTTCCCAGATTTGCTCACATCAGTTAAGAATGAATTTCTGCGAATTGTTACCTGTGACAGGTGTTTACTTACAACTTTACAGCACTCTCCATTGACTTTGTATTGTATTGACTCCTTGTCATTTCTGACTTATAACAAAAAACAGAACAATGTCTAAAAGCTGCTATGAGACAAGTTGAACAGTAAACAAGCTAAAAAAACACTTAACTAAGTTTTTATAAGCTGATGACCCAAAAAATGAGTGTTTAAGGACACAAATAGTTGTAGATGTCAGGGTATTTCACATTGGGCCATTCAGTTGGGTCATTTCTTCAACAAAAGGAAGTTGAGGAAAAGGTGCACTGACATGACCAATAAAATGTAGTTTCTCAATATATCTCCTTCCAGGGTGGTGAAATAATCCTTTGACATGGTTAAAAATAATTAATGTTTACTGTTACCGTTAAATTTCCTTCCAGCGGGCGTAGTCCTCAGAGTAATAAGACACGTTGCGCTTTACTTTTGTGTTCTTAAACACTCGTTTTTTTTTTTAGATTGACAGCTTATAAAAACATAGTTCTGTGTTGTTTTAGCTTGTTTACTGTTCAACTTGTCACATAACAGCTTTTAGACGTTGCTCTGTTTTTTGTTATAAGTCAGAAATGACAAGTAGGCAGCAATACAAAGTAAGAAAGAAAGACAGAAAAACTGCAGGTCTGGACTCTGAAGGACCTCATACTTCCGTGGTCATCCACATTCCTCTCTGATTCAAGTAAGTTTTAAGAGATACTATTGAGGGATTTCTTTCTGTTTTCAGCTGTACTGTACTCTCTGTTGTCTATCTTAGGATGTCAAGTCCCTCAGTGATGTCAGAGATGTCATAAATGTCTGTTTGCTGGATTTATGATCAATATTGATCATCCGCTCTCCTTTTCTTTCTTTCTTTCACTATCTAGTAACCCTTCCCAGCAACAACAAAATGATATGTACACACAGCACCCCATATTGACAGAAAAACAGAATTGTTGACATTTTTGCAGATTTATTGAAAAAGAAAAACTGAAATATCACATGGTCCTAAGTATTCAGACCCTTTACTGTGACACTCATATATTTAACTCAGGTGCTGTCCATTTGTTCTGATCATCCTTGAGATGGTTCTACACCTTCATTTGAGTCCAGCTGTGTTTGATTATACTGATTGGACTTGATTAGGAAAGCCACACAACTGTATATATATATAAGACCTCCGGCCAAACTGAGCTATCGAGATGCAGTCGGGAGATGGGAGAAAGTTATAGAAAGCCAACCATCACTGCAGCCCTCCACCAGTCTGGGCTTTATGGCAGAGTGGCCCGACAGAAGCCTCTCCTTAGTGCAAGACACATGAAAAAACACCTGAAAGACTCCAAGATGGTGAGAAATAAGATTCTCTGGTCTGATGAGAGTGCTCTGGACCTCAGACCGGGCCGAAGGTTTACCTTCCAACAAGACGATGACCCTAAGCACACAGCTAAAAGAACGAAGGAGTGGCTTCACAACAACTCCGTGACTGTTCTTAAATGGCCCAGCCAGAGCCCTGACTTAAACCCAATTGAGCATCTCTGGAGAGACCTAAAAATGGCTGTCCACCAACGTTTACCATCCAACGTTTACCATCCAACCTGACAGAACTGGAGAGGATCTGCAAGGAGGAATGGCAGAGGATCCCCAAATCCAGGTGTGAAAAACTTGTTGCATCTTTCCCAAAAAGACTCATGGCTGTATTAGATCAAAAGGGTGCTTCTACTAAATACTGAGCAAAGGGTCTGAATACTTAGGACCATGTGATATTTCACTTTTTCTTTTTTAATAAATCTGCAAAAATGTCAACAATTCTGTGTTTTTCTGTCAATATGGGGTGCTGTGTGTACATTAATGAGGAAAAAAATGAACTTAAATGATTTCAGCAAATGGCTGCAATATAACAAAGAGTGAAACATTTAAGGGGGTCTGAATACTTTCCGTACCCACTGTATATGTTTAAAATGATAAATTGCCATTGGTTATTTGTTGTTTAAATGTTTATCTGAATGTGAAATTATTATTTAATACATATCAATTAAAAAAAACAATACTACTGTTAGTATTTTAAGTCTCTTTTTAGAGACATTACAATTAATTCTAATTATTGCACTATGAACTACTCTGTGTTATATACTGCTGTCATTGACAATATAGTAAACTAAAGGACACATCTCTTTTGCTCACTGATAGAAATTGCTTTAGTTACAGAACACAAAATGAAATTATAAATATGATTAAGTTTTGAAAGTGGAGTGATTGTTTTGGTGGTACTTACCGAACTGATCTGGATTCTTGAACCACAGGTAAAAGATTCTGAAGAACTCTATCCCCTGTATGTTGTGCTCCAATAAACTGTTTTAGATCAAAAACATCCATCTTCTCTGATGTCAGCAACACACAAACCAGAGCTGACCACTGTGAAGAGGAGAGATTGGTTTTCCTTATTTCTCCAGATTTCAGATATTGTTGGATCTCCTGCATCAGTGAATCATCTCCCAGTTCATTCAGACAGTGGAACAGATTGATGGATCTCTCAGGAGAGTGATTCTTCTTGATCTTCTCTTTGATGTACTGAACTGTTTCCTCTTTGTTGTAAGAGCAGCTTCCTGTCTGTGTCAGAAGTTTTCGTAAGAGAGTCTGATTGGACTCCACTGAAAGACCCAGAATAAAACGCAAGAAAAGGTCTAGATGTCCATTCTTACTCTGTAAAGCCTCCTCCGCAGCTCTCTGATGCAGCTCAGATAATGAATCACATTTCTTCTGGTTAAAAATTTTAGACAACAGACTTTTCTTGGTTTGGTCAAAGACATTGCTCTTCTTGACTGTAAATGAGAGATGCACATATATAGCTGCTAGATGTTCCTGAATGCTCAGATGAACAAAGCAGAAGACTTTCCCCTGATTCAAGCCCAACTCCTCTCTGAAGATCTGAGTGTACAATCCTGAGTACACTGATGCTTCTGTCTCATCAATGCCACACTCTCTCAGATCTTCCTCATAGAAGATCAGGTTGCCTTTCACAAGCTGCTGAAAAGCCAGTTTCCCCAGTTTGAGGATCATGTCTTCATCTGTTACGTTCTTCTCATAGTCTTTCCCTTGTTTGATGTTGGTCTGGAGGATCAGGAAGTGTGTGTACATTTGAGTGAGAGTCTTGGGAATTGCTCCACTGTCTACTTGACTCAACATCTTCTCTAGAACAGCGGCTGAGATCCAGCAGAACACTGGGATGTGACACATGATGTAGAGGCTCCTTGATGACTTCAGGTGTGAGATGATCCTGTTGGCCAGACTCTGATCACTGATTCTCTTCCTGAAGTATTCCTCCTTCTGTGGCTCATTGAATCCTCGTACCTCTGTCACTCGATGGACACACTCAGAGGGGATGAGATCAGCTGCTGCTGGTCTGGAGGTGATCCAGATGAGAGCAGAGGGAAGCAGATTCCCTACAATGAGGTTCATCAGCAGCACATCTACAGAGGCTGATTTAGATATATTACACCGTTTCACTTTGCTCTTAAAGTCCAGAGACAGACGACACTCATCCAGACCATCAAAGATGAACAACACTTTATATTCATCAATGGATATTTTCATTTCTTTAGTTTCAGGGAAAAAGACATGAAGAAGATCTGAAAGACTGAGTGTTTTGTCCTTCATCAAGTTGATTTCTCTGAAAGGAAGTGGAAATATGAGCTGGATGTCCTGATTCTCTTTCTCTTCAGCCCAGTCCAGGATGAACTTCTGCACAGAGACTGTTTTTCCAATGCCAGCGACTCCCTTTGTCAGCACAGTTCTGATGGCTTTGTCTAGTCCAGGTAAAGGTCTAAAGATGTCACTGCATTTGATGGCTGTGTCCTCTGTTGCTGCTCTCCTGGATTGTGTCTCAATCTGTCTCACCTCATGCTCATTACTGATCTCTCCACTCTCACTCTCTGTGATGTAGAGCTCTGTGTAGATCTCATTCAGGAGTGTTGGCTTTCCCTGCGTCGCTGTTCCCTCATACAAACGCTCAAACTTCTTCCTCAGATTTGATCTAAATGTGTTGAGGACATCGCTGTTGTAAAATAAAAAAGTTATTAGGCACAGTGTCTTATATATTCTGAATCATATAATTTACATAATTATTATACCTGAGACCAGACCATGTATCTCCACTCTTAAAGTTAATTGGTGGTTCCATTGACTGCTCACTCTTCATAGACACACAGCTGGGCTCTGCTTCTGATCTCTTCTGATGAACTGAACTGAAACAGAAGATATTTAATCCTTTATGATGATAATTATTTTAATACTTTTATAAGTATTTTTATGGAAAAACAACAACAACAATCCTCGAGAACATATGTGTTATTCAAGTACCTGCATCCTGGGATAAAGTCTTCATCTCCAGATGTTTGAGTTTCATCCATGATGGATCTGAACAGGTGGACCTCCATTGACTCTATATAAAAGAGACAAACAGCCACAAAAACTACAGTTATTAAACAACCTTGTTCTTTTGTAAATCATTCTATTAAACATGTAAAGATTCTGTATTGTAAAGAGTCAATTCTGTTTAAAATGGCAAAACATATTCATTTACTTTACAAAACATCTACATTCACTTTTATACCATTCTCATCACTTCAATCTACTGGATCTCAAGCCAACTTCTCACATCAATTATTACATTTCTACATTTATTTGTTAATAATAGTCACTATTTAATTGGTTTAGCAAGATACTGATGGACTCGTTCAGTGGTTGAAAGGTCCATTGGTGAGTTTGAATATCTCTGATAACTCTACTGTCCATCTGCCACCAGACCAATAGCCAAATGAAAATCCTTTTCTGTTCACACTGATACCAGATAATTGTATGAGAATATATAGAAAATAATGCAAATTAGGTTATGGACAGTAACCTAGGCATTGTAAGGTCCATTTCTAGATATTTTGAAGAGGATACGGGGTGCAGATGCATGAAGAAGCACAATCTTCTGGGCCCAGTTTTTCAAAATGTTGAATCTGGATCAAATTGGTCCGGATTTGGAAATCCCATGTTTTGCAATCCAGGATTAACTGATCTATCTTACTTTTATGACTGTTTTTTTAAAGGAACATTGGGTTGGATCACTGTGATCCAAATACCAAATTTTAGGATTACCAAATCCTGTTTACCAGAGCCTTAAATGAAACCAACAGTGTAGCCTACTGGCTTAGCAAAGAACAACAGGTAGGCAAAATACCAGTGACCACAAATAGCCATTGTTTGTTTTAATTGTACGAAACAGAAACACTGCAATAAAAAAAATATTTTACATTTTTTAGTTTGTTCTAATGTTAAATAACAAAAACAATACTGTCAAAAAGTCAAAAATCATTTACAGATACCAGCACTTTCCATCTTTGACTTTCCATTTATTTGACATAGTTTTGATATTATTTTGCTGTTGTTTTTTTACCATATTTCATTAGATTTGACATGCTTCATATAGGCTTCAAATATTATAACAGTCTCCAGTTTAACCAAACTGAATCAACTACTATACACTTATAAAAAGGTAACTGATTACATTAAAATAGTTAATTTAACAAGACAGAAATCAGAGTCACTTATTGAATGCAAAACAGATATTTTATATTTTAGAAAAAATCTTAACCACAAATCTTAAATCACAGCAACTTTTTTAAAGGAATACTTACAGTAAATCAAAACAAACATACACACAAAAACTAAGTTAGAATCCAAAGCAAATTGTCCATTGCGGAGGAATGAGGCGTGAGAAAGTGATTAAAGGCTTATCTGGTGTCCCATAGTCGAACCTAGTTGTCCATCTTAATGAATATGTTCGATTTTAAACAGCAAACTGGAAAAGTTGAGTTGAGCACAAAACATACGTTATCTCTTCTTCTATACCCTGACATAACTTATAGAGCCAATATTGCACTCTAGTGCCCCCCCTTGGTGAGGAAGAGAACAACACCTAACCTTTCACAGTCCTTATGCATTAACTTGTGTTTAACATTAATTTTTCTTTTACAAACAGACTCTTAACATTTAAATTAAAATTTCTTGGAAAGTATGTTAAAGTCTTAAAGTTATGAATTAACTTAATAATGAAGTGGACAATGGTATCAGTACTGTTTTCAAAAGAACTACATGACAATTACTGCTTTGTCATGTATTTATTTCTAAAACCAAATCCTCCAATTACACTAAATTACATATGTGTGTGTATATACAAGCCTATGGATAAATTAAAATGTTTATTCCATTGTTTCTAAATTTATGACAAAATTGCAATTTGTTTAAATAATTAATTTTTATTGGTCATACAAAAGCAGTTTAACATCATTGGTTTTATTGGTAGAGGCCCACCTGCTGTGCCTTCTGTTGTTACCACAACTTTAGATGATAGATAGATAGATAGATAGATAGATAGATGATAGATAGATAGATAGATAGATAGATAGATAGATAGATAGATAGATAGATAGATAGATAGATAGATAGATAGATAGATAGATAGATAGATAGATAACATGTTTAACAATCACTGAAGTCACAATAGGTCTTAAAGTATATTAAAAAGGTGTTATTGTTAAAAAACAACTATTGTCACTATTAAAGATTTCTGTTACATGTGAACGAAAATGGTGACAAAAGTGCTCAGTAGCAACCATCTGCTACTATAAATTATTGTGAAGAATGGAAATAACTTTTTAGGCCTGAACCTAAAACTACTTAATTATTTGTTATTACAAACTGCCCTGGAACACATTTGAAATATGAATGATTATTACAAATATGAATAAAGCTTCACAATGCTTATTTTGGCTTCTGCCAGAGTGATATTTAATCTTTCATTAATCATTTTGCAGCTGGGGTCCGTTCTTCGTACCTCGCTAACTAAGTACTGGATTTGATTGTTGACGATTTGGCATGATCTTGGATTGTTTGGTTCTTCGAAGCTCATCCTGGACTTGCTGTCATAGCAACAGCTGTGCAAGCTTAAACCTGCTCTGGAGCAGGTTTATTTCATGTAAACAAGATTTAGGCTGCGCTCCTGGCGGGTTATGATTGGTTGAAATGGCGAGGTCACATCTGATTGGTTAAAGAGCACGACTATATATTGAATAAACACTGTACTTTTTAAACTTGTTATTCATGAAAGAATCCTGGGGGGAAAAAAATCACAGGTTCCAAAAAATATTTGGCAGCACAACTGTTGATATTATCCCACATTGATCATTCTAATAATAAATCAGCATATTAGAATGATTCCTGAAGGATCATGTGACACTTCAGACTGGAGTAACAGCTGATAAAAATTCAGCTTTTCATCACAGGAATAAATTCTATTTTAAAGTATGTTAAAATATGTAAAAAAAACAACATTATTTTATATTGTAAAAACAATTTGCAATATTACAGTTCCCTTCCGGGAACTCAACACTGCGTCATCAACGCTATGGGGAATGCCATTGGCGAACCCGCCTCTGAATCAGTCTGTAGCCAATAGAACGACGGGAGTGACGTCACCGGCGCGGTGACGTCAGCGACCAGGAAGTATATAAGCACGTGCGTTTCAAACCGACTTCAGCTTTTGTCATTCAGCGAAGCGCTCTATGTTGGTCTGTCTGTCTGGTTATTCATTGCTGTTTTTTGTGTCAGTTTGCACAGCTTTTGTTTGAGCAATGTCTGCCAAAAGGGGTAAGTTTGATTGTTCTAAGGCGGTTCAGCAGCCACACAGAATGTGTGTTCCTCCCTGCCAGCGATTCATCGTTGGTGGGGACACACACAGGATGTGTATGTTCTGCTTGGGAGCGGAGCATGCTCAGTCAGCCCTTGAGGGGGCTGGCTGTCCGCAGTGTGAGCGTCTTCCACTGCGGGTGCTTCGTTCCCGGAGGGCTCTCTTCGAGGAGGGAGCCTTCACCAGCGTTCCTCGCGGGTCTGGCCCCGCTTCCGCCGAGGCGGAGCGGCAGCTGCACTCGTGGGGTTCGCAGCTCGATCTGCTGGAGGGTATGGAGACGGGTGATCCCCTATCTCCTTCCTCACCCAGCAGATCGTTTGATCTCCTCCTGGATACGGAAGCCCGCACTGCGGTTTCTTCCCCCCGGGAGGAGGTCTCAACACTTCTCTTATCTTCCTCCGAGGAGGTTGATGTAGAGAGTGTTGATCTCCCTCAACCGCCTGTGAAATCCCCCCAATTTGAGGAGCTCCTGGAGGTAGTGCGGTAGCCAGGCTCAACATCAGCTGGCCTGCCGAGCAATCACATGAGCCGCTAGAAAGCAAACTTGATGAATGCTTTCTGCGGACACGCAAGCCACCTCCAGGGCGGAGCCTTCCGTTTTTCCCTGATTTCCACAGTGAGCTGTCGAGATCATGGGAGAAACCGTTCTCGGCCCGTGTTTTCACCCCCTCCTCCGGTTACTACGGTAACGTGGGAGGGGTCGAGGAGCACGGGTACAAGATGATGCCGGCAGTTGAACAGACGCTCGCGAGCTATCTGTCTCCTGCAGCGGCATCATCTTTGAAGGCTCCGACCTTGCCCACCAAGCCACTTAAATTAACTTCTAGCTTGTTGGGCAAGGGGTACGCGGCAGCGGGTCAGGCTGGGTCAGGCTGGGTCGTGTCTGCACACTATGTCTGTGTTGAAGGCATACCAAGCCGACCTGCTAAAGGATTTAGACGACGGCAGGGAGGTGAATGTGTCAGAATTGAGGCGTACAGCAGTTCTACCAGAAAGACTCAGGAGAATGAATACTGTGACAATTATCCATTTATTAGCAGCCCAGCAAGCAATAACATTCTTTGGCGTAGGCCCCGTCCATAACTCGCAATCTGAGGGTCCGGACTCTGCATATCCTGCCTGAAGATCAAGGCAGGGGCGCAGCCGACCCCCGTGAGGTATGTAAGGGACCCTCCTGGTGGTGGTGGTGAGGAAGATGGAGGGAAAGATTAGATTTGGAGGAGGTGGGGGGGGATGGTGGTGAATTGAAGCGTCAGCATCTGCGAATTCAAACATGAGTAAGTACCGATCTTATATACCACAAGTGTTGGAATGTGATTGGATAGATGAAAATTGAGTGACGTGACAATTAAGTCTTCCCGGCAGAACTTAACGCTAGAGCTTTCATATCTTGCTCTCCGCGCCACTAAGGAGACCGCCCGTGCTATTGGGCGGTGTATGGCAGCCCTTGTGGTTGCGGAGAGGCACTTGTGGTTGTCCCTGTCCGACATGAAAGAGAAGGACAGGGCCCTCCTGCTGGACGCCCCAATTCAGCCTCCTGGTCTGTTTGGCGACTCGGTTGATGCGGTCGTCAGCAGGTACCAGGAGGCCCGCAGACAAACTGCAGCTTTCCAGCAATACCTCCCTCGCCGTGTCTTTTCCTCTGGGGCTGCTGGACGGGAGCAGCCCCAGCCGCGTACCAGCTCCTCACGCCGCGAGGCGCAAAAAGTGAGCGTTGCTACCCGCACCCCTCCTGACAGATCAAGGGGGCGGGGGAAGCAGCGCCCCTGCGTACTGTAGAAAGAGGGTATCAAATCCAGTTCCGGGGTGTTTCCTACTGTGGTAGGCCCCGATCAGGATCTGGTAATGGAACAAGAAGTAGATTCTCTTCTGAGGAAGGAGGCCATCGAGGTGGTCCCTCCTCAGCACAGAGAATCCGGGTTCTACAGCCGGTACTTCATTGTTCTTAAGAAGGATGGAGGGCTGCGGCCCATCTTAGATCTCAGACAACTGAACCGCTCAGTCAGAAAACTGAAGTTCAGTATGTTAACTGTCAAGCAGGTCGTGTCTCAAATCAGGTCCGAGGACTGGTTTATCACGATAGATCTCAAAGATGCGTACTTTCACGTCTCCATCCTTCCTCAGCACAGGAAGTTTCTCAGGTTCGCTTTCAGGGGCAAAGCATACCAATACAGAGTTCTTCTTTTCGGCCTAGCACTCTCACCCCGAACTTTTACAAAGTGTATGGATGCTGCTCTGGCTCCTCTGTGACTCCAGGGCATCCGTATACTCAACTACATAGACGACTGGCTGATTTTAGCCAGCTCAGAACAGTTAGCGGTTCAACATCGAGATGTTGTTCTCGCTTACATGAAAGCTTTGGGGTTGAGACTCAACACCAAGAAAAGTGTGCTGTCTCCATTACAGAGAACCACTTATCTAGGTGTCGTATGGGATTCGACCACGATGCAGGCACGGTTGTTTCCTGCTCGGATCGAGTCGATCCGTACTGCAGTAAATGCGGTCAAGCTAGGCCTGTCACTCACTGTCAAACAGTTCCAAGTACTGTTAGGTCTTATGGCAGCAGCAGCCAACGTGATACCTTTTGGCCTGCTGCACATGAGGCCGCTAAATTGGTGGCTCAAGACCCGAGGGGAAATCCTTTCCGCGAGATCAAGGTCACGCGGCGATGCCTTCGTGCCTTGAACATGTGGAAGAAACCTTGGTTTCTGTCTCAGGGCCCGGTTCTGGGAGCTCCGTGTTGCCGCGTCACGCTAGCGTCAGATGCCTCCCTCTCCGGGTGGGGAGCGGTCATGAGTGTCCGCTCGGCCCCCGGCCTGTGGACCAGTCAGCACCTCTCGTGGCACATAAATTGCCTGGAGATGCTGGCGGTTTTCAAGGCTCTGAGGCATTTCCTCCCAGACCTGAGAAACCGCCATGTGTTGGTCCGCACCGACAACACAGCAGTGGTTTATTTTATCAACCACCAGGGAGGTGTGCGGTCACGACCCTTATTCAAGCTGGCATCCCATATCCTCCTGTGGTCCCAGGGGAAACTCCTCTCACTGAGTGCAGTTCACATTCCTGGGTATCTCAACGTGGGGGCAGACATCCTGTCGAGGCAGGGGCAAGCAAGGCCCGGGGAATGGATGCTTCACCCACAGGTGGTGAAGCAGATATGGAGAGTGTTTGGCCAGGCTCAGGTGGACCTCTTTGCGACTCAAGAGACATCGCAGTGTCCCCTCTGGTACTCTCTAGTGCCTCCAGCTCCTCTTGGGCTGGACGCCATGGTACAGACGTGGCCGAGGCTCCATCTGTACGCCTTTCCCCCGTTCACTCTGCTCCCGGGAGTTCTAGAAAGAGTACGCCGGTACGGAGTCAGTCTACCGTTAGTAGCCCCATACTGGCCAACCCGAGTATGGTTCTCGGACATCATAGCCCTCCTAGACGGCTCTCCGTGGGAGATTCCGATCAGGAGGGATCTCCTTTCTCAGGCTGGGGGCGCAATCTGCCACCCCCACCCAGAGAAGTGGAAACTATGGGTGTGGCCCCTGAGGGGGCGCATCTCATAAGTGAGGGTCTCTCAACCGAGGTTGCTGAGGCCATCCTTCACTCTAGAGCTCCCTCTACAAGGAAACTTTATGGCCTAAAGTGGAAACTTTTCACTTCATGGTGTAGAGAGCGACACGCTGACCCAGTTCACTGCCCAGTTGGTACAGTGCTGGAGTTCCTGCAGTCTCGCTTCTCCACGGGGTTAGCTCACTCCACCTTGAAGGTCTACGTGGCGGCCTTCCACGCCCCTCTTGGTGGCCTGTCAGTGGGTAAGAACCCCCTGGTCATACGGTTCCTTCACGGTGCACACAGGTTGAGGCCTCGGGTGAACCCTAGAATCCCCACGTGGGATCTCGCTGTGGTACTTGAAGCCCTCTGTAGGCCTCCGTTCGAGCCCTTAGAGGAGATTTCAGATCGCCTCCTTACCATTAAGACGGCGCTGCTGTTGGCTCTTACTTCTCTGAGGAGAGTAGGAGACCTTCAGGCCCTTTCAGTGGCCCCTTCATATATTGACTTTGCGCCTGGGCTGGCCAAAGCATTCCTCTACCCTAGACCCGGGTACGTCCCGAAGGTACCGACAGCAGTACCACAGCCAGTCACCCTGCAGGCCTTTTATCCTCCTCCATTCGTGGAGAGTGACCATCGGAAGTATAATTGTATGTGTCCAGTGCGAGCGTCCACAGAGCTGCCCTGTGGCGGAAGTCAGAGCAACTGTTGGTCTGCTACGGTCCCCCTAAGAGGGGGCTCCCTGCAACGAAACCGACTATCAGTAGATGGATCGTAGATGCCATAACTACTGCCTACGAGTCCTCTGGCCTCCCATCACCGATGGGCGTCAAGGCTCACTCTACCCGAGGCATGGCAGCCTCGAAAGCTCTGATGGCAGGTGTCCCTATCCAGGACATCTGCAGTGCGGCAGGTTGGTCTACACCTTTGACCTTTGTTAGGTTCTACGAGCTAGACCTACGAGCCACTCCAGGCTCTTCTGTCCTAAGCTGACAGGAGATATACCTCGTGAGCCTGAGGGCCGAGGTAGAAGTTCCCTCTCCGCTGGGTGCTCCCCAGGCAGAGATGTAATTTCGCTCGCGTCCTGGCAGTTTTCCAGGCGGAGCCCATTTCAGTGTCCTGGCCAGAGCTTCCAGGCACTATTTGTGTCCCTCTTGTCCGGGTGCGCCCTGACAAAGGTATATTGTCTCCTCGTGTGCCCAAGGGCCGAGGACGACTCTTTCCTCTCGGTCTGGCTGGTCACCAGACAGAGGCCTCCACCTCGTGAGCCCGAGGGCCGAGGTGCTTTACATATCCCTCTTCGCTGGGCGCGTCCCAGGCAGAGATGTAATTCCACTCACGTCCTGGCAGTTTCCAGGCGGAGCCATCCCAGTGTCCTGGCCAGAAGTTTCCAGGCACTACTGACGTCACTTCCTGTTTGTCGTAGCGCATACCTTGAGTTGAAGCTCCGTCGAGTTAAACTATTATTTTCTATTTTTAAATCTAAAAACAATTCTATACACCATAATTTTTGTTTTTCATAACATGTGAATATACACCCTGTTGTGTTTTACAACAAAAACAATCGGAACGCCTTGTTATCATTAGTTTTTATTTGCTTTCCCGAGCCTGCTACTTAGTTAGCTTATAGCGCGTTTAGCACTTGCCAGCGTGGTCGCGGCAAATCTTGCTTACATTGTTTATTCTCTATTCACACACATTTCAACTGTTTACTCACTGTTACTTGCTTTAATGGCGAATTTGTGTCTACCTTTGAGTGCAGGTGAAGACACGTTCGAGCTGCACGCGGTGCGGGTCGAGCTGGAAGCCGTGGAGAAGCAGATCCAGGGGTTGCTCAAACGGCAGTTTGAGTTGCAGGAGAGGAAGACTGCACTCGAATCTGTCCGGGTAAGTATTCAGCACGATACTAACACCCTCATCACCTCTACTCCGTGTGCTTCTCTGCACAGGTCAGGCGCACCCAGGACGCGATCATCCCGGCTGTCGTTCACTCCGGCGCCGGGACACCACGGACCCTGGGTGCAGCAGCAGCCGAAGACGCGAGCCAGGCCCCGGGCGAGGACCTCTCCCCCTCCGCCGCCTCCGGTCTTCGAGATCTCCACCCGGAACCGCTTCGCTCCCCTCCGCGAGACGGAACACGACGCTGTGATCGTCGGAGACTCCATCGTCCGGTACGTTCGTGCTAACTTAGCTAACGGTAAAGTGCACACTCGCTGTTTCTCTGGTGCTCGCGTTCTCGATGTTGCTTCACAGATACCTGCCATCCTGAAGGACGATGTGAGCGTCGGCGCGATCGTCCTGCACGCGGGCGTGAACGACGTCAAGCTGCGGCAGACGGAGGTCCTGAAGAGGGATTTCGGGAGCCTGATCGAGACGGTACGCAGCACAGCGCCCGCGACGAAGATCATCGTGTCAGGACCGCTTCCCACGTATCGACGTGGACACGAAAGGTTCAGTAGACTTTTTGCGCTAAATGAATGGTTGTTGTCATGGTGTAAAGAACAGAAACTGCTCTTTGTTAATAATTGGAATCTTTTCTGGGAGCGCCCTAGGCTTTACCGCGCTGATGGCCTGCACCCCAGCAGAGTCGGAGCAGAACTGCTGTCGGACAACATCTCCAGGACGCTGCGCTCCATTTGACTAGTAAGCAATTCTTCAAATAGTTGCGATGATGGCTTTTGTTATGCACATTTAAACGATAGTACTGGTGCTGTCCAATCTATAAAGACTGTGTCTGTTCCTCGAATAGTGAGGTCAAAACAAAAATTTAATGCAGGATCTAGAAAAAATCTAATCGTGATTAAACCAGAAAAATGCACAATAAATGAACAAAAACAATTTTTAAAGCTTGGGCTCCTAAATATTAGATCACTCGCACCCAAAGCACTTATTGTAAATGAAATAATCACAGATAATAGTTTTGATGTACTCTGCTTGACTGAAACTTGGCTAAAACCAAATGATTTTATTGGTCTGAATGAGTCTACTCCACCAAACTACTGTTATAAGCATGAGCCTCGTCAGATCGGTCGTGGCGGTGGTGTTGCAACAATTTATAGTGATATTTTCAATGTTACTCAGAAAACAGGGTACAGGTTTAATTCATTTGAAGTACTCCTACTTAATGTTACTCTGTCAGATATGCAAAATAAATCTCTCCTATCACTTGCTCTGGCTACTGTGTATAGACCTCCAGGGACGTATACAGATTTCCTAAAAGAATTTGCAGATTTCCTTTCTGACCTATTGGTTAATTTTGATAAAGCATTAATTGTTGGAGATTTTAACATTCATGTTGATAATACAAATGATGCGTTAGGACTTGCGTTTACTGACCTGTTAAACTCTTTTGGAGTCAAACAAAACGTCACTGGGCCCACTCATCGTTTTAATCATACACTAGATCTAATTATATTGCACGGACTTGATCTTACTGATATAGATATCGTACCTCAAAGCGATGATGTTACCGATCATTTCCTCGTATCGTGCATGCTGCGTATCACTGATGTTAACTATATAGCTCCGTGTTATCGTCTGGGCAGAACTATTGTTCCTGCTACCAAAGATAGATTCGCAAATAACCTGCCTGATTTATCTCAACTGCTCTGTGCACCCATAAATAAACATGAACTAGACAAAATGACTAGTAACATAGGCACTATCTTCTCTAATACATTAGAAGCTGTTGCCCCAATCAAGCTAAAAAAGGTTAGAGAAAAACGTACTGCGCCATGGTACAACAGTAATACCCATTCTCTAAAAAAAGAAACTCGTAATCTTGAGCGTAAATGGAGAAAAACTAACTTAGAAGTTTTTAAAATTGCATGGAAAAACAGTATGTCCAGCTATAGACGGGCTTTAAAAGCTGCTAGAGCCGAGTATATCCACCAACTCATAGAAAAAAACCAAAACAATCCAAGGTTTTTATTTAGCACAGTGGCTAGATTAACAAATAACCAAACACCTCCTGACCTGAATATTCCTGCACAGTTTAATAGTAATGTCTTTATGAATTTCTTTACTGATAAAATAGACAACATTAGAAATACAATAACAAATATAGTTACTACTGCAACTGATACTTCAACATTAGTCATTACACCGGAAGAAAAACTGCAGTGCTTTACAACTATAGAACAGAAAGAATTAAATAAACTTATCACCACATCTAAACCAACAACATGCCTATTAGATCCTGTACCCACTAAATTACTAAAAGAGTTGTTACCTGTAGCAGAAGTACCGCTTCTTAATATTGTTAACTCATCGTTATCTTTAGGTCATGTCCCAAAACCATTCAAACTAGCAGTTATTAAACCTCTTATTAAGAAACCACAGCTAGACCCTAGTGAACTGGCAAATTACAGACCCATTTCTAATCTTCCATTTATGTCTAAAATTCTAGAAAAAGTTGTGTCTGCTCAATTGTGCTCCTTCTTGCAAAATAATAATATCTTTGAAGAATTTCAGTCAGGTTTCAGGCCCCATCATAGCACAGAAACTGCACTTGTAAAAATCACAAACGACTTGCTACTTGCGGCAGATCAAGGCTGCGTCTCATTGCTAGTTTTACTTGATCTTAGTGCTGCGTTCGACACTATAGATCATGAAATACTCATAGATCGATTACAAAACTATACAGGTATTCAAGGGCAGGCATTAAGATGGTTCAGATCATACCTGTCCGATCGCTATCACTTTGTGTATTTAAATGGAGAGTCATCGCAGCTAACACCAGTAAAGTATGGAGTGCCACAAGGATCTGTCCTAGGTCCTCTACTATTTTCAATTTACATGTTACCCCTTGGTAATATTATTAGGAAATATGGGATTAGTTTCCATTGTTATGCTGATGACACTCAACTATATATTTCAACAAGACCAGATGAAACTTCTAACTTAGCAAAGTTAACAGAGTGTGTTAAAAATGTGAAAGACTGGATGACCAATAATTTTCTACTGTTAAATTCAGATAAGACTGAAATATTACTTATTGGACCAAAAAAGAGTACACAGAATCTCTTAAACTACAACTTGCAACTAGACGGATGTACTGTTGTTTCCTCTACAGTCAAAAATCTGGGTGTTATATTAGACAGCAACCTGTCTTTTGAAAATCATATTTCCTATGTTACTAAAACAGCATTCTTCCATCTTAGAAACATTGCTAAGCTACGGAACATGTTACCTGTTTCTGATGCAGAAAAGTTAGTTCATGCATTTATGACGTCTAGACTGGACTATTGTAATGCACTACTAGGTGGTTGTCCTGCTTCTTCAATTAACAAGCTACAGGTAGTCCAAAATGCAGCTGCTAGAGTCCTTACCAGATCAAGAAAATATGATCATATTACCCCAGTTTTACAGTCTCTACACTGGCTACCTATTAGGTTCCGTATCACTTACAAAATAATACTTCTTACCTATAAGGCCCTTAATGGTTTAGCTCCTGCATACCTAACTAGTCTCCTACTACGCTACAATCCCTCACGCTCCCTAAGGTCTCAAAACTCTGGACTTTTAGTAGTACCTAGGATAGCAAAGTCCACTAAAGGAGGGAGAGCCTTTTCTCATTTGGGTCCCAAACTCTGGAATAGCCTTCCTGATAACGTTCGGGGTTCAGACACACTCTCTATGTTTAAATCTAGATTAAAGACTCATCTCTTTAGCCAAGCATTCACATAATGTATCTCATAACGTTGTACTTCAGTTACATCTGATCAAATGCACATTAATATTCTTCAGCTTGGGCTAAACACATCATTTTTGTTTGGTTGGAAGTTGGAACAGCAGCTACGCTAATTATTTCTCTATTTGTTTCTCTGTTTCTGCCACGGGATTTCCATCCCGTGGTAACTAGGATTTACACAAGATTCAGTCTGGATTCAGAAGAAGAGATGATGCCGACCCCTCAGAGGACCGCAGATGATGCCAGCCTTGAAACAACATACAGCACTACATAATTTTCTTACAAGTTTGATCACAGCACATAATCATTGCAATTAGTGTTCATCATCTGTTTGATTACACAGTTACTGATTTTAACATTTATATCATATGTACATCGACTTGACATACAGTATTCACCACTAAATACTAAAATTACTAAATATATTGTAGTAGCCTAAACTTTTGTACAGCGCTTTGCAACGATTCGTATTGTGAAAAGCGCTATACAAATAAACTTGAATTGAATTGAATTGAACTACTTGGGTCCCTCTTGATCTGGGTACGCCCCGACAAAGGACCACCTTTCTCCTCGTGCGCTCGAGGGCCGAGGAGAACCCCCTCTCTGGCTGGTAGCTAACGTTAGAGAGCAATCAGGAAGATGGCGCCTCTGTGTTTGGCTTGCCTCTTGCTACTCGGTTTTCTATCGTTTGTCTTAGCTGTCGTTTCACCGGCTATAGTTTATGATCGGACTACGCTGTTGGAATTGTGTTCTGCAACAATTGGGCTGCTAAACGCCCAGTCCTTCAAACTACCACCGCCACTGTTGACATCAATTCCTCCATTTCTGAGACGCCCTGTCTGCCTGCTACCAGGCAGAAAACGCGGCAGAAGACGCGGTCGGAGAGGTGGGTTACATGTCAGGCTGAGGACTCACCTAGATTCTCCGCCGCTGAGGTGTGGAGATCGACCGGAGCTTGGCAGCGCAAGAAGATCGCGGGAATGTTACCGGTGGCTTCGGCTGGTTAGCCCCGACACCAGTGTTTCATCTCCGTGTCCCCGCCGTGGAAAAACATCTACCCGGTGCTGCATCCAAGGAAATCTCCGTCCAATTCCTCGCGTGACATCACCGCCTGTTAACTTGACTACGTTCCGTATGGCACTTTGTAACACCAGATCGCTCAATAACAAAACATTTGTGCTCAATGATGCCATCTCCTCTCATAATCTGGATTTGTTTTTCCTCACTGAAACCTGGCTCCGTTCAGATGACGTCAGTGCTTTCTCGGAATTCCTCCCCTCTGGCTATCTTTACCTCAACACCCCGCGACAAACGGGTAGGGGCGGGGGGATAGCCACCATATACAGACAGTCACTGAAGTGCCGCCAGCTGTCCACCAGAGGCTTTTCCAGCTTTGAGTTACAAGCTTTTTTGCTCACATTGCCCTGTCCTATTTTATGTGCAATAATCTACCGGCCGCCCAGATTAAACAAGGACTTCTTAAATGATTTTTCAGAGTTTCTGTCAGAGTTCATGCCAAAGTTTGATAATATCCTAATTTGTGGTGATTTTAACATTCATGTTTGTTGTCCCTCTGATAAATCTGCTAATGATTTTAAAGCACTTCTCCACTCACTGGATCTGACCCAGTCCATATCCTGCCCAACTCATAGGTTAGGTCACACCCTTGATCTCATCATCTCGCGTGGAGTGACAGTGTCAACCTGTGAGGTCCTGGATTTTCCCGTATCTGATCACTCTCTCATACAGTTTGACATCCGTGTGGCTCCACTTGTACCCACACCCACCACCCCCCAATGTCGGCGTATCATCACCTCTTCTACAGTTAATGACTTTGTTGCTGCCTTTACTGCCTCTGATCTCTGCTCTGCTGCTGACTTGGCATCACCTCCATGTCCTGACCTTTTCCCCTCTTCTTTTCACACTATTTGCTCTCAGATTATGGACTCTGTTGCTCCCTACAAGGTAATGGGTACCAAAAGCCCATCAGTCCCCTGGCTCAATGATACAACTCGGGCCCTCAGGCGTCGGTGTAGGCAGGCTGAGTGCAAATGGAAGAAAGATAGGCTGCAGGTGTCACTGGAGATGTTTAGAGACAGTCTTTCCACCTATCAGAGAGCAGTGAAGAAAGCTAAAGGACAGTACCTCTCCAATCTCATCAACAGCAACAGTCATCACCCTGGAATTCTGTTCAGTACCATTAACTCTGTGATAAATCCGGTGTCTGGTAGTTTGAATGATGTATCTGAACACACTTGTAGTGCATTCAAACAGTACTTTTTGGACAAGGTTATGTCTGTTAGGCAAGTCATCACACAAACCCCTGCTATTGTCAGACCCTCACAAGAGGCACAATATGTGCTGGAGAACTTTGAGGCAGTTACCCTTGTGGACCTTAAAAAAGCTGTCCATGAGTTGAAGGCCACCACTTGCCCTCTTGACGCCGTTCCTGCTAGGATTATGAAGGAGGCTATTGACATCATGGGACCCTGCCTCGTCTCCTTTATGAACAGCTGTCTTTGTTTGGGCACTGTTCCCGCTGCTCTCAAGCATGCCATTGTCAGACCGCTGCTAAAGAAACCCAACCTTGATCCTTCCATACTGTCCAATTTCCGTCCAATATCTCATCTGCCATTCCTGTCTAAGCTGATGGAGAAGCTCGTTGTCTCCCAGCTTCAGTCTCATCTTCAACTGCATGCCATTGCCGATAAATTTCAGTCTGGTTTCAGGTCTAGGCATAGCACGGAATCTGCTTTACTTTACATTCTTGGAGCACTGGACAGTAAAAGCTCTGTGGTTTTGGTGTTACTAGACCTGACCGCTGCATTTGACACTGTGGATCATGCTGTCCTCATCTCACGACTTCAACACACTGTCGGACTGCAGGGCATGGTTCTCAGATGGTTTTCTTCATACCTCACAAACAGGACTTTTTCAGTAATGCTTAACGACCTTTCCTCCTCAGCCGCCCCTCTGTCATCTGGTGTTCCACAAGGATCAATTCTTGGTCCTTTTCTGTTCTCGCTCTATATGCTGCCACTTGGTCAACTCATCTCCAGTCACAATGTCCGTTTTCACTTTTATGCAGACGACCTTCAGATCTACCTTCCTGTGGTTCTGAATAACCGTTCTGCACTGGACCCTCTCCATAACTGCATCCACAACATCAGAGAATGGCTTTCCCAGAATTTCCTTCACTTGAATGATGGAAAGACTGAGTATATCCTGTTCACCCCGGACTCACCCAACAGTTCCCTCAGTTTTGGTCCTCTTACACCTCGGTTTGCTCCGGCAGTGCGCAACCTGGGTGTTATTTTTGACAGTGGTTTGATTTTTGGTAAACAAATAAATGCAGTCGTGAAGGCAAGTTTTTACCAGCTAAGGCTCCTCAGTAAGGTCAAACCATTCTTGTCCCGAGCTGACCTTGAAAAGGCTGTCCATGCCTTTATCAGCTCGCGGATTGACTGCTGTAATGCCCTCTACACTGGACTTAATCAATCACTCCTCAGTCGGCTTCAACTGGTGCAAAACGCTGCAGCACGTCTCCTCTCCAACACCTCCAAACGCTCTCACATCACCCCTGTCCTTCACTCTCTCCACTGGCTTCCAGTGCGGTTCAGGGTGGAGTTTAAGATCCTGATGTTTGTGTTCAAGGCCATCAATGGTCTGGCCCCTGCCTACCTCGTGGAGTTGGTAAAGGTCTACCAACCAGCAAGAACTCTGCGCTCCTCTGAACACATCGCACTAGTTACACCCAAGTTCAACTGTAAAAAGTTTGGAGGCCGATCATTTGCCGTCCAGGGCCCAAAGCTGTGGAACGCACTTCCGGCACAGCTTTGCAGTAACACTGAGTTGTGTGTATTTAAATCACAATTGAAGACACATCTTTACAGACAAGCTTTCGACACGGAGCCACTGACTCAATTGCTGCTTTATGTTCCTTTTTGTGCTTGTATTTATTGTTGTCTGTTGTGATTCTTGATCTTATTCTGGAAAGCGCCCTGGGCACCTTTCTGGCTGTTGTAAGGCGCTATATAAATAAAATTTGATTGATTGATTGATTGGTGACCAGACCAGCGTATGACCAAAATCTCATGAGCCCGAGGGCCGAGGTTTATCCCTCTTCGCTGGGTACGTCCCAGGCAGAGATGTAATCCCGCTTGCGTCCTGGCAGTTTCCCAGGCGAAGCAACCTGGTGTTCTGGTAACCCCAGACACCTCTTGTCCCTCTACGTCTGGCTGGTCCCCAGACAGGGGTGGACTCTTTTCCTCGTGTGCCCGAGGGCCGAGGCGGATCAGATCCCTCTTCGCTGGGAGTTTCCCAGGCATAGATGTAATCCCACTCACGTCCTGGCAGTTTTCCAGGCGGAGCCAATCCAGTCCCTCTCGTGCTGGCTGTTCCCCAGACGGAGTTTGGACTATTTCCTCGTGTGCCTGAGGGCCGAGGTACACAACATTCTTCCTCTTCGCTGGGTGCGTCCCAGGCAGAGATGTGATTCCGCTCGCGTCCTGGCAGTTTCCCAGGCTGAGCTCTTCCTTCCTCGTGAGCCCGAGGGCCGAGGTATATACCATCTCCCTCTTGGTCTGGCATTATTCCGGACAGAGCTGTAATACTTCTCGCGTCCTGGCAGTTTCCCAGGCGGAGAACCATCAGTGCCCCTCAGGTAAGTATCTTCTGGCACTGCCCTCTCGCTCTGGGCTGGTCCCCCAGACAGAGTGATATCGTCTCTCTTGTCCTGGTAACCCCAGGCAGAGAGCTCTTCCTGGCCTGATCCACCAGAAGCAACGCTTTCCTTTTCCTTTCCCAGACAAACACCACTGGGCAGGAACTTGGAATTATGGATAGTTGGTATATCGTTCCCCATAGCGTTGATGACGTAGTGTTGAGTTCCCGGAAGGGAACGTCTCGGGTTACGTATGTAACCCTGGTTCCCTGAGGGAACGAGACACTGCATCTCTGACCATAATTCCCACATTCCTGCCGCGCATCGCTTCATTCCTGGAAGCTGAAGCCGGTTTGAAACGCACGTGCTTATATACTTCCTGGTCGCTGACGTCACCGCGCCGGTGACGTCACTCCCGTCATTCTATTGGCTACAGACTGATTCAGAGGCGGGTTCGCCAATGGCATTCCCCATAGCGTTGATGACGCAGTGTCTCGTTCCCTCAGGGAACCAGGGTTACATACGTAACCCGAGACGTTTTTTCTGTATTTTTAATCAAATAAATGCAGTCTTGATGAGCATAAGAGACTTCTTTAAAGACTATTACAAGTCTTACTGACCCCAAACTTTTGAACGGTAGTGTATAAAAAAATACAAATATAAATAAAATAACATATCAAGGAAAAAACATGTAACATGGGCAGCATTAATGCATTTAATTTGTTCACTACTTTTTGCCAGCCCTCTCTCCTTGCTTTTCCAGCCTTTGCAGTGTTCCCTTGCGTTTTAATTAAAACTCAGTCGGGGGACCAGTTCTCCTCTGGCCAGACGAAACCAGCAGTTTGTACCAATGTCCGATTGTAGAGAACTCATCAGGATCCCGTGGTGTAGCACCGATGGCCGTCTAGGTTGGTGAGGTCTTTAGTGATGATCCGTCTCTGGAGCTCATCTGTTTGACAACCTCGGCTATTGAAGTCATCTCCAGGTGGTGATCCATGATCTAAGCTGGGTGCGGACTGGATCCGGGGGACTGCAGTGACCATCTGATCCGGATACAGGCTGGGTCTGGTGGCTACGGTGACCTCGGAATAAGAATGAAACAGACTAATATTAGCATAGATGCCATTCTTTTTACGATGCAACGACTGCATCAGGTGTTATGGGAGGTGTTTTCGGTTCCGGCTGACCTAATTTGAATTATAGGAATGTGTTAATGTTTTATGTGTAAGCCAGGTTAAAGAGATGTGTCTTTAATCTAGATTTAAACTGACAGAGTGTGTCTGCCTCCCGAACAGTGTTAGGTAGATTGTTCCAGAGTTTAGGCGCTAGATAAGAAAATGATCTGCCACCAGCAGTTGATTTTGATAATCTAGGTATTATCAAATTGCCAGAATTTTGAGAACGCAGCGGACGTGAGGGACTATAATGCGATAGAAGCTCGCTCAAGTACTGAGGAGCTAAACCATTGAGGGCTTTATAAGTAATTAGCAAGATTTTAAAATCTATACGATGTTTTATAGGGAGCCAATGCAGTGCTGACAGAACCGGGCTAATATGGTCATACTTTCTAGTTCTAGTAAGAACTCTAGCTGCTGCATTGTGGACCAGCTGGAGTTTGTTTATCAAGCGTGCAGAACAACCACCCAATAAAGCATTACAATAATCTACCCTTGAGGTCATGAACGCATGAATTAATGTTTCAGCATTTGACATTGATAGCATAGGTCGTAATTTCGATATATTTTTAAGATGGAAAAATGCGGTTTTGCAAATGCTAGAAATGTGGCTTTCAAAGGAGAGATTGCTATCGAATAGGACGCCTAGGTTCCTAACTGATGACGATGAATTTACAGAGCAGCCATCTAGTATTAGACTGTGGTTTAGGTTATTACTTGTGGAGGTTTTAGGTCCAATAATTAACACCTCTGTTTTTTCAGAATTTAACAGTAAGAAGTTATTTGCCATCCAGTTTTTAATATCAGCTATGCATTCTGTTAGTTTTTCGAATTGATATGTTTTGCCGGGCTGCGAAGAAATATAGAGCTGAGTATCATCAGCGTAACAATGAAAGCTAACACCATGTTTCCTGATGATATCTCCCAAGGGTAACATGTAAAGCGTAAAAAGTAATGGCCCTAGTACTGAGCCTTGAGGTACTCCATACTGCACTTGCGATTTAAATGATACCTCTTCATTTATTGCCACAAACTGATGACGGTCTGATAAGTACGATTCGAACCAAGCCAGTGCACTACCATTAATGCCTACATAATTTTCAAGTCTGTTTAAAAGAATGTTGTGGTCAATAGTATCAAACGCAGCACTAAGATCCAGTAGCACTAATAGGGAGATGCAACCACGATTGGTTGACAAGAGCAGGTCATTTGTAACTCTAATAAGAACAGTCTCAGTACTACGATATGGTCTAAAACCTGACTGGAAATCCTCACAGATACCATTTTTCTCTAAGAAGGAGTACAATTATATAAAACATATGAGAAATATGCTTTCAGTACAGTATAAAAATGTAATCAATCATTGTGCTTTATAGGGACTAATAATTAGAGATGTTTACAGTTGGTTTGATACCTTTAGATCAAATGTTATTTCTGTTTAATGGATTTATATTATCGCATATATTAAAAGTTGTAAAATTAGTATAAAACACATAAAATCCTAATTCTAAAACAGGGATGTTTTTCTGAATAGTTTACTATTGGTTTTATAGTATAATGTCATGTAGTTAAATTGTTTAATTCATATATATGGTTAATGTTTTTTATTATTATTAAAAAAAAATACTTTCTAGAAATTATGTTTCTATTAAATTTGTAGGGAGCAGACATAGCAACACAACACCTGAAAAAGAAACTTGATTTAGGATGCATTTACATTTAATAATTTAGCAGACGCTTTTTTCCAAATCGACTTACAAATGAAGACAATGGAAGCAATCAAAATCAACAAAAGAACAATGGTGTGTAAGCTCTGACAAGTCTCAGATTAGCTTAATGCAGTATAGGTAGCAAGGATTTTTTAATTATATAGTAAATAAAAAGAAAATGGATAGAAAAAGAATAGAGCAAGCAATTTTTGTTAATTGTAAAAATAAACAGAAAAAAAATGGGTAACACTTTCTATGAAGCCCTTATTTATAATACATTATAAGGGTATTCTTAAGGCATTATAATGAATGCATAATGCATTATAAAAAAACTTATAATATGTTATATCATCTCATGAGTATTCATAAGAACAGTTTTAATGTATTATAATTTGTACTTTTTTGTGATTATAGCTTTTAAGAGAATGATTACCTCCTCATAGTTATAACATATTATAAGTCTCATATCTTGCCATGTTTCTCATGTCACTTTACTTAAAGCATACAAAGACCACTGTAATTGCACAGGAAGATGTTATCACCTGCTGGGCATTGCTGCCTGTCGCACCTCCTCCAGTGCCCATGGGTCAGCTACAGGGTCATCAGCCAGAAACCACCATTCACCAACGTTTCGCTCCTTTAATTCTGGAACGTCTCCTGGTGGCGGAGCAGTGACAGGGACGTCTCCCTGTCACCCCCTGCAGCTGATAGCTGTAATCCCTGCAACTGTTGTTTGGGGTTAGGTGTTCTTCCCCCAATACCTATCTTTCCTCCTCAGCCAGAGCCAAAAGCTACCTTTCTCTGCCTCCTCTGCCAGATCCTTTGTTGCCCTCCTTAGCCTCCCTCCGGTCACTCCTGCTTCCCTCAAGAGGCGTATGGTTGACAACCCAAGGAAGCCTCGGCATCCGACCTCCACTGGATTGGTGGTAGTCTTCCAGCCAGCCTCCCGGCACTCAACAGCGAGCTCTGAGTACTTGGCCTTCTTCCGTTCAAAGGCGGCCTCAATCCCCTCCTCCAGTGGTACAGTGAGCTCAATGAGGTGCACCGATCTTACCTTGGTTGACCACACCACTATGTCTGGCCGGAGAGATGTGGTGGTTATCTCTGTGGGGAATCGGAGCTGCCTGTCCAGGTCAACCCTCATGTTCCACTCCTGGTTAGAGGAGAAGAGCCTTGCTGTTTCTCTTGACCTAGTGCTTCTCCTTACCCCTCCTTCCGACACAAAGATGGTGGGGTCCTCTGCTGATTGTGGTTGTTTGCTACCCTGTCGACACTCCTCCAGTACTTCGGCTAGCTTTCTCAGGACCTGGTCGTGGCGCCAGCGGTAGCGTCCCTGTGAGAGAGCAATCTTGCAGCCTGCCAAGATGTGCTGGAGACTTGCGTTGGGGGCATTGCAGAGTGCACAGGATTCTTCATTCCCGAACCACTGGTGGAGGTTCCGAGGGCAGGGAAGCGTGTCGTAGGTTGAACGAATAAGGAAGCTAATTCTTGCCTGTGGGGTCTTCCACACGTCTGACCAACTGATGTTCCGGTTCATGATTCCCTCCCAGGTAGTCCAGCTTCCTTGTCGACCCTGCGACACAGCCTTGATTTTGTAGCGGTCCTCCTCCATCCTCGTCACCTCTGCTACCACCATCTCCTTCCTTTGCTTGCGACTGGCCTTGGACCAAAAGCGTGGCGTCTCTCCCCATCCTAGCCCCGCTCTTCCTGCCTGAACTCTACCCATGATCTCCTGGTGTTGTAGCCGACTGACAGCTTGGTCGACCTCGGTTTGGGCATTCCACTTACGGCCAGTAGGAACCTTGGCATTTGTGTTCCTTACTGACTCATCTGGGGACTCCCTCAGCTCGAGAACCAACCTGGTCTTTTCTTGCATGTAGCCCAGCTGTATGGACTGCAGTGGCAGCTGCAGCATGTTTTTTCCAAAGAGACCAGTTTCGGATAGGCACCGTGGCAGCCCCAACCACTTTCGGATGAACGAGTTGGCTTTTCCATCCATCTTACTTACGGTTGATGAGGGAATCTCACTCATTTTCAATGGCCACATTACCCTCCTGTAGAGTGTGAACTGGTAGCACCAGACCTTAAACTTCCCAGGAAGTTGGCTTTGGTCGATCCTTGTCAGTCCGTCGGAGAGCTGCTTCATGACGGTTTTCCCCATCTGTTTGTCAGATAGATCTGCAGTGTACTGCCTCCCCAGGCTTTTGATGGGTTGCTCTGATAGGAGTGGGATTTTTTCTCCTCCAACGACAAAGATGGTATTGTCATTTCTGACTCCTCTCCTGAGGGACAAGCTCCGAGACTTGGAGGGCTTGATCTTCATTCTTGCCCATGACATCAATTCGTCCATTCTATTCAGCAGTCTTGATGTACATGCTGCTGTCTGAAGGAGGCTGGTGACATCATCCATGTAACTCCTCAGTGGAGGGAGCCTTTTACCAGTTGGGAGTTTGATCCCCCCAACCATTTGCCTTGCCCCGATGAGGATTATCTCAAAGGCTGCTACGAACAGTATTGGAGAGATGGTACACCCCATCGCGATTCCTACTTCGAGCCGCTGCCACCCGGTGGTGAAATCCTGGAGAGAAAAACACATCTGCAGGTTGCTAAAGTACTGTGCTACTAGGTTCTTGACGCAGGTGGGCATGTGGAAAAATTCCATGGCGTAGGTGACCAGCTGATGGTGGTACTGATCCGTATGCATTGGCAAGGTCAAGCCAGATGACATGCAGGTCGGTCTTCTCCCGCTTGGCCTTCTGGATCTGGTCCCAGATCATAGTGGAGTGCTCTACACATCCTGGGAAACCTGGAACTCCTGCCTTCTGGCAGCTGGTGTCAACATAGCCGTTCTCGAGCAGGTAGTTGGTCATCCTCCTGGCTAGCACTGAGAAGAAGATCTTTCCTTCTACATTCAGTAGAGCAATGTTTCGGAACTGGCTTATGTCTTTGGAGTTCATTTCCTTGGGGATGAAGACTGCTACCGCTCTTTGCCACTCAGATGGAATGATTTGCTTTTTCCAAGCAGTTCTCATCAGATACCATAGCAGCTCTAGTACCTTGGGGCAGTTCTTATAGAGCTTGTAGGGGACCCCATTGGGCCCAGGTGCAGAAGAGGACCTTGCCTTCTCCACGACTTGCCTGACTTCGCTGAGCTTGGGGGGCATGATGTTAAATTCAGCTGTTGGCTTTGCCGGCTGGGGTACGTATCCTGGAGTTCCTAAGGGGACGCTCCTTTGGGGATCACTGTACTGGTCTCTGACATGATGTTCCAATTTCTCCCTGGTGATTTCAAGCTTGCCGCTCTTCTTTTCCTCCAGTAGCTGTCTGGCATACTTAAAGGGATCCTTGAAGAAATTGGCTCGCTCTTTCTGCTTCCGCTGGCTGCGCTTGCGGATGCGTTCAGCTCTGCGAAGCCCGGCTAGCCGGACCTCCTCCCACAGAACTTTCAGACCCTCTCTCTCTGCTTGAGTTGCCTTCCTCCAGTTCTTGCGGAGTTGCCGACGCCTTTGCACAAGTTGGAGGATTTCCCTTTCCCTCCTTCCCTTCTCTCTCATGGCGGTCTTCTGTTTGGGGACAATTTCGCCAAACCTGTCTTTACAGGTCTGGTATATTATGTCTCCGATCAGGTTAAGCTTAGTCTCGGCCCCTCCACGCAGTGATCCCTCTAGGGTCTTGATCAAGTCCAAGTCCAAATTGCGCCATACCTCTGCTTCGTTTGATTTCGGCCACTTCAGTTGGCTCCTTCTGGCTGGTTCTTTGGTCTCTGTATTTGGCTCTGTTCTGTCTGACGTGGTGGGGACTAGGCCTTCATGCTCACGTGGAGGCTCAGCCTCCACCAGGGGACCTTCCTCTGTGACTCTTATGCCTTCAGCAACGTTAGGTCCTTCGGCTCTGTGGTTTTTTCCCTGGCTTTTGGTCCTTCTTGTCTCACCTGCTGACGCAGTGCAAGATTGCTGTTGGCCTTTCTGTCCACACTTTGCTTTCCCCTGGTGGATCCGTAAGCCTCTAAACGTGGTCACTTTCTCCCATCCACATGCACACTTTCGGAGGATCTTCTCCTCATTTTCTGGCGTTCTTGTGTTCTCGTTGTCCATGTTCATTGCCGTCGTCACCGTGTGGTCTGTCCTGTTGGGCCCATCTTTCATCCCACCTCTCGGAGT
Organism: Garra rufa; assembly: GCF_049309525.1. Classification (NCBI taxonomy): domain Eukaryota; kingdom Metazoa; phylum Chordata; class Actinopteri; order Cypriniformes; family Cyprinidae; genus Garra; species Garra rufa. The sequence continues at coordinate 36,685,318 of NC_133365.1, read as the reverse complement.
GCCCGCGGGTTGTTTCTCATTATGTTTCTTTGTAGTTAGATTTGGGTGTCTCTCTCGCGAGAGACTAGTGGGTTAGGTAACTAGCCAGCCACTCCCAATGCGGTCTTTCCCTGCTGCCATCCAGTCTTTCCTGGCTGTCCTCCAGTCTTCCCTGGACTCCAACTGCTCTATTCACAGTAGTCACTGGGTTCGCCAGAACTTCAGTAATTGCACAGGAAGATGTTATCACCTGCTGGGCATTGCTGCCTGTCGCACCTCCTCCAGTGCCCATGGGTCAGCTACAGGGTCATCAGCCAGAAACCACCATTCACCAACGTTTCGCTCCTTTAATTCTGGAACGTCTCCTGGTGGCGGAGCAGTGACAGGGACGTCTCCCTGTCACCCCCTGCAGCTGATAGCTGTAATCCCTGCAATTGTTGTTTGGGGTTAGGTGTTCTTCCCCCAATACCTATCTTTCCTCCTCAGCCAGAGCCAAAAGCTACCTTTCTCTGCCTCCTCTGCCAGATCCTTTGTTGCCCTCCTTAGCCTCCCTCCGGTCACTCCTGCTTCCCTCAAGAGGCGTATGGTTGACAACCCAAGGAAGCCTCGGCATCCGACCTCCACTGGATTGGTGGTAGTCTTCCAGCCAGCCTCCCGGCACTCAACAGCGAGCTCTGAGTACTTGGCCTTCTTCCGTTCAAAGGCGGCCTCAATCCCCTCCTCCAGTGGTACAGTGAGCTCAATGAGGTGCACCGATCTTACCTTGGTTGACCACACCACTATGTCTGGCCGGAGAGATGTGGTGGTTATCTCTGTGGGGAACCGGAGCTGCCTGTCCAGGTCAACCCTCATGTTCCACTCCTGGTTAGAGGAGAAGAGCCTTGCTGTTTCTCTTGACCTAGTGCTTCTCCTTACCCCTCCTTCCGACACAAAGATGGTGGGGTCCTCTGCTGATTGTGGTTGTTTGCTACCCTGTCGACACTCCTCCAGTACTTCGGCTAGCTTTCTCAGGACCTGGTCGTGGCGCCAGCGGTAGCGTCCCTGTGAGAGAGCAATCTTGCAGCCTGCAAGATTACTTATTATAAGTAATTATAATACTTATTATAAGTAATTATAATAATATTTCCCAAAGAACCCTAAGATCAGGTATCAGTTTAGATAAATGTGTAATATGAACAGTTTGATGATTTTGATGGTACACTTCAGACAGCTTTTGATAAGTAACTCTGCAACTGCATGTCAGCTAGCAGTAATTGTTATTATGCTGAATATATGCTAACACTAAATTTCGATGTTTTCCCAAAAGACAAACTATTATGTTATATTATAAGTAACTTTGCAAGTACATGAACATTCTACCTAGCCTAACCATAACCTAAGCCTACTAATACTCTAAGGAGTGTTAGTTGGCATGTAGTTAGAAAGTTTAAGCTTATAGTCAATAGACTTAGAGGACCATCAAAATAAAGCGTAATATAATGTAAAAAAAAAAATGTAATATGATATAGTCCATTATAAATAAAAAAGATTTAATATGCCGTTCATTATATGTTATAAATGATCATAATCTTAAAAGTTATAACCTCAAATACTCAAGTATTATAATGTATTATAATTGTTGTTATGATTATTCATGAGATAGTATAACATATTATAAGGTTTCTTATAATGCATTATGCATTTATTATAATGCCTTAGAAATACCCTTATAATGTGTTATAAATAGGGGCTTCATAGAAAGTGTTACCAAAAAATGAAAAGATAGAAAATATAAAAAGAATAGTTTTTTTTATACAAGAAAATTATATAAAAATATAAGAGAAGATAGAAAATATAAAAATAATTTTTTTGGTTAAAGAAATTACACAAGAAGGCTTGTTTTCTGTGAAACTGAAAAAAATGAAGTTCATGATTAAAACAAGGACAAATATCTGCTTGTGAGCTCAGAAATGTTTTTACTTAATTCAAATGGAAAAATTATTTTCATACCCACTGACAGATACTGTTTCTGTTTTAAGCATAAACAAGACAATTTCTTCATTTAGCATCTTAAATAAATGAATCTTTACGTAATATTTATATTCAGTATTTGTATTGGGACAAAAAATTTGGAAGACATTCATTTTTGGCAAAGCATGTATATTATTGCGTTGATAAATTTAAGGCTTTCTGGGGCATAAAATTGTGGAATGACGAATTAGACTATTTAAGACCCTGTAGCGAATTTAGCTCAAAAGGGAAATGTATATAGATAATTACAATTAATCTTGATTAATTACCATTATTTATATCAGCCGCCAGTAGTAACTGTAGCGGAATCGAATCGCCATCAATTAATCTGTTCGCCTAGCGAACATACAGGGTAATTTCTTATCAACCCTAAGCAATGATATTTTCTTGGCCACAGAATAATAACATTGTTAGCGTAATAATGCATTAGAGCATGTAGCTTGATCGGAAATCGTAAAGGGACATTAATTTGCAAGGCAGAATCAGAGACCCATGTAATTTGTGCACAAGAGTTTTATTAACTAACGACTAACATATAACTAATCTAAACAAACAAAACAAACATATACTCATTCATACAGGGTAGGGTAAGAGGATGGTTAGAGCAGTATAGGAAAAGGGGCTTGAGGCTGAGCTGACCATCTAAAGAACCATCAGTTTCTAATTCAAAGAGCCATATACGATAACTTACACTTAAACCTCTGTTTAGTGGAAGAAACGATACTTGCATCCGTACGAGAGTCTCGTGGAGCCTCTGAAGAAGTCCTGGATGGTTCCATTTGATGGCCGGAGTTGCACTTTCTTGAAGCTCTGAGGTTGTTCTTGACTCTGTTGTGGTTGAGAGAGTCTTCTCTCCCAAATGGGCTGTTCTGAGGAACAGCAGGCCGCACTTCAGAGATGGGGATCCAGAGATGGCCATGAGTGAAGAGGGAGAGAGTTCCGATGGTGTACATTTGGATAAGTTCCATAGTCGAGTGAAATTACCTCCAGTGGGAGTATTCTGTGTGGAGAGTCCACACATCTCCATATGTTGAGGCCCCCCCTCTGGGCCTGGGGAGGCCTCCCCACAAGCAGCAATCAAGTTTTTCAGAAAGAACTGGTCGGAACTAGGTGTGAGCCCTTTTAACATCTAGGAAGATAACAACTCTCAAAGTGGACTTGACCAATGAGAGAGGCTGAAATTCCGAGCGGGGGTTTCGAAATGATGTGGGCTTTTACGACCCTTTGTTTGAGAGCAAGGTATTTTGCATGTGGGTAAATTCATGTAAGTCTACTAGGGATTCATGAAACTCTAATATGTTACCTGTGTATCAACATATAATATGCATCATCTTTTAGATCATCAAAATACGAATTCAGAGATACTAAACATGACACGTACATAATATATCTACTTGAGATATCTATCTATATCTATCTTAACACATGCATAAAACATTACACATATAAAAAAAGGAAAAAAAAGACAAGGTACATAAACCACAATGATATACACAATGAATGGACCATTTGTGTGTTCATTCATAGGAAGGTTTTCCTATAAATTAGGGAAGAGTCCATTTCAGTAGGCCAAATGTCTTTCTTAAAATTGCTGCATTCCTTTGGATTGTAAAACTGGTGTTATCAGATAGTTGCCCTGGCAACTGAGCCCTTAAGGCCCAGTTGCTTTAATGTTGGTAGAACTGGGGGTTGTTTCTAGAATGCCAACCTAAAGTTGGCTTCTTGGTTTTAAGGATAATTTGTTAAATGTAACAAATAACTATGTCTGATTGGTCCAGACGCTACAATTCCCCCTCTTTCGATCGTTGTTGTCTGTCCAACAGACAACAGTGAGCGACATCAAAGGTGCGGAACAATCAGGCCTGCGCCTGCCACTCATGGCTGGAAGAGAGAGGTGGCTCTCTGGTGGTTGGTGCTTCAAGGAGTGGCTGTGGTGCTGTGGTCGACATTATCAGGTGTGATAATGTAGACGGTGGCAAGGTATGGGTCCTCGAGTTTGTGCAGCAGGTGTCGAGGCAGTGTCACTTGTCATCCTGACCCGAGTTGGTCTGTGTCAGGTGATTGTTATCTAGTATGTGGTCCCTGCAGTCTGGAATCGCTGGTTGGACTCTCACTTGTGAGAGGGCAGGTAGTTCCAAGGTTCGAAGGGAATTGTCATAAAGAGTTTCAGACGGACCCGGTTAGGGTGGCAAGAGGGCAGCAGGTGTCTGTTAGCCCTCTGTTTTGCTCAAACATCATTAGGCGTCTGATGTTGGTGGTGTCGACACTGGCTTGAGCTTGTCCGAGTTGCTGGTGGTCTGATTGAATGGGTCCTGGCTGTTGAGCCATGAAGTGTTGCACCTCTGGGCTAGAGGTGACCCAGAGCAGACGGAGTCTATCTTAGTGATTCCCACTGGTCCAAGACTGCAGGTGAAAGTCAAATGTCTCTCAGGTAGGCATGGACATCATTGTCTCCTACACGTTCTGGTGTGAATGCAGGGATGTCTCTGGCCATTCGATTGAGATAGTGTCACTTCATGTGCTGTTTCAGGACTCACCTGAATGAGTCCTTTTCCTTCTGACATTGCATAAGTTTTCAGGAAGTCGACTTGTGTCAAGCAGAGGGTTTTGCCCCTCCCCCTCTTGTATCTGTGTACCGGGATATGGGGGTCTGCACTGCTGGCTGTGTGGTGTGCAGCAGGGTGTATGCTATTTGTCTAGTCCATCTGCAGTCTGTAGGACTTTTCCAAGTCTTTCTGGACCATGTTGAGCTCCTCTTTAAGGTTGCAGAATTGCTAAGTTAAGGTTTGGACTACAGCTCTGGCTGCATGCAGAAGGCCTTCTACGGCCTTGGCTCTTGTGTCTCTCTTATTAAGTTCTGTGTGCACTGTTTTAACAGTGACTTTGTGTGGAACAGTTATCTGTTTAAGTCTTGTCTGGTGGCCTTTTCAAGCTGCTACCTGTGTCTGGCAGCTGTTAAAGCCTTCGTAAAGACTGGTGATTTCCTTCCATTGCTCTGTCAGGTTCCTTGCGTCTGTCGGTTCCTCCTCTTTTCCAAAGGGTGTCGGTTCCCTTTGGAACTCTGTGACTTGCAGGTTCAGTTCATTTGCCTCCGGTCTGAGGCCCTTGAGGGTGTGGGCCAAGGAGATGATGATGCTGGTCAGTTCCTGGTTGTCCAGGCTGGAAGTGAGGCGACCACGTTGCAGTCCCGCTGTTCCTTCCTCTGCCGTTGCAGGCTGTTGGCTGCTTTAGGCTAAAGGATGTCCCTCACAGCACTCTGCCGAGTCTCCAGTTGGTCCTGGTTGTTGGCAGGGCTGGATGTCTGAGACACGCTGGTTCACTTGTGGAGACACGAGAGAGAGAGGCAGAAGGCAAATACAAGTACAAACACAAAACAGAGGTGGTAAGCTATCTTTATGTTGATTGGCTCTGTAGGCCAGATAAGGTGTGGATAGCTGTCGTGGGGCAGCTAGTGAGATTGGACCCTGAGATTTTGTGCAGGTGAGCACAAAGGGAGTGTTATGAGTAATTTTAAAACAGGATGAAAGCAAGGGTCAGCTACTGACCATGCTGTACACGTGGTCACATTTTTACTCAATGCACTGATGGTTCTCAAGTTTGGTCACTAGGATGGTGTTGAATAAAACAAAACGAAATAAAATCATAGAGAGACAGTGGAAGAAAGAAGGGCTTTCCTGATTTAGTTTAAGTCTGAGCTATGACTTAGCAGTTGTCACTCGTTCAGAGGAATGCTGCAGGAGTGTCATTAAACCTAGGGGGTGTTAGCTAGGCTAGCAGGGACACATCAAACATCTATATAAGGAGGGGTATAGAGAGGGACAGGAATTAGTCTGCTAATAACCTGCTTTGTTCATTAAGGGGACAGCGGTTTCTGGAACTGCTATAATCCTATACCGGGAGAGAGATGATGATGGTCGGACAAACTAAACTGAGGTGAAAGCTTAATGAAAGTGTCCTAATAGCTTTAGGGAACTAAAGGGAGAAGTGAATACATTGATTTAATCAAACTTCTAATTTGATTGAAATCATCTTAGCTGAATTTGTTACATTCAAGCTAAATAAAGGTTAGTAAATTAGACCAAATACAAGAGAGGCAGAATGAAGTCAAAATAAAGATAACATGGTCAAAACCCAAAGTATGTGAGGAGGGGCTACCCTGACTGATCCTACTTAGAGGGTGACAGCCAAGCAGGAAATGAATTCAAGAGAAAGGGGGGATAGCAAGAGAGAGGGAGAGAGAAATTGTTTAAACCAGTGATGGGGTCTTTGAGCATACTCTGTAGAGGTTTGGGCCCTCAGTCACTCCCTTATTTCTCGAATCCATGATACGGAGTGTATGGTGATTTCAGCAAACGAGGCTTCTTGCACTATAGCTTTTCAAATTGAATTGAATTTCAGCGGGTTCGATGCAAGGTCTCATGAACCAATGTCTAAGATTTGTATTCAATCTTGTATCAACCCTATAAATTGTACACATTTAGTGACACATTTAAAGGCAGGAGGTATACTTTAAAGTCTCATATTGCTCTGATTGGCCAAGCTTTCATTCGTTTCCTGAAATATAACTCATTAAAAGACCCTTATTCATTAAAGGTATTAGGGATCGTTGATCACCTTTAATTAATTGCACCTTCAATAAATCATTGTTTATTGGTTTGGAAAAAGGTGTTTCATTAAGTTTCATTTTCACTACACTTCCCCTGTCCTGACCAGCAGGGGTTTCCAGCACTGGGCGTTTCACAACAGTGAATCATCTGTGGCACAAATGAATTGTTTGATTCAAAACCTCAAGCAGCTTTGTCTCTCCCATCACTAGTTAAAATCAAAATCCCTTAGTCTAAAATGTTCCAAAGTCTGTAGTCTTTGGGTTAAATGTTACACTCTACACTCACACGGGTCTAAGTGTTAGCTGAGTGCTAACAGCTCTCAGTTGAGGTGGAGGGCTTTAACTTGTATGCGTTTAGGGCTGCTAAAGAGCTAGCTTTAGCTATACGCGGTTGTTCGTTTGCCCTAAGGTCTGTGAAGTGGGTGGTGCTGTTATCAGATTAACCCAGAAGTGTCTGCTCACACTTCCGGGGTCATGTGTTGCTAGGAGACCGATGTAAGCTCACAACCCAGCCCAAGCGGAGCAGCGATTGGTCCGTGCTGTGAGCATGCACCGGGACTCACATGTGGTCAGATGAGGTGTGCTCAGTCATGACGTCACATGCAACTCGTTCACAAATCAAAACAGCATGTTCACTTCACAGATAATGGTGAATTATTAGTCAGCTACACTAGAATAACACCATTTATTTGACGTAAATGTTTCACATGAGCGGATCAATATGAATACACTGATACGTAATACATAATTAGGCCTTAAATCAGTGAAGTGAGACGCATTTCTCAGATCACCTACAGCTGTGCTGAAGTGGGGACTTCTTAGCCCAAGTTCAGACTGATCTATTCTGGGTACCATTTATACGAGCTGCTAATCTGAGATTTCTTCGTCAGAGAAGGCTTACGCTACTACCAACAAAATTGGGATTTCTTCGCCAATTTCGGGTAAATTCCTTATCGTACGATTCAAACATGCTTATAGCATTGGAAAATGTTTTTAAAACATTATTAATTTGACGTAAATGTTTCACATGAGCGGATCAATATGAATACAATTATACGTAACATAAGACGGCCGTAATCAGTGAAATGAAGAGCATCGTTCAGATCACCTACAACAGAACTGAGTTGGGGGTTTCTTCGCCCAAGTTCAGACTGATTTATTCTGGTACCATTTGTAGTGAATTTTACAGGAGACTCATCTCATTTTAACTTGGTCCACCTAGGGACGCCAATTATGAAGTGAGTTCTGCTTTCGCCCACTAGAAAAGCGAAATAGTGTAGTGATGGGTACTCGCGTCACAGATGACGTAATGATTCTTGGATCACATGTCACTTAATGTGTGGTAATGAGTACATCACATAAGAAAGATTGGTGGGATATCTAGCTTGTAGAACCTCTCACTGTATTATCAACACAAGGAAGACACAAGTGTAATAAAATAAATTTATTAACAAATGATAGACAAGAGTAATCAACTATTAAATGAATACAATAAATGCAAAAGGAATAAAGTGCATAAGATGCATAAAATGTGATTCAGTTGGGTGTTACTATGTCATAGCTATGTTATCTTATGGAAAGATAAACTGTTGCTACTCTGAAACAAATAAGGTGAAGAACCTTATTTTGCATCAAACAAATAAATGAGCTATTATTTGTTATCAACTGCAATCAGCTATACAATATCTAATGTAAATTAGAAAAATCATATACTGATAGTACACAACAATGCCAAGGTCTCTGGAAGAGGATTGGAAGTGATATTTACGTTCTCTGTGGTTGATTGAGCAGTCCGGTAGCGGTGAATTCTTCCACTGGTTGTGCTGGGAGCAGTCAGTGGGAAAAGGAGCAGGAATCCGTTTCGACAGCCTTGAGCATGAAGCGCTGGAGGATGCTGTTCTCCTGGAGCACCAAAGGGTCCTAAGATCTGGAACACGCAGATGTGGCCCTGGTGTAGGTGCTGAAGGCCCTTAGCTTGGAACACGCAAGCAAAGGTACCTGAAGTGAAGGTTTGCTTGCTGGAGCTCAACCTTGTTGCAAATGTCTGTTGGTCTTCTGCCTCTCTGGGCTAGAGACTCAGAACTTGTTCAATCCGCTTTGTCTCTCTCGGATGGAGACTTAGGACGTGCTGCATCTGTTGTTGCCTCGCTGGACGAAGACTCTGAACGTGGAAAATATCTCTTTCTTCACAGACAGAACGTGGTCGTATCTGCTGCTGCCTCAAAGCTGGAGACTTGAAGCGTGGAGCGTCTGTTTCTGTCTCTCTGGACAGTAGGCTCAGAATGGTTGTGTCTGTTAGTGTCTCTCTCTTGTGGAGCTGGAGACTCAGAATGGAGGTATCTGTTGCTGCCTTCCCAGTAACGGGCCGCAGACTCAGAAAGAAGTTTGATCTGTTACCGTCCCCTGGACGTGCTGGAGACTCAGAACTTTGGTGCTCTGTTAGTGTCTCACCCTGCCGGGCCTCAGACTCAGAACTTTGTTGCTCTGTTAGTGTCTCTTCCTTCACAGGCTGCAGACTCAGGACGAAGTTTGATCTGTTAACGTCTTACCCTGCCGGGCCTCAGACTCAGAACTTTGTGTAACTGTTATGTCTTTCCCCGACGGGACTCAGACTCAGTACAAGGAGTGTCTTTTGGAGAGGTACCTATTATAACTTTCCGATGAGGAGGAGATTGCAATTTGGTGCTTCTCCATTTCCATGCTGTGATTGGTTGGTTCCATCAGAGCGGGGGACATGGGGTAGCCCACCCTTCTTTCCTCTTGTGGAAGTCATTTGCATAGTCCAAACACAAAGTTAAAAAAGGTGTCAATAATGTTTTACTGGTGCATTTCTCATTTTCAAAAACACAATCAGAAAACATTTGGTCATGTAATGAACACATTAAGTCCAAACATGATGGGAAAAGATTGAACTGTCATGCATGCATTCATTTGTCCATTAACAGCTGAGATTGTGTAAGATGTTGCACTACACATCGCTGTCAGTGAGAATACTTATTTCTCTGAATAAGTATAAGATGTGTGTGTTATGGTTCGCATCAGTTCAAGGTTTGAAAACATAGCTATGAATGGATTTGGATGGATCTTTGTGATCTCTCTTTGTTTCCCCCACTGCGTGCTGCGTCTGGAGATCCTAAGGAATTTTTATGGCCACCACAGGCCAAACCTTAGGAAACAGTATCAAGGTGGGTGAAGGGCAGAAACTGCGTCTTGACCAATAGGAAGTTCTGTTCTTCCTGGGTTTTTGTCCCAAAGGTCTCTTCTTGCCCTCTAAGAGGTGTCTGGCAGTTGTCCTGGCATCCTTATCTGATGGCGTTGGACAGTTTGCTTATGTTAGTCCACCAAGATCCAATCAAAATGTAGCAAACCTTTGTCCACTATTGTGGCCAGGGAGGGGCCCTTGCCATAAACTGGGCCCTGGAATGCGTGGTCCACTACATCCCCCCCTGATCGGCTTGATCGAGGACCTGAAGTCGTTGATCTGGGCGATGCACTAAAAGGAACAGCAGGAACAAAACACACACACCTCACCTCCTCCATCTGACCATTGGCATTCAAGTACAATTTGGCTCAATATGTTCTATATAGAGCTAAATTAACTAAATAAGTGGGTCATGAGAATCATTTCTAAACAGGTTAGAAGTATTCTGGAGAAGGTTCTTATAGGTGTAAGGAAAAATTGTCCTAAAGATAATTAAAAGGCTATGTTTAAAATCTCTAAAGAAGTATCAAGGTAAGAGTAAACATCAAAACTGTTTGGGCAGATTTAGCAGGAAACCAATTCCTTAAATGTCTGGATTGACATAATTTGGTATGGCACTCTTGAAGCTGTAAGCTACGTGCACCTGCAATGTTTACATAGTTCCTTGCAATGCCTGAATAGAGAATCCTCAACTTGTTCGCTTGGTACCACAAATGACAAGATTGTTTATATTGTCTAATTATTGGGAGCAAAGCTCACTCAAATCATAAGTATATATTGCATTAATATACAGACCAATTAATGAGAGTGGTCATGTTGTATGACATTCATTACCCTGGCTACCCGGTGAATGGTGCGACTCAAGGGGCTGTATATTGACCAGCAGTGTAGGTTGTAAATTTGAGTGTCCTGTCTAAAATCTGCAGCTGCCTCTAGAGGGCTGCCTCACAGGTCCAATCGAACTATACCTCTCTTTGGAAGGATGCCTTATAAGGGAGATTGGTTAGAACTGACAACAACAAATTAGAACAACACTGACTGTGATCTGCAATGTTTTACTTTACATGTGGGAAGTAAACTAGTTGATCAGTAGTCTCATAGGGGCTTGACCCCCCTTTACCTGACATCCAAAGGGATTGTCATGGGCATACAAAATTATAACCTTGTAGGTTATAGACACTGACTGAAAAGTCTAAACTAGAAACAAACTGAAGTGGAAAGTAAAGAACCCTTCTTTGGTTGAAGGTGATGTCTTGTGTGATACAAGGACTGGGTGTCTGCTGACACGGATAGACCTTGTTCAACTATGGGGTACCCCCCTTTCCCCATGTCTCTTGTCCACACTCTGATGTTAGGTGGAGGGGGAGGGGCCCCAACCTGGTTATGCTGAGAAGACCAGGTGTCTGTCAGTGGAGGTATTCTCCTCTGACTTGAGGTCTTTGAGGGCTTTACGAAGTAGGTGCTGGATCTCTGCTAAGTTCTCAGCATCCTTACTATCAGTTCCTCTAGATTTCCTACTTCTGTAATTACTACAATGTTTGTGGCCATTCTCATAGCCATCTCTACCCTTCTTCTGTCTTTGCTCTCTGTCCTCCCACTGTCTGCTCTCCTTTCTGGGGGCATGTCTGTGATTGTTATGTCCCCTGTAACCTGAGAACCTAGGGCTCTGGCTGTTCTGCTGGAGATTGCTGGAATGGACAAACCTGTTCCTGGGAAGTTCTGACACTTCCATTTGCAGGGGAGCCTTACAGTCATTTCCTGGTTCGAGCACAGATGTATCTGGCTCTCTGTCTTTCCTGTTTGTGCTTACCCTCTCACTGTCCCATGCTCGCACTGCAAGCTGCCTCAGTTCTCCTGCAGACATACGGTCAACATCTACCAGGAGTATGAGTGGTTTTCTAACAGTGGGGTACAGATTACTCACAAACAAACTCTTAAACATGACATCCTCCTCTGCCCTGGGGTCATCTCTGCCAGCAAAATACATTTTCCTCAAGCGCTCATAGTACTCTCTGGGAGATTCATGACGGCCTTGCTTGATTTGGAAAGCTGAGAAACGAGAGGCAGATGGGTTCTGATACAGAGTATATTCTGACAGAAGGGCTTTACACAATTCGTCATAATTGTTAGCGATAGCTGGGCTCTGTCTATCTATGAAACCATGGACGGTTCGTGTGGTGGTCTTTCTCAGAAGAAAGACTTTGTCAGCCATACTTGCCTCAGGGAAGTAAGTCAACGCTGCATTAACATCCTTTAAATACAACTCTATGTTGTTATCAGAAGTCTCAGGGTTAAACACATCTATGTCACGTGCTAATTCTCTAAGAATATGCAGGCGGCTGTCTCTAGATGGCTGTGTGCTAGGAGACTCAGGTAAGGAATAGCTAGCTTTTCTACCTAGGGTGGAGTTAGAAGATGCATTATAGGAGTGAGTGAAATCAGCACTCATGGTGAGGCTGTTAGGGGCTGTAAAATTACCATTTTCCTGGTAAGACTGTCCCTGTGAAAGATTCACCAGGGGTTCCCTCACAGCTGAACTGGTGGAGTGGGTATGCACCTTCTGTGGTTCAAGTTGCTTGTGGGGGAGGTGCCTGCGTTTTTCTAATTCACTCATCCTTGTTCCTATTACTTCACATCTCTGTTCTGCAATGCCATCTTTATTTGCTAACACAGATGTTCTAGCTGAAGCTTCAGCTCGTACTCTACTCAACTGTTCCCTATGCTGGACTTGAGTAACGTTCGAGTTAGAAGTTTGTTGCGTGAGCAGATCACAATTCTTGCGTCTAATTTCTTGTTGCCTTTTCAGCTCAGAAATTTCAAGCAATGCTGACCTTAACTCAGCTTTGGTCTCACTCAGATTAGTACTTACTGCACTTAATGTCTCTGTCTGTACTGACATGTCTTTATGGGAATGGGTCAACTCTGTTTGCAGAGTGGCCATGTCAGTTTTCAGCTTTTTCAGCTCTACTTCCTGACTATCAGTAAAAGACTGTAAGAACTTAGTATCTGAAGACAATCTGCATACTTTAGCTCTTAACTTCAAATTGTCCTTACGCAACTCAGCCAACTCGTTTTTGAGTTCCTGAAACTTTAAATCCCTATCTTTATCCTGGTCATGGGCAAAGGTTAATTTGTCTATGGCCTGGTTTGGTTGGATAGGCCAGTTTAGTGCTAGGCTGGATAGAAGCTTTAATAGTGAAGCGCCCTTTAAGGCCTGGTTCACTGCTTCAGTGGTCAAGTCAGCCATATTTATTTAGTATATAAATACTTGTGTGTATGTATATAATAAATAAATACACCACCTGTATTAGTTAGCTCTTAAAGTTCACCACAAGTGTGAGTAGCTCTGAGCTATTAGGACAACGAATGTCACACACAGACAAGGGGTGCGAATTCTAGCATGCGTCTATAAATTGTCAGAGGGCGTTACCCTTACCTGACAGGATCACATAAAAAAAATTCTAGAAACTATAATAGACTTACAAGGTGGAAACTCTATGCTATATTTCTAGTAGCAATTAGTTATAATCAACAATTACAACTGGGCTAACAACAATTTGGGAAAAATATCTGCAAGTTCTATGCAGCAATAAAAATCACAATTCTATACACTTTGCAACCAATCCTATTCATAAATAGTACCAAAGTTGAGCAGGGAAACTATCAATCAGGCTTAGAGGGAAACACTATTGCTATGCAATTGGTTTTGACTCAGTAAAAGACTTAGTTTCCTGCTAAAGTTACTTCTATTGTTATCTTTTAGTGTATTGGCTTGGGTTGATAAAACAGGAGGCTCATTTCATTCTAAGCTAGCCCACCCAGGGACGCCAATTTATGTAGTGAATTTTACAGGAGACTCATCTCATTTTAACTTGGTCCACCTAGGGACGCCAATTATGAAGTGAGTTCTGCTTTCGCCCACTAGAAAAGCGAAATAGTGTAGTGATGGGTACTCGCGTCACAGATGACGTAATGATTCTTGGATCACATGTCACTTAATGTGTGGTAATGAGTACATCACATAAGAAAGATTGGTGGGATATCTAGCTTGTAGAACCTCTCACTGTATTATCAACACAAGGAAGACACAAGTGTAATAAAATAAATTTATTAACAAATGATAGACAAGAGTAATCAACTATTAAATGAATACAATAAATGCAAAAGGAATAAAGTGCATAAGATGCATAAAATGTGATTCAGTTGGGTGTTACTATGTCATAGCTATGTTATCTTATGGAAAGATAAACTGTTGCTACTCTGAAACAAATAAGGTGAAGAACCTTATTTTGCATCAAACAAATAAATGAGCTATTATTTGTTATCAACTGCAATCAGCTATACAATATCTAATGTAAATTAGAAAAATCATATACTGATAGTACACAACAATGCCAAGGTCTCTGGAAGAGGATTGGAAGTGATATTTACGTTCTCTGTGGTTGATTGAGCAGTCCGGTAGCGGTGAATTCTTCCACTGGTTGTGCTGGGAGCAGTCAGTGGGAAAAGGAGCAGGAATCCGTTTCGACAGCCTTGAGCATGAAGCGCTGGAGGATGCTGTTCTCCTGGAGCACCAAAGGGTCCTAAGATCTGGAACACGCAGATGTGGCCCTGGTGTAGGTGCTGAAGGCCCTTAGCTTGGAACACGCAAGCAAAGGTACCTGAAGTGAAGGTTTGCTTGCTGGAGCTCAACCTTGTTGCAAATGTCTGTTGGTCTTCTGCCTCTCTGGGCTAGAGACTCAGAACTTGTTCAATCCGCTTTGTCTCTCTCGGATGGAGACTTAGGACGTGCTGCATCTGTTGTTGCCTCGCTGGACGAAGACTCTGAACGTGGAAAATATCTCTTTCTTCACAGACAGAACGTGGTCGTATCTGCTGCTGCCTCAAAGCTGGAGACTTGAAGCGTGGAGCGTCTGTTTCTGTCTCTCTGGACAGTAGGCTCAGAATGGTTGTGTCTGTTAGTGTCTCTCTCTTGTGGAGCTGGAGACTCAGAATGGAGGTATCTGTTGCTGCCTTCCCAGTAACGGGCCGCAGACTCAGAAAGAAGTTTGATCTGTTACCGTCCCCTGGACGTGCTGGAGACTCAGAACTTTGGTGCTCTGTTAGTGTCTCACCCTGCCGGGCCTCAGACTCAGAACTTTGTTGCTCTGTTAGTGTCTCTTCCTTCACAGGCTGCAGACTCAGGACGAAGTTTGATCTGTTAACGTCTTACCCTGCCGGGCCTCAGACTCAGAACTTTGTGTAACTGTTATGTCTTTCCCCGACGGGACTCAGACTCAGTACAAGGAGTGTCTTTTGGAGAGGTACCTATTATAACTTTCCGATGAGGAGGAGATTGCAATTTGGTGCTTCTCCATTTCCATGCTGTGATTGGTTGGTTCCATCAGAGCGGGGGACATGGGGTAGCCCACCCTTCTTTCCTCTTGTGGAAGTCATTTGCATAGTCCAAACACAAAGTTAAAAAAGGTGTCAATAATGTTTTACTGGTGCATTTCTCATTTTCAAAAACACAATCAGAAAACATTTGGTCATGTAATGAACACATTAAGTCCAAACATGATGGGAAAAGATTGAACTGTCATGCATGCATTCATTTGTCCATTAACAGCTGAGTTTGTGTAAGATGTTGCACTACACATCGCTGTCAGTGAGAATACTTATTTCTCTGAATAAGTATAAGATGTGTGTGTTATGGTTCGCATCAGTTCAAGGTTTGAAAACATAGCTATGAATGGATTTGGATGGATCTTTGTGATCTCTCTTTGTTTCCCCCACTGCGTGCTGCGTCTGGAGATCCTAAGGAATTTTTATGGCCACCACAGGCCAAACCTTAGGAAACAGTATCAAGGTGGGTGAAGGGCAGAAACTGCGTCTTGACCAATAGGAAGTTCTGTTCTTCCTGGGTTTTTGTCCCAAAGGTCTCTTCTTGCCCTCTAAGAGGTGTCTGGCAGTTGTCCTGGCATCCTTATCTGATGGCGTTGGACAGTTTGCTTATGTTAGTCCACCAAGATCCAATCAAAATGTAGCAAACCTTTGTCCACTATTGTGGCCAGGGAGGGGCCCTTGCCATAAACTGGGCCCTGGAATGCGTGGTCCACTACACATTTATACGAGCTGCTAATCTGAGATTTCTTCGTCAGAGAAGGCTTACGCTACTACCAACAAAATTGGGATTTCTTCGCCAATTTTAGGTTAGTTTCTTACTGTACGATTTAAATGCATTATAGCATTGAAGAACTTTCTACTGCTCATAGTAAGGGACCTTCAAGCTATAGTCTATCTGATTTTATCAGAAGCTGCATGTGTAGGATGTTAATAAAATTCATGTGAAAAACGCACAAGTTTGATTCTGAGTCTGCTTGCAAATAATGTTTAAACGATTGCCCGCATTCTCTCCACCAAAATATGTAGCGAATTTAGCTCAAAAGGGAAATGTATATAGATAATTACAATTAATCTTGATTAATTACCATTATTTATATCAGCCGCCAGTAGTAACTGTAGCGGAATCGAATCGCCATCAATTAATCTGTTCGCCTAGCGAACATACAGGGTAATTTCTTATCAACCCTAAGCAATGATATTTTCTTGGCCACAGAATAATAACATTGTTAGCGTAATAATGCATTAGAGCATGTAGCTTGATCGGAAATCGTAAAGGGACATTAATTTGCAAGGCAGAATCAGAGACCCATGTAATTTGTGCACAAGAGTTTTATTAACTAACGACTAACATATAACTAATCTAAACAAACAAAACAAACATATACTCATTCATACAGGGTAGGGTAAGAGGATGGTTAGAGCAGTATAGGAAAAGGGGCTTGAGGCTGAGCTGACCATCTAAAGAACCATCAGTTTCTAATTCAAAGAGCCATATACGATAACTTACACTTAAACCTCTGTTTAGTGGAAGAAACGATACTTGCATCCGTACGAGAGTCTCGTGGAGCCTCTGAAGAAGTCCTGGATGGTTCCATTTGATGGCCGGAGTTGCACTTTCTTGAAGCTCTGAGGTTGTTCTTGACTCTGTTGTGGTTGAGAGAGTCTTCTCTCCCAAATGGGCTGTTCTGAGGAACAGCAGGCCGCACTTCAGAGATGGGGATCCAGAGATGGCCATGAGTGAAGAGGGAGAGAGTTCCGATGGTGTACATTTGGATAAGTTCCATAGTCGAGTGAAATTACCTCCAGTGGGAGTATTCTGTGTGGAGAGTCCACACATCTCCATATGTTGAGGCCCCCCCTCTGGGCCTGGGGAGGCCTCCCCACAAGCAGCAATCAAGTTTTTCAGAAACACGGAAAAATAAAGGTTTACAACTAGCTAATATAGATCCTGAAGAAATGTTGAAGTGGCTAATTGCAGGGAGGTTAAAGATTGAATTTGCCTATTATAGGTTGACAAATAACTTGTGGGGTTTTTGTGAAACATGGTGTGTAAATGAAGTGTTATGTATGTTGTATGATGATCAGCTTGTTTTTAATTTTTTGAAGGTTTTTGGATATTGGTTTTATAGAAAGGGTTATATTGTTTAGAATTGTGAAGTAAATTGTATAAATAAAGGTATTGTTAAACCTCTCTCTCTCTCTCATTTCTCGGTCTCTTCTTTCTTCTCTTTCCTCTTGTTCTCGTCTCTCTTTCTCTTTCTCCTTTTCCATCATCTCTCTCCATCACTTCTTTTTTCTGCTTCCATTTCCCTTTCTGCCTCTTTCTCCTCCATCTCATACATTAATTCCTCTAAATGGAAAAGCAAAATACCAAGAACAATTATATTCATTAGATTACTATGACATTAACAACATTAGCATAATCAAATCATGAAAGAACTAATAACTAAAAATATTTTTGTTTTAGGTTTTCCCACTTTCTTTTTACTTGAGCAGCAGAAACTTTGCCATCAAGCTTCTGCTCTGTCACAATAAATGCACAGAAATTAAGCATAAAAATAATGCAGTAAAACCTTTGCTTGAAGTGTTAGTGCGTACTACATTCAGTGTCAACAGTACCTGAATAAAAGTACATTTTACATCTTTAGTTTACTTACTCCAAACTTTTGATGGCAGCATTTGTCTTTCCAGTGAAGAGGGCTTCATTCGCCACTCTCCACTGAATAAGGAGCCGAGTGTGTTCATCAGTTCCTGTAATGCCAAAACAGTAATCATTAGTCATGATTAATCCATTAATGCTAACTTACTTTGACAAGCTAAAGGATACTTATTATTAGCCAACAAAATATCAACTAAAAATGAACACTAGTAAAAGAGGAAACAAATGGTTTTAATTAGTTTAATTTTCTAATCTCATTAAACTGCTTAACAACAAATGTCTCCGTTTAAAAAGCTGTGTTAACAAGCTGACGTACAAAACAATTTCTTACAGCCGATTCACGAATTCACCTCATCGATTTAGTGTTTAAACTTTCAATAAGTCAGCTGTTTATTCAGATTGTGTTAAACAAGTGTAATTTAATCACAACAAACAACGTTTTTTCTTGAGTTACTTAGACTTGAAAAGAGCCGTGTGTCCATTTTCCGCCATTTTCCTGAATTTCGAATACTATGAATTCAGACATAGTACTCGCCTCGCATACTGTTTTTTGCATACTATATAGTAGAGAAGTATGCGATTTTGGACGCAGCGACACTCTCTGCCTCACACAAACATCGCAAACATACATGAACATTAACGCACGCACTTTCACAAAGCACGTAATGTTTTTGTTTTTTTTATATTTCCTACAAATATAAACTAATGTTTAATCATATGTAAAGTGATCTAAACGAATGTGACTTACGAATACTCTATTTAATGTTTTTGTGTTTCTTTTGTTTTCTCTTGTTACTACTTTCTATCTCTATTGTATCTCAAGGAGTGTTGAATGCTGAGGTTTTCATGCACCAGTGACTCTACTACCTCAGAGTCACCTTCTTTCATTTTTTCAAGTTTATTTATTTATTTATTTATTTTATTTTTTATTTTTTTTTGACTACAAAATCAGCAAAAGACTATTTTGGAACTTGGCCACAAAGCTAATTTTTCTGATGGACTTTGTTGGATTGGTGAAAATGTGACTGTGGATCAGAGGTTGTGTTTGAACTTGAACCAAAGCAGTAAGTTTTCTGTTTGAAACCATATCGATTGTTGAAAATATTGTGAATCAAAGATTGTATGTGAACAACCATTCTCTCCTGTTTATTTATTTATTTTTTTTCATTGTTTAATACAACCTTAACTTTACACCTTAACTTATGTTGTGTGGGAATTTCATTTAAATTATTATTTATTTATTTTAAATTTTTTTGTAACCGGTATCTTAAAGAGCTATTCTGGGTAGATTATATTTTGACAAGACTAAGCTTGTCTGGCGCCCAAACCATTAAAACAAATACAACAATTTGTTTATTTTTTTTTCTAAAGTTAATAATATTTTCATGTAAACTACAGATTGAAACTTTCTTAGCGCCCGCCACCGCTACACACTTTACAATAAGGTTTCATTAGTTAACATGAACTAAGCACAAACAATATGTCAGGATATCACCCCAGTCACATACCCAGGACACACCCTCTGAAGCTCCACCCACTCGTTCAGGATCACCTGACTTCTAATTACTCACCTGACTTCACTTACCACTCCCTATAAATTCCCTTGCTGCTCATTCCCTCACTGTCTGGTCTACAGATCGCACTCCCTATGCCTGCTGGTTCTCCTTGCTCGTATGGACTCTGATTCTCTCATCTGCTCCCAAGGACTTTGCTACCTGTGCACAAGGACAGTTCAGATAAGATTACTCTTCAATACTACCAACCGTATTGCTGTCTGCTACTTACCTGCTGTATCAATAAAACTTACCATTTTATGTTACACTTACCTCCGTCTCTGCCCTCGTCTGTGTGTGACAGAAGACCAGACCTTTAAAGATGAACACCGAAGAAACCACTGCACCGAACCCCGCACCGAATCCCTTCACCGAACTCATCAATGTCTTCAAGGCGGCTCTCACACCACCAACGCCGCCATCTGCCTCAGGAAGTCCCATGGCCTTACCTCACACGTTCTCTGGAGAAGCGGCTGAGTGCAGCGGTTTCCTGCTACAGGTTGATTTATACATCCGGATGCAACCACAACAGTTCCCGACCGAAGATTCCAAGGTAGCGTTTTTGATGTCTCTATTATCTGGTAAAGCTTTACAATGGGCGAAAGCTATATGGAACGCCAACAATCCCATAATTCATTCGTTTGATCAATTTACCAGTCATTTTTCTGAAGTGTTTAGCACAACCACCAGCGTACTCTCTACCTCTGATCAGCTGTTCCAAATACAACAAGGCTCTTCTTCTGTGCAAGAATACACACTTCTATTCCGCACTCTGGCGGCGGCTAGTGGTTGGAACGAGACTGCACTATTAGGTGCATACAGACAAGGTCTCCATCCAGACATTCGTGCTGCTATGGCTTTATATGATGATTCCATCAGCTTGGAGACTTTTCTTCAACGGACCACTCGGGTCTCCCAGCGACTAGCCGCCTGCCAACCCCAACAAACCGCTCCTCAGCGCGCTGCGGTGGCAGCTTGCGCTCCAGTACCAGAACCCAAGCCTGCTCCGCCGGAGTGTCCGGAAGGTAAGATCTATGTCCCTAGCACCCAACGTCAACACCTTCTGGACAGTGTACACAAATCTCCGGGCTCTGGACACCCAGGTAGCAGAAGGACCCTCTCGCTTCTCCAACCTCGATACTGGTGGTCCAGTATGACCCGTGATGTCAACAGGTACGTCCAAAGCTGCTCAGTCTGTGCCACTACTAACACTCCTCGTCATCTGCCTACAGGAAAGCTGGTACCACTCCCCGTTCCACAGCGGCCCTGGTCCCACCTCGGGGTGGACTTCGTGACTGACCTGCCTGAATCTGAGGGTAACACCTGTGTGCTGGTCATTGTGGACAGATTCTCCAAAGCCTGTAAACTACTACCTCTGCCTGGCCTCCCCACAGCCATGGAGACTGCAGAACTTCTCTTCCAACAAGTTTTCCGTCACTTTGGTCTCCCCGAGGAGATAGTGTCGGACCGGGGTCCGCAATTCATCTCTCATGTATGGAAGGCCTTTTTCAGATCACTTGGCATCTCTGTTAATCTTTCCTCAGGATACCACCCACAGACGAACGGCCAGACTGAGAGGAAGATCCAGGAGCTTGGACGCTACCTCCGGGCATACTGTTCCGAGGACCAACACAGCTGGAGCAGGTTCCTCCCGTGGGCCGAGTACGCACAGAACTCATTGCGCCAGGATGCCACCGGACTAACACCTTTCCAGTGCGTACTCGGTTTTCAGCCCCCGCTGTTTCCCTGGACGGAGGAACCCACCAATGTTCCAGCTGTCGACTACTGGTTTCGAGAGAGCGAGAGAGTGTGGGACTCAGCTCACCATCACATCCAGAGAGCCATCAGACGACACAAGGACTTTGCCGACGTTCGTAGGAGAGCAGCCCCAGTATACCAACCTGGAGACAAGGTTTGGCTATCCACGAAAGACATCCGGCTAAGGCTACCTAGTCGTAAGCTGAGTCCCCGCTACATTGGTCCATTCGAGATCCTGAGGCAGATCAACGAAGTGACATATCAGCTTCAGCTCCCACCCAGGTACAGAATTCACCCCACTTTCCACGTGTCCCTTCTAAAACCCTTCTATCCCTCTGCCACAGAGTCCACCGGAGCTGAAGCTGAACCTCCTCCAGAGGTCCTGGACCAACCATCTGTCTACACGGTAAAGGAAATCCTGGATTCCCGACGTCGAGGAGGACGGCTTGAGTATCTGATCGACTGGGAGGGGTATGGACCAGAGGAACGATCTTGGGTGGCCAGAGAAGATGTCCTAGACCCCCAACTCCTAGCCGACTTTCATCAGAGCCACCCACAATGTCCTGCCCCTCGCGGTCGTGGTCGCCCTCGACGTCGTAGTAGGGCATCTGGAGCCGCCCCTGGAGGAGGGGGTAATGTCAGGATATCACCCCAGTCACATACCCAGGACACACCCTCTGAAGCTCCACCCACTCGTTCAGGATCACCTGACTTCTAATTACTCACCTGACTTCACTTACCACTCCCTATAAATTCCCTTGCTGCTCATTCCCTCACCGTCTGGTCTACAGATCGCACTCCCTATGCCTGCTGGTTCTCCTTGCTCGTATGGACTCTGATTCTCTCATCTGCTCCCAAGGACTTTGCTACCTGTGCACAAGGACAGTTCAGATAAGATTACTCTTCAATACTACCAACCGTATTGCTGTCTGCTACTTACCTGCTGTATCAATAAAACTTACCATTTTATGTTACACTTACCTCCGTCTCTGCCCTCGTCTGTGTGTGACAGAATACTTCTACAGCATTTATTAATCTTAGTTCATACTAATTTTAACATTTACTAATGCATTATTAAAATCACAAGTTGTGATTCTGAACTAATATTAACTAACAACGAACTGTACTTTTATGAGCTCACGTTAACAAATATTAATAAACACTGTAATGTGTAGAGAATTTTGGTTAGCTCAAAGAATTTAAGATGATCAATATATGTGTGTATATGCCTGAGACTGTTTCTCTCATCACATATACACTGCAAACTCCACCAGGTCTTATAACCAATGAATAGGATGAAATGAGTTATTTAAAACATACATGTCAGTCAGGGAAAATAGTTTAACTCACAGGAAATCGTGTATAATAATCGTCATTAAATATACGCAATTTCCAGTTTCTGATCAGTAACAGTAATAATGATATCGACTGGTTTCTTTGTCCAGCAAATTGTTCAGTGATATCCATTACTCTGACGTTGGCCTGTCGTCACGGCAACGCATTTCTACTAACCAGAACGGAGTTAAAATGATTGAACAGAATAGGGCTTAAGGTAGCAATATGAGATCGAAACAGTTTAAGTGACTTTGTAATGTAAGCATTCAGCACAGAGAATCATTATATGTGAATATATGGTTGTTTATTAAACTATTCTACTTACAAACGATCGCACATAGACAAACGTACATAAAACACAAATAGACAGAAAACGCGTGAGAGAGAGAGTAAGAGAGAGAGAGAGAGAGAGAGAGAGAGAGAGAGAGTAAGAGAGAGAGAGAGACAGAAAGTGAGTTTGCAAAGGGACAGGAATGAAACGGTTCTGAACATCCTGAAATCGTTTCTTTTATAAAACGCCTTAAACGCAGCTATCTACGTTTGTAGAAAGGACGGATACTTGCAAGCTTGTTGTTGTTGTGCATTGTTTCCGTTTATGTTCAGTTCAGAAAGTCCTTTCCAGTTCCTTGAGAGTATTGCAGGCCTCATCATCTCCTCCGCTAGGTGAGACCCCCCCCCCCCCATGGATCTGGGGGGAGGTGCGGGTGACGTGTCTTTGTGTCCCGAAGGCAAGAGCGAGAGAGTGAGAGAGATGAGGGAAGGTTTATAAACCTGTAGGTCGTTCACGCCCACAGTTGGACCTTGACCAATCCGGTTGATCTGAGTTTTGGAGGGAAGATTGAAAGTCTTTGTCTCTCACAATGGGGTTTCGCATGTGGAAGCTGATTGGTTGTTTGGCCACAAAACTTTCAAAAGTTCAATAATACATATAAAGCAATGAGTTATTAAGATGCCACAAAAATTAACATTTAGGGAATAATAAATGCTGCTCATAGACACCAAACATGATCTATGTATCTTCTCGTTTGACTGAGTGATTCTAAATGTGAGAGTCTTAGCATGCACAATAATTCACCTATTGCGGATTAATGTTTGAGGCCGACATACATAACAGAAACAACAATATAAGAAAAGGTAACACATTGATACGTGTACATTTCTATATAACTGTATGTGGGACTGCATGTCTGAATAAGGAAAGTCTATCTTTCCCTGCATTTCTGGTAGGAGTCTTATCTTGATGGTGGGGGGATGAGCTGGATAGTGAACAAAGGACTGGCTCATAGCACATAGGTGTTAATCATGGGGGAGAAGTCATTTAAGGAATATAACTAGTTATTTCATGTCTGATTGGCTCCATGCACTACATATCCCCTCTTTCGAACGTTGTTGTCCGTCCAACAGACAACAGCGAGCGACGTCAAAGGTGCGGAACAATCAGGCATGCACCCGGCACTCCTGGCTGGAAGAGAGAGGTGGCTCTCTGGAGGTTGGTGCTTCAAGGAGTGGCTGTGGTGCCGTGGTCGACGTTATCAGGTGTGATAATATAGACAGTGGCAAGGTATGGGTCCTCGAGCTTTGTGCAGCAGGTGTCGAGGCACTGTCACTTGTCATCCTGACCCAGGTTGGTCTGTGTCAGGTGGTTGTTATCTAGTATCTGTGGTCCCTGCAGTCTGGAATCGCTGGTTGGACTCTCACTTGTGAGAGGGCAGGTAGTTCCAGGGTTCGCAGAGAATTGTCATAAAGATTTTGTAGTGTAAAGAAGTTTCCGATGGACCCGGTTAGGGTGCAGGACGGCAGCAGGTGTCTGTTATCCCGCTGTTTTGCTCAAATGTCATCAGGCGTCTGATGTTGGGGGTGTCGACACTGACTTGAGCGGGTCTGAGTTGTGTTTGTAGGGGTTTTGCTGTTGGGCCTGTGGGCCCGTTGCTCCATTCAACATTGTCTGGCTGCTCCTGAGGTGTCGGCTGGTCTCATGGGATGCTTTTTCCTTTTAGGAAGTCTAATGCGGTGTTGCGTTGGGCAAGGAGTCAGAAGTTTACCTTTCAGTACTTCTCAGTGGAGTTTCATTCAAGGAGCTCTTTGTTAGCATCAGAAACTCTGTTCTGGAAAAGCAGGCGTGTCCAGCTGTCCTTGTGGGTGTCGGTTAATTTTGGTACTCGGAGACTTGCAGGTTCAGTTCATTTACCTCCTGTCTGAGGCCCTTGAGGGTGTGGGCCAAGGAGAAGACGATGCTGCTCAGCTCCTGGTTGTCCAGGCTGGATGTGAGTTGTCCATTTGTCGCGGTCCTGCTGTTCCTTTCTCTGCCATTGCAGGCCGTTGGCTGCTTTAGGCTGAAGGATGCCGTTCTCTGTACTCTGCTGAGTCTCCAGTTGGTCCTGGTGAGTGGCAGGGCTGGATGTCCGAGACACGCTGGTTCACAGTTCCTATTGTGAATCTCGCTGGCTGCGGCATGCTTTTGGCTTCCTGCGCTCTTTGGATGCAGGTGTCGCACTCGGGCATGTTTCACTGAAGTACTGGTGAGCAGTGTAGGTGGTGACACGGGTGGTCTCTTAGTTGACACGGGTGTCGTTTCTGGTGCCATCTGGTGGTAAACGTTCACAGATGTTTCTCGTCGACTGACTGCTTTGCATCGTAGAGAGTGTCGTTTGAAATCCGCTGGTTTCGAGCTGGCATCAAACTTAGCATATTCTGATGTCCTCTGTCACTGCATGCTTGGCAGTGCGCCACTTTTGCGTTGGTAGTGGCTTTGGTACTCTGGTGTATTCTGCACGGTGCATCTTGGGCATACATCAGCAATGACCCCCCTTTGTTCCTGGAAAGCTGGGAGCTGTGGCGGTGTTTGGTTATCAGGAACAAATGTGAGGATGTGTCATCTAGATGCGGCATGTGTGTGACATCACTGAGTTGTTTTCGGCTTAGTGCCTTAGTGTGGTCGGACAGTGCAAGGTTGAGTGTCAGCATTGGCAGAGGCTGCTTTAGCAGAGCTATTTTGTAGGTGGAGCCAGTGTGCATGGGTGTGATGCAGGCGGCGTAGCAGCGTGAGGGGTTTGCTTGTGGCTTAGAAGCGATGCTTGGGTTGGGTGGGTGGGTTTTTTGTTGTTGAAAACCTTAGGCAGCCACAAAATCCCTCAGTTTTTTCTGGGCCTTTCACTGTTTTTCCACGAATAGCATGTAAATGTTCTTATTGTGATGGCACTGCTTGTCTGGAACAGTTGTTGATGCTCGTCTGTTTCAAACTGAGTGGTGTTGTTTGAAACTGAGCTTAGCCTACTTTGAGTCTATGCAGGTTAGTAATTTTCAGAGGGAGTTCTTGCGACTTGCTGTGACACAAGGGTTGATCCGATTGCCGTCACTCGTGCTGTGATGTCAGGTGGCCCGGCTTAAGGTGTTGCAGTGGGACAGGCTTGTCGTTTTCCACTAGGTACCTGCTCTGGGCGTGTCTTGCCTCGCTCTTGGGTCTATGAGCACATGGGTTTGTGTGCGTGGGATCCTTGGTCTGCAGGCATTGACAGTTATAAACATCACACAGTGGTGGCAGGTCTCTGTGATTCCCTTTGTCTTCTGGTGTGCTTGGCACATCGCTGGATGGCTTGTGCAGCGCAGCTGTTGTCATCTGGGTGCTGGGCTCTGCTGAGAGCCTTGTACATGACATTAGTTCTGCATCATCGTCATATGTGGAGAGCAGCTTGGCACCATTTCTGAGTGGCCATTTTCCTTTAGGCTCTTCATGACGGAATTGTTTAAAGTCTTTGAAATACCTGAATGGTATGTACACTGCAAAAGATTACTTTTCAGAAAGGGGGTGTGGCTTCTAGAGTGGGCACTGCTTCACGTATTCCATTGAATGTGTGTGCAGCATTAGGGTTTTAGCCACACTGTGTTTTGAGCCGAACAGTGACCCCTTTTGGTGAATGCAGGTAGTTCGTTCGCCAGAGTGTAAACATCTGGGAGTAATCTTATCTAGCAAGGCTTTCTCGCAGTTGAGGGAGTATCGTAGGGCTGTGAGAAACAGGACGTAGCAGGTTTTGCATTGTCTATTCCAGGTTAAGTTCAGAGCACAGGTGTCCTCAGTGTTGGCCTGCACTGATCTCAGATCACTCCCACACAGTGATGTCGCTGCGTGTTCAGCTCCCATACACCACTGTATGTTTGTTCACCTTGGTCAGTCAGACGTCCCCCCTTGGCATGGGGCAGCTGGACAATCACTTTGCTAATCTTTATTGCCTTCTGGTGCTTGGCTGTTTTCCGGCGGTCTGTAGAGTCCGCTGAATCGAGCAATCGCTGTACGGAAGAAGGCTGTAGCATTTGGGTGGTGACTCACAGTGTGATGTGGATATCTGAGGGGAAAGATTTTCTGGCGTTGATGCCATCTTCCCTTGGTGCCTGTCGCGTTGTCTCACGTAGGCTCAGATGCTGGTCGTAGCAGTCGTGTTCTTAGCTGCTGTATTCAGTTTTGACAGTTTTGACTGCTGGGACAAATGGCTGGGGTCCTGTTAGCTGGAGGTGGAGCTAAGCAGATCTGTCTCGTGGTCACACTGGGCAATGTTCTTGCTTAAGAGTCAATGTTTTGCAGACAGGCGTGTGTTGTAGCCTACTGCAGTGTTCAGGAAGACAGCGTTTTGTGGTGACAGCTGTCAGATTCCCGGCCAGCTTGCTGGCGTGTGAGGTGTGAACGGTGGGCTGTTAGGCCCGGGAGAGATTTTGTGTTGAGCTCTCCTGTTTGTTCGTATTGTTATCTGCAAGCATTTGAGTTCTTTAAGGTGTGCTGGGTTCAGCGCACTTTGTGTTTCTTTGCGGAGTCGTTACTTGAACTTCGGCGTAGGCTGCTTGCAGGAGGCCGTAAAAGGCTTTGGCCGTGGCATGAGTGCTGCTGTCTGCCTGGGTCCATTGTAAAGAGAGCTTCCGCTGTTTAGGAGTGTTCTCCTGTACTGCTCTCTGCGCTCAGTCTGTGGGGGTGTTGCAGGCGTGTCTTGAAGCTTTTCTCCTCTCTCCTCGTGTAGGTCCTTGTCCTCTTCATCCGCTATCTCTGAACATCCAGATGGTCTAGGCGGTTCTGCGCGCTGTCCTGGTTCCGTCGTGGGTGAAGCTTTCTCCGCTGCGGCTTTAGTCAGACGATCTTGTTGAGGGCGTGGTCACTGATGGTCCGGGCTGTAGATGAGTTGATTGGTTCTCTGCAGCCGTAGCTCTTGACTGGATCGTGATCCATTCGCCTGTGTGCGTGGTCGACCGGCTGTTCTCCGCTCAGTGGCTGTAGTCACTAGACCCAGGGCAGGATGGCATCTTTGCCTTGTCTGGACTGGATGGCGAGACTGGATGGTGACATGTTGACACAAATAGAGAGGGAGAGACAAAGCACAACGAGCCAATGCAAGTCCGTACAGAACTAATGAGCTAAAATGTTGTTATGTGTTGCGCACTTAACTGATGTCATCAGATGGTGACGCAAACTAAACGCTTATTATCCTAGCTGTAAAGAAGGGGTCAGATAGTTTGTGTGGGTAAACATAGGAAACTATGAGTAAACTTAATGATGAGCGATTAACTTTAGAGCTATTCAGTTCATCGGTGTAGTTACCAAAAGATTTCACTGATGTTCAGACAGGTTCAGTCTCTAATAGGGAGAGAAATAAAAACAAAATCCATCAGAAAGAGAGGTATAAAGGGTTAAAGCAAAAGAGAGAAAGTGAGCTGACTGCCAGCCCTGAGGTCAGTGACGGGGCCCACCGGGTGGGGGCGCTATGGAGTCGTCACACCTGGGAAATGGCAGAGCTGAGAGAGCAAAAGAGAGAAAGGCCCCCCTGGGATGGGCCGAATTACCCGGGGTAGTGAGAGTGCAACTTGATCGATTTGGTCAAAGTTTAAATTTAAATCAAGACTGTTTAATCAAAAATTTAAAATGAGCAAATACAATTATAATTGCTAAAGGGAGAGTTGAATCTAAGGCGGTGAAATAATTAAAATTAAATCACACACAAAAAATAAAAAACATACATTATGTTAATTATCATTATGGTTTAAATAACAATAATTAATAATGTAACATCAAAAGGAAAAGAGAAGGGAGAGACTGACTGGGACTATCTATAAGCGTTGTTGCTCAAAGAAAAAAAAAAAAATAAATAAAATAAAAAAAATAATATGAAATCAGGCATAGGTATTGGAAGAGGTTTTAGACAGACTTCTATCTTTTAATAGAAGGAAATACCTTTTATGCGGGATTTCAGATTCCACCTTGTGTGGATTTGAACGCGCATCTAAGCGCAGTTACCATGGCGATGCGTGATCGCGGGTGTATCTTTCTTGTGTCCGTTTTACTGAACACAGGTACATGTGTTTTGCAAACTTTAACTTAATAGGATGCTTACACTATTAAAAGGTTGCTTAGTTACGATGCGTGCACCTTGATCTTGAGTCAGCCTGCTGACACAAGACTTGTGTGTGCTTTGCACAAAACAAATAAATAACACTCGATCAAGATTTGTACAGTAATAACGCGAAGTTGTTTACTATATTAAATCTATTCGATGAGCAAACGGGGTCAACCTAATCAGTTAGCTAAGCTGAGGTTTTAACCCAAAGGAGCAAGATAGCTGATTAGCATTGGAGTGCACATCAATGGCTAATCTATCTACACTCAAAATATAAAGATATGGCCTTTGTAAGGTGAAAGAGGAACATCGCTCAATCAGCTTCTTCACGCAAAAATAGAGGTTTTCTTCGCTCAATTTAGGGTGGCTTTAAGACGCGCTATAAAAGATTGCTTCGTTTTATAGGGTCAATATATAAACTGCAGTTACGTTACATCTTCAACAGCGGTTTAGTTTCTCTGTGCGAGAGGCTCAAACATCTGTGAAGGTGTTAAAGGTGGGCTTGGCCACACCGTTCTAACACACACACACACAAACAAAAGAGACGCGAGTCGCGAGCCGAGTTTGAATAAACAAGCATGCAGACACACAAATTATTCCTGAGCCGCTCACATCACATAGTTTAAAACTGCCCCGCATTCTAACGCCAATTAATGTAGAGAATTTTGGTTAGCTCAAAGAATTTAAGATGATCAATATATGTGTGTATATGCCTGAGACTGTTTCTCTCATCACATATACACTGCAAACTCCACCAGGTCTTATAACCAATGAATAGGATGAAATGAGTTATTTAAAACATACATTTCAGTCAGGGAAAATAGTTTAACTCACAGGAAATCGTGTATAATAATCGTCATTAAATATACGCAATTTCCAGTTTCTGATCAGTAACAGTAATAATGATATCGACTGGTTTCTTTGTCCAGCAAATTGTTCAGTGATATCCATTACTCTGACGTTGGCCCGTCGTCACGGCAACGCATTTCTACTAACCAGAACGGAGTTAAAACGATTGAACAGAATAGGGCTTAAGGTAGCAATATGAGATCGAAACAGTTTAAGTGACTTTGTAATGTAAGCATTCAGCACAGAGAATCATTATATGTGAATATATGGTTGTTTATTAAACTATTCTACTTACAAACGATCGCACATAGACAAACGTACATAAAACACAAATAGACAGAAAACGCGTGAGAGAGAGAGAGTAAGAGAGAGAGAGAGAGAGAGAGAGAGAGAGAGTAAGAGAGAGAGAGAGACAGAAAGTGAGTTTGCAAAGGGACAGGAATGAAACGGTTCTGAACATCCTGAAATCGTTTCTTTTATAAAACGCCTTAAACGCAGCTATCTACGTTTGTAGAAAGGACGGATACTTGCAAGCTTGTTGTTGTTGTGCATTGTTTCCGTTTATGTTCAGTTCAGAAAGTCCTTTCCAGTTCCTTGAGAGTATTGCAGGCCTCATCATCTCCTCCGCTAGGTGAGACCCCCCCCCCCATGGATCTGGGGGGAGGTGCGGGTGACGTGTCTTTGTGTCCCGAAGGCAAGAGCGAGAGAGTGAGAGAGATGAGGGAAGGTTTATAAACCTGTAGGTCGTTCACGCCCACAGTTGGACCTTGACCAATCCGGTTGATCTGAGTTTTGGAGGGAAGATTGAAAGTCTTTGTCTCTCACAATGGGGTTTCGCATGTGGAAGCTGATTGGTTGTTTGGCCACAAAACTTTCAAAAGTTCAATAATACATATAAAGCAATGAGTTATTAAGATGCCACAAACATTAACATTTAGGGAATAATAAAT
This sequence comes from Garra rufa, assembly GCF_049309525.1. NCBI lineage: Eukaryota > Metazoa > Chordata > Actinopteri > Cypriniformes > Cyprinidae > Garra > Garra rufa. Next base: position 36,654,661 of record NC_133365.1, on the reverse strand, counting down.
GCTGCTCATAGACACCAAACATGATCTATGTATCTTCTCGTTTGACTGAGTGATTCTAAATGTGAGAGTCTTAGCATGCACAATAATTCACCTATTGCGGATTAATGTTTGAGGCCGACATACATAACAGAAACAACAATATAAGAAAAGGTAACACATTGATACGTGTACATTTCTATATAACTGTATGTGGGACTGCATGTCTGAATAAGGAAAGTCTATCTTTCCCTGCATTTCTGGTAGGAGTCTTATCTTGATGGTGGGGGGATGAGCTGGATAGTGAACAAAGGACTGGCTCATAGCACATAGGTGTTAATCATGGGGGAGAAGTCATTTAAGGAATATAACTAGTTATTTCATGTCTGATTGGCTCCATGCACTACAAATGTTGTTGCGAAGCAGCTGTACAGAAAATGTAGGTTTCTACAATATATTTAGTGGCTTACTAGTGGTGACTACTGTATGTCAAGTTGATGTACATATGGCATAGATGTATGTTAAAATCAGTAATGATGTAATCAAACAGACAATGAACACTAATAATAATGATTATGTGTTGCAATCAAACTTGATGTTAATCCCGTGGCTGCTATTCCAACCAAGCAAAAATGATGTGTTTAGCCCAAGCTGAAGAATGTTGATGTTTTTTTTGGTCCAATAAGTAATATCAGTCTTGTCTGAATTTAATAGGAGAACATTATTGGTCATCCAGTCTTTTAAATTTTTAACACACTCTGTTAGCTTTGATAAGTTAGAAGTTTCATCTGGTCTTGTTGAGATATATAGTTGAGTATCATCAGCATAACAATGGAAACTAATCCCATATTTTCTAATAATATTACCAAGGGGCAACATGTAGATTGAAAATATCAAGGGACCATCTTATAGCCTGCCCTTGAATACCTGTATAGTTTTGTAATCGATCTATGAGTATGTCATGATCTATAGTGTCGAACACAGCACTAAGATCAAGTAAAACTAGCAATGAGACGCAGCCTTGATCTGACGCAAGAAGTAAGTAATTTGTGATTTTTACAAGTGCAGTTCCTCCTATTCAATAGTTGAACTGGTCGAATATTGCTTTATTCATTTTAAAGCAACAATGGTACTGGCTTTGGAGGGGAGCTGCTGTTTGGAGGTGTGGATGAAACCCGTTTTGTTTCTCCCATCAACTGGATTTCAGTCACTCAGAAGGGCTACTAGCAGATCAGATTAGATGCGTGAGTGAGTTCACTTCCATTAAAACACTCATTTGACAGACAATCCCAACAGAGATGAGTGTGTTGTGTTTGTTGTGTCTAATGTGAAGGTTCAGGGAGCTCTGAGTTTCTGCTATCGTAGCACTAAAGGCTGTCAAGCTATAGTGGACACAGGAACTTCTCTGATCGGTGGCCCAGCCAGAGACGTCCTGCTCCTCCAGCAGTTTATTGGAGCAACACCCACCGCAGTTGGAGAGGTGATCATGAGACCCTGTCTTATGTAACGACACATACTTTTTAATACATAGTTATTGATAGTTGCAAAATTCAATATGGATTAGCCTCTAGTGGGTTTCAGTATCTTGTAGACTGTGTCAGGATCAGCAGTCTTCCTGTAGTGTCCTTCCTGATCAATAATGTGGAGTATTTCATCACTGGAGAACTGGAGGACAACACATTACAGACTTTTATCCTGCTGCTCTTGTTTTTTCATGCTAGTTTATGGAAATGACTGTGCCATGAGGATACCCGTAAATTTTTGGGGGGCCAAACTAGTGGTCCTAGGTTGACATTTTAGCCTCTGCTGTATTTGCCGCTGTAATTTCTGCTTGCAACTATAATTCTTCAATAGAATTGCTGCTGTCTTTCAGTCACATGTTCAAACAGCATCTCAGCTTCTACAGTCTGATGATTCCTCTGGTTTCCTCTGTAGGAAATGTTGGACAATAAGGAGATTTGCTTCAGTGGCTTTCAGTCCATAGACATCCCTTCTCCAGCTGGACCCGTCTGGATTCTAGGAGACGTTTTCCTCTCTCAGTTTTACAGCATCTAAGACATGCAATACTAGGTTTTTTAAACCTATATATAGCTTACTGAAGTGATAATCTAACTATACATATACTATAAATAATTGACTATACACGTAACCTAAGACAGACTATACAAGTACTTTACACCAGGGATTCTCAACCGGTGGGCCGCGGCCCACTAGTGGGCCTCAGTGATCCTCCAGGTGGGCCGCGAGATGGTTTAAAATTAATTTAAATATTATCCTAAAATGATCAAAGCACGCCTCTTTCATGTTCTGTGATGGATTGCTTTGGACTCGGCGCAGCAAGCCTCATCGCACTGTTAAATACAGACTGAACGGCGGCTCAAAATTTCTAACTGATGCACGCAAGCGTCATTAGATACCTGCAAGGGACCAGAGTATGTGAGCGGAGTGGAGCGGCAACATTTTCCCCTCCGCGCTCCGTGCATTTAATAATCACTCCGCTCCGGGTTCATTATTTACCGCTCCTGCTCCACTCCTCGCTCACTGATATCAGAAACACCGCTCCGCGTCAAAAAAAATTCAGTATGTTTGAAATATAACAGTCTGTTCATAACATATATTAAAACACAAAAAATTATAAAATAAAATAACAAGAGAGTTTGGAACACTACTGTGCAAACTATGTTCCTACCACATGCCAAACTAATAACACTGTCAGCATTAAAAGAGTATAATTTCTGCTTTTTGCAGTACAAAGTTTGTAATGAAAATAAGAATACGTTTTCATCGTAGTTATTTCTGCTCATTCGAAATCAGATACCATTACATTTGTTTCAATTCATTGCTTGTGAATAAGTGTTGTTCACCTAAAAATATTCAGTAGCCTATCTAGAAGGAACAAACTAATTCCTTTTGAACTATAATTTACTGCTCATGTCTTTTGCCGTCATCATAACCTTCACATTCTTTCTGATTTGCGTGATCCATCTCTATCAAGCTAGGTAAATATGTTTAACATGTGAATTCTTGCTTAATATGCAGTAATATATACGGACAGTTGGCGTGAATTGTTCTCATGATGGAGCGCTCTTGGAGCAAGTGAAAACCACGACGCTCCGACTTTTAAAAAATCCGCTCCTCCCTCCATTCAGAATCACACCGCTTCACTCCGTGCTCCGCTCCGCTCACATACTCTTCAAGGGACGGATTTTTTTTGTCCCGCGCCCGCCGGCTCCCGCAGAAATCAATGTATGTTATTTCGTCCCGCTCCGCCCGCGACATTCGTGTTTTGTCCCCCACTCCCGCCAGCTAAAGCCCGCATAAAAGTAACCTATACCCAGTGGGGAAACAGGTCTCTACTTCATCTCTTGGCTGCATGAAACAAACCCTTGCGCTAATTTGAAGGTAAAGACGATCAGAGTAATGGTAACGGACTTGCGCGTAATGTATGACACATCGGAGTCTAGGCACGCTATTCCGCTATTAGTCCGCTATTGATTCACAAACTATTCATGCTTTCGGGGCTCTGATCCTTATATTTTTGCGTGAAATTTCAAAATGTTTGCATAGTTGTCAAAATGAATGTCTTGTGAGTGTTTTATAATTAATGCTCACCCATAGAGGTGGATCTTGTAAGGCTCAGTGGTGTTTATGCACATATAAGCACCAGCATCAACAGATTCAGAATGGATTTGCTGTATTTTTCATTTGTATGTATATTTTATAATGGATACAAACAGTAGATATTCATTCAACCCAGTTCAAATGGACAGGTTTAGTGAGTGGAATCTTGGCATCTCCCTGTTGTTCTGTTTGGCAGGTTCACTTTCTTAAGAAAAAGTACTCTGAATTTGTAAAGAATGTCTGAATTAAAGAATTCAGGAGCTTTAAACCTGTATATGTATATATATGTTAAAAAGTTAGAACTGAGCAGAGGGTTTTCTTTTAAATTCAGCTTTAATTTAAAGTTTGTTTATTTGAGGTTTTTTTATAACATGCAGTAGAAGAATAAGGCAAAACAAATGTTTTGGTTATTAAAAAAAGGTTTAAAAAAATTAAATGAGGAAATGTCAGGCATAGGAGGGCCTTGCAAAATTGACCCGAGAAGGAGGTGGGCCCCGGCGCAAAAAAGGTTGAGAACCCCTGCTTTACACAATACTATGCAATATTGTGCAAAAGAGGTACTAAGGTTGAAAAGCAAGTACTGCAATATGACTTGTGGTACATTAAAAAGTAAACATTTGTGTGATCTTGTTGAGTCCTTATAACATGGAGTGTTTGTAAGCAAGTGACTGGTGGGAAAAGAGTGTGTTTTCTACAGGTGGTTTGTTCAGCCCACTCATCTGTGTGTAGCACACTAATTTTTGTGAGGTTTTTTCAACAGTTTTCATGTGGTAGTGGGGAGGATCTTGGTTTCAGGGGGATGGGGATGAGGATGGGTTGAGGGAGATTTGCCCTTTTCAGCCGGCGCAGGAAGTGTAGGCACTGTTGTGCCCTCTTGGATAGTGACATGGTGTTGGTGGACCAGATGAGATCCTCTGTGATGTGCACCCCCAGGAATTTAGTGCTGCTGACTCTCTCCACAGTCGAGCTGTCGATGGTCAGTGGGGAGTGGTCAACGGAGTTTCTCCTGAAGTCCATCACAACCTCCTTTTTTCTTACCCACATTGAGGGACAGGTTGTTAGTGCCATACCATTCATGCCCCCTTTCTGTAGTGCATTTCATCGTTGTTCCTGATGAGGTGTACCACAGTTGTGTCATCAGAGAACTTGATGATGTGGTTGGAGCTGAACTTGGCAGTGCAGTCGTGGGTCAGCAGCGTGAAGAGCAGTGGGCTGAGTACTGAGCACTCAGTGTGGTAGTGTTTGAGGTGTTGAGGCCGACACGGACTGACTGAGGTCTACCAGTTAAAAAGTCCAGGATCCAGTTAAAGAGGGAGGTGTTAAGGCCCAGCAGGTTTAGTTTATGGAAGAGCTGTTGTGGGATTATTGTGTTGAATGCTGAGCTGAAGTCGATGAACAGCATTCTAACATAAGAGTCTTTATTTTCTAGGTGGGTAAGAGCCAGGTGGAGGGTGGAGGAAATTGCATCGTCTGTAGAGTCGTTTGGACGGTATGCAAACTGGAGCTGGTTGAGTGTGTTGGGGAGACTGGTTTTGATGTTGTGCATGGCTAACCTCTCAAGGCACTTCATCATGACTTTAGTCAGTGCTATGGGATGGTAGTCATTTAGACAGGACACAGGTGATTTCTTTAGTACCGGTAGAGTTGGGGTACTCGGAGTTGTCACGGACTCTGATGCATTTTTTCTTGGACTTGACTCGGACTTAAGCTTTTTGGCACAGGAATTATTGCTGAGTCCAGCCGAGTCCAGGAGCAGTTGACAGACATTTTACTGACTCGATGCATTATTACAAAAGTGACATTCAGTATTCGCCTGTGTTTAAAAGTCTTGCCAGTACTTGAAAGCGCCTCTCAGTCGGCGTGCGAATGCTGAATTCTGAGTTCTCTTTTGCATGTTATTGCTACACACTTACACGAAAAGTAATGTCAAAATGCACCGTCTTGGAGAGTATTCATGTAAATACAGTTGGTTTTGTCTTGAGTGAATTTCAACAGTTGGGAGAAATACAAATGTCAAAATATATGATCTGTTTGTCCAGTCTTAAAGCGACAACAGCATGAACCTGCTGCCGCAGACTGTGTTATAATCAAACAACAACAAAAAAAGAGAAAAACACTCACTGCTCTTGATTGAAGCAGTTTAGTAACTTTAATAAGAATCATCTATATTTACTGAAGATTGTAGAGTGTTTTATTTTTACATTTATTATTTCATTAAATGTTTGTAAATGTTTCTGTGGTAGCCTTCACTATATAGACCAATCTGAAAAATGTATAAAACTATTTGTAGTTTGATTAATATATAATTATTTATCCATTTGTTTCATTTTCATCCAGGGAAAAAAAAAAAAAAATTCTGCTCCTCAGATCTCACTCACTAAGCTTCCTACCCACCCCATTTAATTTATACATTAACTATATAGCAACAAATAAATTCAAGTCCTGTCCTATAATTTTTCACACTCTAAAAGCTGTTTCACTTTGAAATACAGTACAGACCAAAAGTTTGGACACACCTTGGACACACCTTTGAACCAAAGTTTTCTTTATTTTCATGACTATGAAAATTGTAGATTCACACTGAAGGCATCAAAACTATGAATTAACACATGTGAAATTATATACATAACAAAAAAGTGTGAAACAACTGAAATTATGTCATATTCTAGGTTCCCTCTCAGTCGGTCTCTACGACGTCACGTCGGAGACCGACGAATTGGGATATCGCTTTAGAGATACCAATCCTCTTCGTGTGTAAACTAAACGAGCCAATGCACATTGGCATGCATGATTGCATCCAGCTGTCGCTGATCACAGCGTGAGCATAAATACACAGCAGGTGCAATGCATAGACAGCATTTCGCATCGGAGCCGATCTTCTCAATGAGAGACGCAACGAGCCATTCTAACCAAAGAACTCTTCACTGCGGTGTTGGCGGTACGGCGCGTCAGCGGTGGTGGTCTCCTGTGGGTGGAAAAAGCGCGCAGTCAAGGATTGCACTACCTGCCTTCTGTGTCGCAGCGGCCATCTCCCCTGTGTGCTTCAGCACTGAGCAGTTTCTAAAAGAGTATCACGGGTGAACGTCTTTTTAAAGACGAGGTGTTTGAAATACAATGCCGTTTCACCCGTGCGTTTCTGGATGCGGTCGTTACCTGGCGCCAGGTGATGGTCACGATCGCTGTCTGACGTGTCTGGGTATTGAGCACGCTCAGGCGGCGTTTGTGGATGAGTCATGCTGTCATTGCGGCAGCATGTCCATCACGGAGCTGCGGACCAGACTCCGCTTCCTGCAAAGGGGCGGGGTGCCAGTTCCTCTGCCCAGATCTACCGTTCCCCCCGGCAAACGCCGGGGGGACTCTACCTCTGGCAGAGGGCTGACTGGTCTGACGGTGACGGTGGGGAATTTCCCGGCGGATAATCCGCTGGGGGTTCCTCCTTCCACCGACAGTCCGTTCCATCCGGAGCTCCCAGAAGAGTGTTCGGGTCCTCCTCGTGAGGTACCGCTCATTACTTTTGGGGCTCCCCCTGACGACCGGATGTCAATCGCTGCATCGGGGGGTGAGCCAGACTTCTCGGGGGAGGACGATTCCGGATCGCTGCCGTCCACTGGGCGGTCAGCGGTGCCGGATACCGACCCCGAAATGATGGCTATGCTTTCCCGGGCCGCCGAGAGGGTAGGGCTTGAATGGAACCCTCCATCACGTCCCGACCCCTCTCGGCTGGATGACTGGTATCTTGGGGTGGCCCGCGCTGGTTCTCAGCGTCCCACCCCAGTGCCCTTCTTCCCGGAGGTGCATGACGAGCTTACTGGGACGTGGACGGCACCTTTTACTGCCAGAAACCGCTCCAGTGGCACGTCCTCCCTCACCACCCTTGATGGCGGACCAGCGCGGGGGTACGCGGCTGTCCCGCCGGTGGAGCGTGCGGTGGCGATGCAATTGTGTCCCGGCGCCGCTTCCACTTGGCGGGGCAACCCGTTGCTCCCCTCCCGGGCCTGTAGGCATTCGTCGGCTCTGATCGGCAGTGCCTACACGGCTTGTGGCGCTGCTGGCTCCGCCCTACACGCTATGGCGTTGTTACAGGTCCATCAGGCCCAGGCACTGAAGGACCTGTACGAGGGTGGTCACGACCCGGAAGTTCTACGTGAACTCCGTATCGCTACGGACCTCGCGCTACGAGCGACGAAGGTTACGGCGCGGTCTCTGGGTCGTGCGATGTCCACGATGGTGGTCCAGGAACGCCATCTCTGGCTGTGTCTGGCCGACATGAGGGAAGCAGACAAGGTCAGGTTCCTGAATGCCCCCGTGTCCCAGACCGGCCTCTTCGGCGACGCGGTCGAAAATTTCGCCCAGCAGTTTTCGGCCGCCCAGAAGCAGACTGAGGCCATCAGTCATATCCTGCCCCGGCGTGCTCCCGCTGCTGCCTCCACCCAGCCGCCGGCGGCACCTCGGTCTGCTCGTCGCCGAGGGCGGCCCCCTGCCTCCGCCCCCGCTCCACAGCAGCCTGCGCAGCAGCCTTCACGGCGGCGCCGTGGAGCCGGTCCCAGGGCGGCCGCCCCGCCCGTCCAGGCTCCCACCAAGACCAGTGGGAAACGCAAGAACAAGCGTCCCTGAGACGGGCGACCCAGAGATGGAGGAAGCTGCTCTTCGGGAGATGGTGATCGCACCACTCCCTCCCCCGGAGGAGGGCCGGGCGGAGAATCTTTTGTTTCCTTTAAAAAAGTTTCTTTTAAGAAACCCGTCATCGGCCTCACGGTCGGTGACACCCAAATTTTCAATAAAAGAGCAGTTTCTACTATCTCTGGGTCCCCAGAGGGGACAGCGGGTGTTGCACGGGTTAGCCCCGGGCTTCACCCCCTCTCCCCTCCCGCCAGCAAATGGCGCTGGGCGGTTGGAGAGTGCGGTAAGACGGACTACTCACGCACCAGCTGCCAGAACGCAGGTAAATGTCTTGCACACACCACACACAGACACTCTGACCCCGCTTCGGACCGGCATAGAGACGCCCGAGCGGGGTCCCTGCGTTCCACCTCGCTGCCCCCCCGCAGGTACGTCAGTGGTCCCGCTGGTCCCTCTTGTACGTTGGCTGGGGGCCTGGAGAGGGCTTCCCAGTCCGTCTTGCTGGCTCCTCCGGACCATCAGGCTCGGCTACGCGATTCAGTTCGCCCGGCGTCCGCCTCGGTTCAGGGGCATCCACTTCACTACAGTGAAAGTAGCAGATGCCCCTGTCCTACGGGCAGAGATTGCTACCTTGCTGGCGAAGAAAGCAATAGAGCCGGTCCCTCTAGCCGATATGAAGACAGGGTTTTACAGCCCCTACTTCATAGTACCCAAGAAAAGCGGCGGTTTACGACCGATCCTGGACCTGCGCATCTTGAATCGAGCTCTTCACAAGCTACCTTTCAGAATGCTCACACAAAAACACATCCTCAGATGTGTTCGTCCCCAGGATTGGTTCGCAGCGATCGACCTGAAGGACGCGTACTTTCATGTTTCGATCCTTCCGCGCCACAGACCATTTCTGCGGTTCGCGTTCGAAGGCAGAGCATATCAGTACAAGGTCCTGCCCTTCGGGCTGTCCCTCTCCCCCCGTGTCTTCACGAAAGTCGCGGAGGCGGCCCTTGTTCCCCTCAAGGAACAGGGCGTTCGTATCCTCAACTACCTCGACGACTGGCTGATACTAGCACACTCTCGAGAGCAGTTATGCGAACACAGGGACCTGGTGTTGGCACACCTCGCCCGCTTGGGCCTTCGGGTCAACTGGGAAAAGAGCAAACTCTCCCCCGTGCAGAGGATCTCTTTTCTTGGTGTGGAACTGGACTCGGTCAGCCAAACAGCTCGCCTCACGCAAGAGCGGGCTCAGTCGGTGCTGAACTGCTTGAATACGTTCAAGAGCAGAGAAGTGGTCCCACTGAAACAGTTTCAGAGGCTCCTGGGGCATATGGCAGCAGCTACGGCAGTTTTACCGCTTGGCCTGCTCCATATGAGGCCACTTCAGCACTGGCTTCATGGCCGAGTCCCGAGGAGAGCGTGGCAGCGCGGCACTCTCCGGGTCAAAGTAACCTCGGCCTGTCGCCTAACCTTCACCCCGTGGTCAGACCTAGCTTTTCTTCGGGCAGGAGTTCCCTTAGAACAGGTCTCCAGGCACGCTGTGGTACACACGGATGCCTCCACCACCGGTTGGGGAGCCACGTACAACGGGCAGGCAGTGTCGGGGGTTTGGACGAGCCCCCAGCTACACTGGCACATCAACTGCCTAGAGCTGCTGGCAGTACGCCTTGCCTTGAACCGTCTCAAAGGGCGCCTTCGAGGCAAACACGTGCTGGTCCGTACGGACAACACTGCGACCGTTGCGTACATCAACCGACAAGGTGGTCTACGCTCCCGTCGCATGTCGCAGCTCGCCCGTTCTCTCCTCCTCTGGAGTCAGAAGCATCTGAGGTCGCTTCGTGCCATTCACATTCCGGGTTTGCTCAACCGTGCAGCCGACGAGCTCTCACGAGCTGCGCTTCCCGGAGAGTGGAGACTCCATCCCCAGTCGGTCCAGCTGATCTGGAGACGTTTCGGGAAAGCTCAGGTAGACCTGTTTGCTTCTCCAGAGACGTCCCACTGCCAGCTCTTTTACTCCCTGACCGAGGGTACACTCGGCACGGACTCCCTGGCATGCAGCTGGCCACGGGGCCTTCGCAAGTATGCGTTTCCCCCAGTGAGCCTTCTCGCACAGACACTGTGCAAGGTCAGGGAGGACGAGGAGCAGGTCCTGTTAGTGGCGCCTTACTGGCCTACTCGGACCTGGTTCCCAGAACTGATGCTCCTCGCGACAGCCCCTCCCTGGCGGATTCCTCTGAGGAAGGATTTACTGACTCAGAGACGGGGCACCCTGTGGCACCCGCGTCCAGACCTCTGGAAACTACATGTCTGGTCCCTGGACGGGACGCGGAGGTTCTGAGTGATCTACCCCAAGGAGTGGTAGACACCATCACTTCGGCGAGAGCTGCATCCACGAGACATGCTTACGCCTTGAAGTGGAACCTGTTCGTCGAATGGGCTTTCTCAAGAAATGAGGATCCCCGAAGATGCTCGGTCGGAGTCGTGCTTACCTTTTTGCAGCAAGGGTTGGAGCGTAGGCTGTCACCCTCCACCCTTAAGGTCTATGTAGCCGCTATTTCTGCAAACCATGACCCCGTTGAAGGAAGGTCAGTAGGTAGGCACGACCTGGTCGTCAGGTTTCTCAGGGGAGCCAGGAGGTTAAATCCTCCTAGGCCCCCCTCCGTACCCTCTTGGGACCTGTCTCTGGTGCTCACAGCACTACAGCGGGTCCCCTTTGAGCCTTTACAGTCAGTCGAGCTGAAGTATCTCTCTATGAAGACTCTGCTCCTGCTGGCATTGGCCTCCATCAAGAGGGTAGGGGACCTGCAGGCGTTTTCGGTCGACGATTCGTGCCTTCAGTTCGGGCCGGCAGATTCCCAGGTAACCCTGAGGCCCCGGCCTGGCTACGTGCCCAAGGTTCCCACTACTCCCTTCAGGGACCAAGTGGTGAGCCTGCAAGCGCTGCCCCCGGAGGAGGCAGACCCAGCCCTAGCTTTGCTTTGTCCCGTCCGAGCATTAAGATGCTACGTCGACCGGACGCAAAGCTTCAGGACCTCAGATCAGCTCTTTATTTGTCACGGAGGACGGCAGAAGGGGAAGGCCGTCTCCAAGCAGAGGATGGCACACTGGATAGTGGATGCCATCGCCTTGGCTTATCAAGCTCAGGGCGTGCCCTGCCCGCTCAGGTTGCGAGCTCACTCTACTAGGAGTATTGCATCCTCCTGGGCGCTGGCTCGTGGCGCCTCGCTATCTGACATTTGTAGAGCTGCGGGTTGGGCGACCCCTAACACGTTCGCTAGGTTTTATAGCCTTCGTGTAGAGCCAGTCTCCTCCTGTGTTCTCACCTCAAACGGGTAGAAGCACTGAGAGGCACTGGCTCAGGTCGGCTTGCTATCTTCTCCAGAGTGTCCATGAAGACCCTGTCGAGTCCTCCTTCCTCGGCTCCAGACGTAGCGGAGCGTCTAGGCGCCAGGCCTCTCTCGATGAATCTTTAGAACCGATAGAAGGCTTAGGATACATGAGAGACTTAAGTGAATCCCATATGTCTTCCACGGTACCCACAGAGACCGTGTTTCCCCGGTAACCTTCTACCATCTTCACGAGGGTTCAATCACCTCCATTCTTCCATATGTCCTAATTGAGCCATATGCGTATTGCTCCGAACCTCCTCCGGGATGGGTGGGAGCTCCGCACGTTCCCAGTGCTCCAGCTTCACTAAGTAGGTAGTGCTATGTTATACAGTGACTGGTCTTTTCTGATCCGCCCTTGGCCTTAGCAAAAATTGGAGGCCAGGTGGCTTGCTCAGGACACTGGAGGGGGGCAGCAGCTGCGGCGCTTTGCTAGGGATCCCAATTCGTCGGTCTCCGACGTGACGTCGTAGAGACCGACTGAGAGGGAACGTCTTGGTTACGTATGTAACCCTCGTTCCCTTGCAACAAGGATAAACATTGTTTGCAAAACTGTTTAGAACTATTGGTTTTGGATGTCTGGGCTAGGGGAACAAAAACGACAACCCTTGCATTGCTGATCAGTCGTTGATTGTTGTCATTTGGCCACTTACGCAGTCATGCCATCTCACTGTTTTTGTGCAAAGAGAGAATGTAAGTAGAAGCGAGATGTGAAGATGTGGGAGGTTTTAGAGTGCTGCCCTGATTAGGTGACCCGGACCAGGGGGAGGATGTACAATTATGTCTCATTGCTGAGGGCGAAATGAAGCTGAGGTTAATGGTAGGAGACAGATGGACTGGGGGTTGAAGAGCTGCATTACTGCAGCGCTGGAAGTGAGCTAAGGTCAAAATAAAAGATGGATAAAACTTCTGTTTATGTTACTATGATGTGTGGACTGGGTTTTTGACATTAAATGTTAAGTGACCACTGACCTTCATCTTGTTTTTCTGCTCTAAAAACGTCTCAGGGCATCACAGCATGTAAAGCACAGAGTCAGAGATGCAAACTGGGTAGGATGATCCCAAATCCCTTGCCATACTGAAGCTTTGAGAAGCGAGTGCATACACATTCTCAAGACACTAGGTGTCGCTATAAGCAAAATTATATTTTCACTCAGAAGGAAATCTATTCACTCTTTCTTTTGACTCAAAATCATTTGAATATTAAGTAAAGATCATGTTCCATAAAAATATTTTGTAAATTTCCTACCATGAATACATCAAAACTTTTTTGATTAATATGCATTGCTAAGAACTTCATTTGGACAACTTTAAAGGCGATTTTCTCGATAGTTCGATTCTTTTGAATCAACATTTAAACGTTTTTATCTGGCTATTTTAGGTTTTGTGAAAAGATTGCTAATCAAAAATTAAGCTTTGATATATTTACAGTAGGAAATGTACAAAATATCTTCATGAAACATGATCTTTACTTAATATCCTAATTCTTTTTTGGCATATAAGAAAAAACGATAATTTGACCCATACAATGTATTTTTGGCTATTGCTACAAATATACCAGTGCTACTTAAGACTGGTTTTCTAGTCCAGGGTCTCATATACTGTACTTACTGATGCAAAATTGCCGTTTTACTGATCATCCACTAGATGGCTCCCCTGACCATTTCCAAAATGGAGTCAAAAAGCAACAAGTGTTCTTTCATTTGTTTGCAATCAGAACAAGTACATCTGTACAGAATAGCAGAACAAAAGAACACAATGCTACAATGGCCATCACTGGATGACACAAAAACACTTCTGAGCATTCAGAACTAAGGATTCACGCCAATTAGATCAAAGATCAGAGTTATTTTGGATGGCGTGCAAAATAAATGACTTCCCTTCTTTCTCTTCGGTTTGTCCACACAAACAAAATACATTTAGAAAGCACATGCCTAACCTGAGCTAAGTATGCTTATTCTTTCTTTCTCCTCTACACACAGACAGACATGTATTCAAGCAAACTTGATGCTCTTAGCAGATGCCACGTGCCTGGCTGGCCTTCTACAAGCAGCCTACATAAATAAATAGCACTTGTCTTTTTGGCACATTCAGTTGAGACAGGCTATACAAAACAGATGAATAGACGATAAATAATCTGAAAACACTATTTTCAGCCCCTACTGGATCAGAGCCACACACTTTCATTAAACAAACTGTCTTTAGATACTCTCTAAGGCTTGTGGTGATTTAGTACACTTTAGTTTGTGTGGAATCCAATTTAGCACATTGACATTTTTATTGTTGTTTTTGTAATACATATAAAGTATTTTAAAGTTCTGTGGACCAAAATATTCTGAGGTGTATGATACAAATGCATGTTTATGAAAGACAGTGTCAAGATTAACTCATGCCTAAGTTAATATGTTTATTTATCAACCATTAGGCACAATTTATTAGCAAATGTTCTTAAATGTTGCACTTGCTCTACTTCTTTACATAACTGTTACCACTCAGTCTGCTGGCAATACACATGCCAAATTCACCATTTGCCCTTTTGATCCAAGATTTGCTTCCTATAAATTCTACCTCAACTCGCAATAAAATGATCTTAAAGTCTCAGCATGAAGAGATCGTCACAAGTGTTGATTCAGTTCAGTTCAATAACTTTGTAAATGTAATAAATTATGAAAGTAGTTCAATTCAGCTATAAGCAGCTCTACTGAAGACAGTAGTGTCGATATTCAACTTTAGTCAGTACAGTGTTGATTTAGTACAGTTTAATAGTGTCGAGGTTGCAAAATTCATCAATTATGAACAAAGCCGATTCAACTATAAAGCAGCTCTACAGAAGACAATAGTGTCATTATGCAACTCATTTTAGTTCAAGCTTTATTCTTATCTGATAATAACATTAGTAAATATTTCTTAAAGCTGCATTCGTTAACTTTCTGTGGTTAAAAATGTTCCAAAATCAATTGTTGAGCAAGTACATAACCAATCAAGTGTTCAAAGCAATCTCCTTTGTTTGCCACTGTTCATTTTTGCGTCATTACGTCACATCTGCATACATGACGTAGTCTCGGCTAGTAGTAGTGATGGGAGAAACAAACCTTTTCTAAGCTTTGAATCAACTGAACCAATTGTTTCGCAAAATGATCCCCTGTTTTGAAGTGCTCGAAACATTGACGATGGTGACAGGAAATTAGCAATGTAATGATTTCAAAATTGATACGATAATATCTTGATGGTTGATACATGGTATGATATTTACAAATGAAGATTTGGGAAAAAAAATTATTTTATACATTTTAAAGTTAAGTTCTATCTAATGCACTTTGAGAGTTCAAAATGAAGAGCTGCAACCCATGTTCTTAACTAAAAAAAAAACTTAAGTCAGAAAAAAGTCAGTAAAACGATTTGTACCTGAACTTTAAAGGGGACTGAAACTTCTTTTTATTTGTGGTATACCGTCTCAGTCTATTACATTCACACTGGTCTTTTAGGAAGCCAAACAAATTACAATAATGACAATTTTATATTATTGTTATTCCTAGACAGCAGAGTTGTGGACTCGAGCTGCATGACTTGAGACTTGACTCTGACTCGAGTCCCAAATTTGATGACTTGTGACTTGACAATCAAAGAAGACCTGCGACTCGACTTAGACAGCAATGATTCAAGATTGGACTTGAACCCTGTGACTCAGCAAGTCTGATGTCCATTTTACAGACAAAATGTATTTAGCCAGAACTTGCATAAAAATCATGCACCGTAATCATAAATATTTGACTCAATTGATCCATTAAAATCACTGAATTGCTAACAAATGAAACAGTGGACGTAAAATAAATTTATTCAATTAGGCCTATATTTGTTTACCAACGATGATTAGTTGCTCACTGAAACACCACTAATTACTACATGTTTTATAATTACACCTACTATAGACTATTACTGATTTTAAATGTACTGTAGTAATTAATACAGAGACGATAATTTGGGCAAAAAGCACTAATTACTTGTTTAGGACTTGAAGCTTAAGGTGGAGGACTTGACTTGACTCGAGACTTGAATGCAAAGACTTGAGACTTACTTGTGACTTGCAAAACAATGACTTGGTCCCACCTCTGCTAGACAGTAATAGCCATATATTATAACACACTTGCACTTTAAAATAAATTAAAATTAATATTTCATAGGTTTATTATTTTTGCTTTACGCTACAATAGGGAAATTACAATACTCCTTGCCTAATTTCTACACTTAAAAGAGATATTTTGAATTTGGACTGCAGTAACATTACCCATTTAAACCACTAGCTGTCAGCAATTCTTACTGCACTATTAAGCTTTTAGTTGAACGGAAACGGCAGTAGAGCTTTCATTTTGACAGAAAACTCCAGCTTCAGTGAAAACAGGCTTACAAAAACGCATCTTACTATAATAGTGCAATTCTGTAATCATTTGATGTGAAAAAGCATAACTGGTGGCCGTTGCATTCCCAAACGCGCGCTAAACTCACAACACATGCAATAAACAATTTCACTACATTCACTGTGAACTGAGCCGTTCTAAGGTGCGGAAAACACCAGATCACGAGCTGATCGCCTGAACGTAGTGCATGCTTCGCTTTGAAACGCGCTGCGAAAACAGACTTGATTGAGGGATTACGGCATATTGGGCTTTCAGGTTTAGTTCGTTTGACAGATACTATGCCAAAGCATAATGGCCCAAAACACAACTTTAAAGACCTTTTATGTTAGAATCAGAAGTTTAAATATATATACTTTTTGCCTGGAAGACCTATCATTTCATACTGTCATGTGACCATTATAACATTGAGATGCAACAAAAACGGCAGGTTTCAAACAGAGATGGTGACAAACAGGCAAAACTTTTGGACTTCAGCTTTAAGTGTCTTTTAAAGTCAGAGAGGTTATTCCAAACCAACTAATTAGATTTTAGTAGGAATAGGAGAAAGTCTGAGGTAAGCATGTGTGTTTAGGTGACCTAAACCTTCAGTCACGACTCACGAGCAGATTTCCTGGCATAGAAGGGATTGGAAGAAATCTACAAGCTGGAATGTCTCTCAATTTACATTTACATATAACAGATTGCATGATATTTCTTATTCAGGTATATTACATCAAACATGCTTGTCAGCAGTATCAAAAGCAGGTTTGTGCGCTGCTGCTGTTTTATTTAACGTGCACGGCGCAGCATAGGTTGGGTGTGAAGTGGAGTTGACAGTGCACGGCTCGGGCAGCTGAGCTGCTTAATGGCTTTAGATACCAGGCGGCAGCATTAAGCCCATGTGCTCTCTCTTCTACTCTTGCTGGACTGACCTAGCTATGGTTAAGCTGAACGGGTTTGAGACCGGTTCTTTCACAGGCCCAGAGCACATGCACTCACTTCTACTATACTGCTGCCTAGAAAAACACAGCCAGATGTCTTGGATCTCAGATGGCTTCAAAAGTGTTACTGGGTGGTTAGGGCTGCGTCTGTTGTTTTGACACTTGATCATTTCAGTGTGGTCTGTTCTGTTGATGTTATGTATTATAATAGAAGTCAACACAAGGGTTTGTTATACTGGAACCCCTCCCAAGCATTAAACAAAAAGTCAGCTGAAACAAAGCACTGCAGACTTATGCAATCAGTAATGTTACTGTAAATGACAGGAGAATAAAGTTATATTTATTAAAAGAAAAAAGAAATTTATGGCCAAAATTGTTTTTTAAAAACCAAACAAGATGATTTAAGACACTTGTGAAATCCTCAACTCCATGTTTTATGCTTAACGACAGTCAGTGCATGTACTCATTTTTGAAATAATATCATCCAATTATTTTAGCATTATTTACAGGGG
This sequence comes from Garra rufa, assembly GCF_049309525.1. NCBI lineage: Eukaryota > Metazoa > Chordata > Actinopteri > Cypriniformes > Cyprinidae > Garra > Garra rufa. Next base: position 36,637,220 of record NC_133365.1, on the reverse strand, counting down.
AGGTCAAAAGTTTGCAGAGTTTGCAAAATGTTAATTCTTTTACCAAAATAAGAGGGATCATACAAAATGGAGTGCTGGCATGAATATGATATTTCATATGAAATACATTTACATATCCAAAAGAGAAAATTCAAAAATACCCAGTTCAAAAGTTTGAAGTACATACGTTTGATTCTTAATATCGATTTGTTACCTGAATGATCAACAGCCATGTTTTTTGTTTAGTGATAGTCGTTCTTGAGTCCCTTGTTTGTCCTAATCAGTTAAGGTGCCAGCTGTTCTTTAGAAAAATCCTTCAGATCCCACAAATTCTTTGGTTTTTCACCATTTTCATGTATTTGAACCGTTTTCTTCAATAACTGCATGATTTTGACATCCATCTTTTCACACTGAGGGACTCATATGCAACTATTACAGAAAGTTCAAACGCTCACTGATGCTTCAGAAGGAAAAATGATGCATTAAGAGCTGGGGGTGAAAACTTTTGAGCAGAATAAAGATGTGGACATTTTTCTTATTTTGCCTAAATATCTTTTTTTTTTTTTTTTTTTAGTACTGCCCTTCAGAAGCTACAGAGATACTTATGTTTCACAGAAGACACAGAAGACAAGTTAAATTTACCCTGATCTTCAAATAAAAAAATTATTCAACCCCCAGCTTAATCAGTGAGCATTTGAACCTTCTGTAATAGTTGCATATTAGTCCCTCAGTTGTCCTCAGTGTCAAAAGATGGATCTCAAAATCACACAGTAATTGTTGAAAAGGGTTCAATTACAGAAAAATGCTGAAAAACCAAAGAATTTGTGGGACCTGAAAGCTTTTTCTGAAGAACAGTGGCCAGTTTAACTGTTTAGGACAAACAAGGGACTCACAAACAACTAAACAAACAAAAAACAATCACTAAACAAAAAAAACACAGCTGTGGATAACACCACAATAAGAATCAAGTGTACGTAAACTTTTAAACAGGGTCATTTTTTATAAATTCAGCTACTTCTCTTGTGGACAATATATTAAAGTCTTTTATGTGAAACCTTATTCAGGTCAGTATTAAATAAAAAAAATAACATGCATTTTCAAATATTTTAATCTTAGTAGTACAGCATTTCTCTTTATTTTAATTTTCATTATTGCATTTAACAAATGTTTTTAATAATTTTAAGTCATTTTCTTGTAATTTTCCATTATTGCAATTAACAGAAATGTTTTGAATAGTTTTCAGCTTACATTTTTAGTAAAACGTAATAATCGTCCATTACTTTGCATACCACAAATACACATTTACACATACCATAAAGGAAAAAAAAAGGTACTGGTGGTTTTCCAATAGGACATTATCTGAAAAGGTTATGGACATTTCCTTTAACCCTAAACACAACACAATATGCAATTCAAAATACAAATACAGGGAAAAGACTAACATGGAAAATTCCTTCATTTTAACACAACAGACTTTTATTAAAGAGCAGATGCATTCCTTGGGAATCGAACCCATGAACTACTGTTTGAGCAACAGAAAAAATAATATGTATGTATTTGAAGACACCTGTAAACCAATGCAACTTAGACTGCATTCAAAGTATACATTTGAGGGATGTGCCTGAATAGTGAGCCTGCATTCGGAAAGCATTATATGGAGCCACTAAGGGAAATGTTTAGCCCCTTGCTAGCGAAACCTGTTACATTACAGTAGCCTACATAAAATTTCACCGGATTCGGGCACATCCCTAATCCATTTAATCAGTTCTTGCATTCCATGGGAAATGAACCCATAGTGCGCTGTTTTTTGTTTGAGGTACAATAACGTAAAATGAAGAAATTAAATGCGTATGACCTTTTTAATCTCTTTTTCCCCCCCAGAAGTTAACCTTCACATTAAAGTCAAACAATGGGTCTGTATTGTTTGAAACTAAAATGTGTGGGTTGACCTGTCTGGGATGGCTTCAAGATGTTCTATTCCAGTAATAAATACAAGAATTTGGTCAGCTGGGGCCAATTTAGGTCACATTGTTTTATCTGTGCCCTTTATGTGACCTGGTTCGCTTCCCACTGGTTACCCAGTCTAATCCTTCCACTGCAGCAGACATACTCCCATCATGTGGCCTCCTTGTCCTGCCAGATTCCTCACCATTGTCACCTAAACTATTACAGCATCCGTCTCCTCTTTTGCATTCATTCTACTCCTCTTACGGCGTTCTCTCGTCCTTCCACCCTCACTATTTGGACTGATTTTATATATCTTTATAAAAACAAATAGAAGTGATAATAGTCAGGAAAGGAAAAATTCAAATGTTTCTTAAAATATCACAAGTTATTTAAAAGACAAAAACTGCTTGCAAACACAGATTCTGGAAAGTGAGGGGAGTGAGAGTTTATACAGAAGAGTTACTCAGAATCAGTATCAACACCGATTAGATCTTTCCGAGGACACACCGAGGAAACGGCTGAGCACTTCACAAAGGCAGGCTCACAATAGCTGACATAATTTATGAAAGCTTTTCTTTGTGATTTTATCATAATGGCTTCACCTGAGTCTACAACAATGAGTCCTGCCCATGACTGTGCGATAACATCATGTATAGGAAGTTAAGAGCATTTGCAGGGCCTCAGAGTGGCGCAAGACTCAACTGGAATAAGGTGACAACGCTAGGCTCCTTTCACTTCCTGCCCAGTCGCTGGAAGGTTCGAACACTGTACATTAGGATTTTATCAGCGTCTGCTTGTCTTAGTATTGTCCTGTATTAACCTCAGAGAGCTGCTATTTAGTTCTACAGAAGCCCCACCTTAAATAATGACAGAGCTTTCTATTAGCCAAGATCTTGATTCTTAAGTACTCATAAAATAACTACTTTGGGAAATCATTCACATATTTCACATTTACATATTCCAGGTTAAGAATTTGAATGATACACCCAGATATTCCTGAAGGGATTACATGGAAACACACTTCAACTAAAATTATGTATGCAGATAACAAGACCAGAAGACAATTTGTTTCTCAATTACCTGAGTCATTTTGAAGTAGTACAAAGTGGGTTTTTTTTTCTAAAGGAAACTTCATAAACAATATAAAATAAAATAAAAATGATTTTATTTAAAAAGGCCAATTTCAAATATGTATTAGCAAACAAAAGGAATTAGGAAACGTATTGCAAATAAGTTAATTTTGTATTATTTGTTTTATTTTTTACAAAGGAATTTAGAAATTATGCCTAATGCTTGTACAAAATGACTCAGTTACAATTACAGGTCAATTTGTTGTGGCTTCCACTAATGCTTGCATGCAATGTTATACAATGTAGTCATTGCCAGTGATACGGTCACAAAAAGTCATCAGTTTTGAAGCTGCATCTACAGACGTTTAGATGACTGGAGACAGTATGTACTATGAAATCATTTACTGCAGATAAATAAGCAGCATAGCATTTACCAGGTTCCTCAAACTCAAACTCAATGAGTCATTGAACATAGCTACGCAACAAGAGCCAAAGGACAGCCTCTCTAATTTGTATAATGCTGATGTGATGTAAAAACGACGACATCTGTGACCTAACCAGGATTCTAGTATTGCATGTTACTGAGGGTCTGAAATTCCCAAAAATGTCTGTCCCATCCATCAAATTTAATCCACACCTTTTCTCCAACTAAGCCAAGAGACACGGGCTGTCTGTCAACAGAATATAGGCTTAGCGAAGAGTTCACACATCTTCATATCTTTGTTGACACAGTGCACTTTGCTAACAACCGCAAGATTAAAGCTTAAAAGTCTTTAAAAGATTAACACAACAGCAGTCTGAAGACGTTTAGTCTGTCATCACTTTTGAAACAGACTGTTACCTCATTCGACCTGATGAAACGCTCGTATCTGTGACGTATCTAACTACACTCCCTCATTCTGCGTAATAGGGGTAAAGCCCATACAGATGAGTAATATTATCTAGAGCTCTTACATCACAGGTGGTGTCTTTGGTTCTCCGTGAAGAGTGACTTATCCATCCAATAGGTGAGGTAAAGACATTGAAAAGAAATAAAGAGTTAATAGAAAGTCATAAAAAGAAAGGATTAGCTGTTAATGTCATCTAAAACCAACATTCAGGAATATTCATAGTAACAAATATTGAAGAGCAATTTACAGTTGAAGTCAAAAGTTTACAGATTCTGCAAAATGCTATTTTACCAAAATAAGAGGGATCATACAAAATGCATGTTATTTTTTTTATTTAGTACTGACCTGAATAAGATATTTTGCATAAAAGATGTTTACATATAGTCCACAAGAAAAACTAGTTGAATTTATAAAAATTACCCTGTTCAAAAGTTTACATACACATGATTCTTAATACTGTGTTGTTATTTGAATGATCGACAGCTGTTTGTTTGTTTGTTTGTTTTTTTTGTTTTTTGTTTAGTGGTAGTTGTTCATGAGTTCCTTGTTTATCTTGAACAGTTAAACTGCCCGCTTTTCTTCTGAATAACCTTTAGGTCTGACAAATTCTTTGGTTTTTCAGCATTTTTGTGTATTTGAACCCTTTCCAACAGCAACTGTATGATTTTGAGATTTATCTTTTTACACTGAGGACAACTGAGGGACTTATGTGTAACTATTACAGAATGTTCAAACACTCACTGATGCTTTGAAAAAAAAAAAGATGCATTAAGAACCAGGGGTGTAAACTTTTGGAAATTTTTCTTATTTTGCCTAAATATCGCATTTTTTTCATTTAGTACTGCCCTTCAGAAGTTACAAAAGATTTTCCAGAAGACAAAATAAGTTAAATTTACCATGATCTTCAAATTCAGAAAGTTTTCATCCCCGGCTCTTAATGCATCGTGTTTCCTTCTGAAGCATCAGTAAGCGTTTGAAACTTATAGTTGTCAGTTGTCCTCCGTGTGAAAAGCACAAAAATGCTGAAAAACCAAAGAATTTGTGGGACCTGAAGGATTTTTTTGAAGAACAGCGGGCAGTTCAACTGTTCAGGACGGAGAAGGGACTCATGAACAACTATCACTAAACAAAACAAAAAAAGACACTTGTGGATCATTCAAGTTACAACACAATATTATGAATCAAGTGTACGTAAACTTTTGAACGGGGTCTATTTATAAATTCAACTAATATTTTCTCTTGTGGAGTATATTTAAACATCTTTTATGTGAAATGTCTTATCCAGGTCAGTACTAAATAAAAAAAATAACATGCATTTTGTATGATCTCTTTAATTTTGGTAAAATAATTAACATTTTGCAGACTCTGCAAGGTGTATGTAAACTTTTGACTTCTACTGTACATACCGTAAGATTAACTGAAATATAAATGTTTAAATATATCAGCGTATTTTATTTATTACCAATAACATGACAAAGAAATTAAACTATTTAAACTGTTGCAATGTTGCATTACATGATTGACTGTATATAAACAGTTGTCCATCTCTCCATATTAAGTAAATATGTAGTTTTAGCCCATTATTAGTAAACCACAATCGACAGCGCTCCAAAAATACCCAGGAGAATAAATAAATAAGCAGAGAAATGGATATATAAATAGGAGGGCTGTTCTGCCATTGTGTGGTATCGAGAGGGCTTCCTTCTCAACACCTGCAGAGAAAAAGGAGGACACAGGGAGTGGGGAGAGAGGTGGAGAGGGGAGCAGGACAAAGGAGAGGAGGGCTTGAACAATGGCAAGGCCGGTCAGTGGAACTGCAGCGAGACAGAGAGTCTGCCGGCCGCGACAGCCGCCCTGCCCCTGGGGCAGCCAACAGAGCCACACAGGAAGAGGCTTCACTCCTCTGTCCAGAACACACACGACAGGGAAAGAACAATAGAGAGGAGATCCCCTCCAGAGAGAACGCATTTGATGACTGAGTCTATCTGAGGTCCTACAGAAACACAAGGTCAAAATGCATTATAGGACAGTGCATGTAATTGCATGCAGCAAATGATGGCCTTCTTTCAGATTTACCTGCAGGATAAGAATGTACAGTATTTCAATGTTACATGCAGATTTTCTTTTTTGGGGGCCTGAAAATATGACATTGAACTTGAAATAAAATTATAGATGCATAAAAGAAAACTGGAGAACAATGTTTCTGTGATGCAATGTTCTCTCTCATATTTTCTGAGGCATTTTGTATGGATTTGACAAAGATGTTTTCTCCAGTGTCCTTTTTAAAAAACAATTCAGAGAAAATAATAGACAGTACAAAAGATAAAAGTAGACAAATAATGAAGGTCAAATAGTATGCAAAGCATATATTTTCTAAAATAACAGTATTTTAAAATAAAATTATTAGAAAGTATTTTCTGTAACTAGTGCCTCATGCAATAAAATTCATTGTATACTATCGTTTGAAAGGTTGTGCCTGGTAAAACAGGTCTTTCATTCTCATCTAGACTGCATTTATTTGAATAAAACAAATACACTAAAAACTGTAATAATATGAAATATTACAATTTGGAAAAAGCGGTTTTCTATTTTTCTATTTTAAAAATTAATTTATTCCTGTGATGGCAAAGCTGACTTTTCATCAGCCATTAATACAGTCTTCAGTGTCACATGATCCTTCAGAAGCCATCGTGATATGATGAATTTGTGCTTGAGAATGTTCTCTTATTATTAACAGTGTTGGAAACATTTTTTGGAAACTGGATTCTTTAACAGTTCAAAGTACATCTTTTTTATAGAAAATGTTAAATGTCTTTCTTTCTTAAAATCATTGTCTTGTACGCATTTTTAATCTTACATTTCATTTATCCACAGATAAAATCATCACTAGTGATAGATTTACGCGCACAGGGAATTGCAGAAACATGTCTGAAATGTCCAAAATATTTTGCTTGGGATGTGGACTTTGCGTCAACGAGTCAGCACAACTGGTCTCGAGTGACGCCGGGTCTGTAGGGGTGAGTTGCAATGTACCGTACTGACGTACCACGTATCTGCACAAACGTAGACATACGCTTACAAACAAACACAAAGAATTGATTCATCCATTGGTAACAATGGGCTTTTCATCACCATTGTGAGCCATCTCTCACCCAGCGCCTTCTAGGCTTGCAGTGACTTACAAATAAAGTATGTGATTTGAGGAAACAGAAAGTTATGTCCGCATGCGTAGCGGAAAGCAGTCTGAACACACCACTTAACGCCTTCCCCTATACTAGTAATCCCTTCTTTCCTGTAAAACAGTCATTTTCTCATCCTGTCTGACGTCTGTTGGACGGCCAGTGTGGTGGACGTTTCCCTATCACCAACATCACTGTCATTATAGGACATTTGATGCCAATAGAGGAATTTGGTCACAATGGGCATTAATGAGCATTCGTGTGTAGAGAAGTTAGTCTGTCAGCAGCGGTCAATTGGGCTGGTGACATGAGCGGTAGAGAAACTAGGCTTCTAACTAATCAGCTGAGGAAAGCTTGTGTACGGAAGCATCTGAGTGATGACGTTGAGAAGCTGCCTGGTTCTGCTTTAGTGACAACCACATTTGTTTCAGAAGATTAGAAGACATAAAGTGTAATCAATTTTATATTGCTTACTTTATTTTTGAAGTTAATAAATAAAACAAAGATTAATACTATTTTAGTTTTCTACTTTAAAATTGTGTTTACTCTGTGTGTTACTTGCTGTTTCTATGCAATTATTAGTAAAATTTACTAGAGTTATTGAAAATTTTTTACACCTACTTTTTAGACTGTAAAACAAATATTTTGCCAATAACATGCCAAGATAAGAATGACTTTTAATGTTACAACTAGATATTAAATGAAGTGTGCATAAATCCACCATACCCTGAAGGACCAGCGCTAATTTACAATCAATTTGTACATATTTTACGAGGTGGCTAATTCGTTAGGGGCAGGTCACTCGTAAAATATGTATGATTTAGCAAAAATTGTTGCAAGAATTTGTCTGAATTAGACACCTCGTAAAATATGTATAAATTTCCATAAGATCGAGTTGCCTAATCTAGGGCCCTATGATTTCCACGGACAGAAACACAGAATCTAGTCTTAATGGAATTTACTGTTTAACGCGGAATGTCACGGAATTTGCTAAATTTTGGATAAATGAATCAAAACTAGGTCAGTATACTTAAATTAAAACACAATATGAACTAGTGTCTGTGAATATTAAGCTGCAAAAATACTATTAACATATGAATCCTGTATGTTCTGTGTGTCTCTGTGTGAATGAATGGCGCAGAAGCTTGCTGTGTTTTCAGCCTCTGTCTCCTCAATATAAGTTCATGAACACAAATCTCTAGAACTGCTCTGAGAGTCACTTCATGAGCATTTAACCATTTGTTTTGAGAAAAACTCATCATATCATACAAAAACAGAAACTTAAAAGGTATTTACAGCAAACGGTCAAAAAAAAATCGGTTTAGACTCCGTCCACACGAAACCGGTGCGTTCCCTATCCGATCATTTTTTTTCCTCGTTCTAAAAAAAAAAAATTCCGTAAACACGAAACCACTGAAAACGGTGTAGTATATATGCCAGACCAGTGTGGGGTGCTGTAATTCTGCCATAGAGATACGCTATACATGGAGAAGACGACTTTGAGCATGCGCATAACCTTGCGCGCTGTATACGAACTAAGAAGACGACGAAGATGCGAACATTATCGCTTGTTGCTCATAACAGTTGCATAGAAGCATTAGATTTTGCTGTAATAAAGCTAGTAGGCTTAGTAGCAACACGAACACAATCATGTAGTCCGCCATTATTGTTGTTGTTGCTGTTATGTGTGACACAGCCGACACGTGATGTGATGACATCATCGTTTCACAAAATATACGTATTGGCTGTCCACACGAAACCGCGAGGGTGTCGTTTTCAGATTTATCCACTTTGGGACCCGGTTTCAAAAAATAGCGGATTCAGTCTCCTAAAACGCCGGATCCGTGTGGATGAAACGCCAATACGATAAAAAATTTATACGTATACAGCGAAACGCGTCTCCGTGTGGACAGGCCCGGAAGAAACTGTGACAGAAAAAATGTGTTCAAATGTTCCAATAAACAGAATGTTCAAATGCTTACTGATGCTTTATAAGGAAACACAGTGCATTAAAAGCCAAAGGAGTGAAAACTTTTGGAATTTGAAAATCAGGGTAAATTTAATTTACTGTGTCTTCTGGGAAACAAGTCAGTAGCTTCTGAAGGGCAGTACTAAATGAAAAAAAATATTTACACAAAATTAAATTTTTTTTTACATATCTTAATACCTTTCAAAAGTTTTCACCCCTGACTCAATGCATTCTCTGAAGCATCAGTGAGCATTTGAACCTTCTGTAAGAGCTGCATTTAAGTCCCTCAGTGTAAAAAGATGAATCTCAAAATCATACGGTCATTGTTGAAAAGGGTTCAAATACACCAAAATGCTGAAAAACCAAAGAATTTGTAGGACCTGAAGGATTTTTCTAAAGAACACCAGGCTGTTTAACGGTTCAGGACAAACAAGGGACTCATGAACAACTATCACTAAACAAAAACAAAAAACACAGCTGTGGATCATTCAGGTAACAACACATTATTAAGAATCATGTGTATGTAAACTTTTGAACAGGGCCATTTTTAAAAATTCAACTATTATTTTCTCTTATAGACTATATGTAAACATCTAAGATGTGAAATATTTTACTCAGGTCAGTACTAAAAAAAAATAACATTTTGTATGATCCTTCTTACTTTGGTAAAATAATTAACATTTTGCAGATTATGCAAGGTGTATGTAAACTTTTGACTTCAATTGTATATACTGTATAAAACTTGAGAATTTGATGTGATTTGGTTTAAACAGATAGTAGAGTAATATAAACATAAGCACGTTCCACATGCTTTTATTCTGGAAACCATGCTAGCAACAAATGGACATGTAGCATAAATTTATACTGGACAAAAAAAAAAAAAAAAAAAAACCCACTTTGCTCCTTCATTTCAGAAGTCCACCACATGCTACTAGAATTTCTTTTCTTGTTCACCTAAATGAACTTTTCCTCCTTACTAACTCTGATGCAACACCACAAGCAGTTTTGGTTCCTTTTTCAGTTGTCAGTCTCTGAACTGGTTTGTACCGGAGAGGCCTGAGTCCTGTGTAAACTGATAAAAGCAGCTTTGCTGTCAGTTCTGCCTTACTCCTTGTCACTATAGAAACTTACACACACACACACACACAGACATATTGCTTCCACACAATCTGTTCACTTCAAAGTTCCCTGTCCTGTACACAGTGAAAGACAGGAAATGGGTGGGAGAGAGAGGACAATCCTGAGTCAAGCATATCATACAGCTCACAAGACAGACAGGACAATTGGCTTAAATATTTAACCATGGTAGACCTAAACAAGCTTGTTACCGTAAAAGGAAAAAACACGGAAATGAATGCTGACAGATGAATTTAAAAAATCGTGGTTTGCTTAAACGGAAACTTGGATGCAAACTGACAGCGAATAACTCAAACTTTAAACATTGCAGTGTCTGTCTTTTGGCGATATCATGTTGCATGTCATTGTTACTAAACTACTACAGCTCCTTTAGTTCAAGGGTTTTAATAATAGCCCGCACTTCACACGGCCTGTAACAATCACGTTTATGTGTGTGTCTCTCCACAATAGTAACCTTTGGCAAGAAGGAAATTCCCTCTTGGCAGCGATAAAGAAGAGGTAGAGGAGAAGAGGAGTTGCTCTGTTGTCTAGACCTTACACGACCGCCAGGTAGTGAGATGTCAGATGACGCATTCCTAACTCATCAGAACTGGTTTGAGCCAGTACAGTGACCGATCAGAGCATTAAGATTAACAGGCATCCACTGATCTTCCCCTCTGCCAGCCCTAATCCTAAACCATGCCAAAAGTCTGACAAAACACCTGAAACTACAAAATTACTTATCACTATATCAAAAAACTGACAGAGGAGGAACTAAAGAAATGAACGCTTAAGCTTCTTATCTACACACCACGGCAATGTAATACACCTTTAGCAAACACGGCTGAATCAACCAGAAACTGGTTCATGCCGGTTTGGTAATCTGCAAAGCAAAGAGGCAAGCCTAAATGGAAGTGAACCAGACCTTGTAGTGAACGACAGATGTGACCATTCTGTAAACAGCCCAAAAAGTGAAAGTTAAAAAACAAATAGCCCTGAGATGTAATAAAAGTTTTATTGCCGTTTATTGGTTTGTGGGTTACACTTTGCTGTAACTAGCGTTTTTAGATTAGACACAACAGCAATGTCAAACTTGCTTCTGTTAAGATACTAAGACACTTTGTAAACAAAGCAGTATATCTAGTACACTTAAAAAAGGGTACTAAAGTTGTCACCTTTGTACCTTATTTAGACCTATAGGGTACATATTGGTATCTTACAAGTACATATGTGACTTTGGGTAGATTTGAAGCAATAACCAAAAATACACTGTATGGGTCAAAATGATTTTTCTTTTATGCCAAAAATCATTAGGATATTAAATAAAGATCATGTTCCGTTAATATATTTTGTAAATTTCCTACTGTAAATATTTCAAAACTTTTTTGATTACTACTATGCTAAGAACTGTGTATAGACAACTTTAAAGGTGATTTTCTCAGTATTTTGATTTTTTTTTTTTTTTGTACCCTCAGATTCCAGATTTTCAAACAGTTGTATCAAATTTTGTCCGATCCTAACAAACTATACATCAAAGGAAAACTTATTTATTCAGCTTTCAGAATGATGTATAATGTTTTGTGGTCCAGGGTCACATATTAGTAACTAAACAGAACAAATACTAAAGGGTACTGCCCCAGTGACAGCTTTTACATTTTTTTTTTTTTTCCTGTGTGAAAGCTGGGACCAATTCTAAGCAGCCATGGGTCCAGGAAAACCCACAATTTGTACATTTTAGAAATTAAAAAAAAAATTGTTGCCCAAAACAATGTTCAATTAAGCAGACTAGAGTCCTTACTGCAAATCACCAAACCCCATCCCAGCCATTTTAATGAAAATTGTGAAGTCAAGAAAGAGAAATGAGTCCAAATGTTTAATTAATAATTTATTGTACAAATGATGAAACATAATATTGTGAAAATGCATAACTGTTGTTATAACATTGTGATAAATAAATAAGTGGCCATTGAGTGTAAACACACATAAATCACAATATTAAACTGGCAAAGAGACAAGGCATGTTTATAGGCAGTTTTTCAGGCAATACAACGTCCGTCTCCAGTCATGGTTCTTGTGCACCAACAAATACACCTATAAGGTGCGGTAGTTCGTCCATTTTTAAAATGCATAGTTCACAAGACACATTATTGCGCGTCTTCACTTGATGCACGAGGGGCTCCGCGTGCGCGCGCCACGGTATTCCTTCACTCTGAACGTCTGTACTGCTCCAGATAATGTGCGTCCCGTCCTTCATGTCTTGTATCAAAGGGCTCGTTTCATTTACGAAGCTTTCCTTGATCTCGGTGTGGTTCCTTCTCGACCACTCTGTATGTGTCCGGTTGAAAATGTCACCGGCAGTCTGAAATGAACGACCGTGCAGCCGCGGGTCATGGCGTGAAGACGCTCAACGCAGCTTCAGAAAGTGTCGCACCATCCCCGCGATCCGCAGGAACTTGTCCTTCTTTCTCTGCTTGAGAGCCATCAGAGCTTTGGCCGTCTCTTCGGGGTCGTGTGCGAACGAGAAGATGCTCCTCACTCTCTCCTCGGCTTTCATGTCCCCGGTTTTCTGGAAGAGTCTCATGAGCGCGTCCTGGTTGACGTTGTCGAAGATGTTCGCCACCGCTCGTTTGCGGTTCGCTGTGTCAAACTTGTTGCCGTGGATCGATGGGCAGACCCGGCGAGATTCTGAGTACATATCGGTATACATCTTGCGACTTTTGTGTTGTTTAGCAGCGTTGGAGTAGCCAACTTGACCGATCTGAGCCGCTTTGGTGGCTGTGAGACGAGTGAGGAGTTTACAGTGACGGCAAGCTCTTTATAGTGCGACTGCACAGGCCCCGCTCACGGACATGACATCATCCGAGAGGAACGCCTTCCCGTTTACAGCCAACTACTATTTTGCCAGCATGCCTCTAGCTTTGGAAATGCAAGTAATTATGGATGAGACCACTGACGACACAAGTGCGCAATATTTATCATATAGATGGGTGCATTTGCACCCAATGGAGTTTAACCTATTTACCCTTTAAGAAACATTAGATAATAGATGTTAATTTAGATTTTAACACTTAAAGCACATTTTGCAGGGATGTGTGATTTTGGAGATGTGGGAACGCTAGTCTTGTGGACAACAAAGCAAAGAATTTACACTAGGCTACCACTCAAAAGTTTTTCTTTTTTAATAAAGAATAATAATAAAAATATATTTTATGTATTTTATTAATATTAGATGATAGCTGTTGATTTAGATTTTACCACATAAAGCACATTTTGCAGGGATGTAGGATTTTGGAGATGTCCAAAGTCTTGTGGACAGCAAATAAAAAACGTACACCACCACTCAAAAGTTTAAAGGTCATTGAGTATTTTTTTTTTTTTAAGAAATGTATTTTAGTAAGGCCATGTTCATAAATGTCATAAGTCAAAAATCTTACAGACCCCATTATTTGATGGGTCATTTGATACATTGCGTTCTCTGCAGACAGTTCAAATTCCTGTGCTAGTAGTTTCGTGACAAAAACGCACTTGACTCTCGTCATAGAACAGTGAATAATTATATTGTCATCACAATGGTGTTCTAATTGGGTGTCATTAACTGTATTAACCTGTATAACCAATTCTTTACTTACTATGCCATGGATTACATAATAGATGTACAGTACGTTTAAAAGACTGATGCAAGTCAAAAGTTGAAATATTATTACATCATCTATGGTAGACAATAAATGGAGAGTAGAACTAAACGTTGTGTCTTTTAACTAGAGTAGCACCCTTCAAAACTGCTCTACTTGATATGATTGCAAGATAACGTGTGACTGTAATTAAAATTACAATAACAGTAATATTTTTAATGATTTTAAATGAATCTAGTCTGCTCACCAAGCCTGCATTTATTTGATCCAAAGTAGAGCAAAAGCAGTAAAGTGTTAAAATATTTTTACTATTTAAAATAACTGCTTTCTAATTGAATGTTTTAAACTGTAATTTATTCATTATCATCATCATCAATATTTAAAAAAAAAGTAGCACTTATCTGAAATACAAAGATTTTGTCACATTATACACTACAGGGGTTTTCAACTCTGGCCCTCAAAGTCCACTGGTTAGAGCAAAACTCGGGGGGGCAGAGTTGAGATCCCCTGCACTGTAATTCAAAATCTTGGGGTCAGTATAATTTTTTTTTTTTTTTTGGAGAGGGTGGGTTCCTGTAGAAATTATAGGAATTAATACTATTATTTAGCAAGGATACTTTAAATTGATCAAAAGTGATGATACATACATTTGAATGCTGATAAAGACAAATGCTACTCTTCTGAACTTTCTATTCATCAAAAGAAACCTGATAAAATTATATTCAGCTGTTTTCTGCATAATAATAAATGTTTCCTGAGCAGCAAATCAAAATATTAAAGCAATTTCTGAAGGATCGTGTGACTGTAGTAATGATGCTAAAAATTCAGCTTCGAAATCACAGGAATAAATTACATTTTAAAATTATTCAAACAGAATTAGTTATTTTAAATAGCAAAAATATCTCAGCATTTGACTGTTTTTGCTGTACCTTGAATTAAACAACAACAACAACAAAAAACAAACATTTGACTGGTAGTGTAACTAAATTGGGAATTTTAAAATGAAACCGCATTTCAGTAAAAATAGTTACAGTTGAATATAAATAGCTACTTTTCCACCAAAGATAATTATGAAATCGCTGGGGATTTTCAGATATAAAGCAAGCAACTAATTTTTGCATGCTGTAAGAAACTCCATATAAACAAACTCAGCACACATGCTTGTGCACCTTGTTTATTCCCTGTCTGGTTTGCTTCAGAGAATTTCCCATTTGAGCTTTCATGGAAAACAAGCAAGTCAGACACAGGAATTTCCAAAAATGCCAGGTTCTGCAGTGACATTTATTTGGGCCCCAGAGACTCCCCCGAAATTTGCCATTGTTGCAATAATCTTGTGGAATGCCCGTTACTTGGCATCCATTGTGAATCTGTTGCGAAACAGGATACCCGTCTTTCTCAGGCTGGCATAACAGTTATGACTGGAGTCGAGGAGGATGGGAAATGTGCTGGAAGAGACGCCAGGAACATGTCATAAATATAAGCAGAAGTTCTCCGGAGTCTTGCACACAGAGCACAATAATGACCTTTTGACAGGGTAAAGGAAGCATTGGATTGAGGGCCTAGTCCTGCCCTCTTAAACACAAACTGAGTGTACTTTATCAATCCTAACAATGGGGAAACTAAATTTAACTCTGGTCAAAGGTTGCTTCAGATGGACTGCCTGAAGGAGAAGTAGTTCCCTCCCCTGCACACGCCTGGAGCCAGTAGCTGATTAAAAGAATAAACCTAGTTTTCTCTATACTCACTTAACCCTGAGAACCTGTACTGACACAGACTGCACTCTTTTGAATTTGACACAAATTTGTGCACATATGTAATACAGTAAATAGGGTGGGTTTTAACAAACTATAAATTTTTTGCATTGTTTTGAAATGCATTAATCAGCAAATTTCTGATTACACTGCCAGGCTGTCCATATTGAAGTCCATAAAACTTCAAAGCAGAAGAGAAGCACACACTGTGAGCAATAAAAATTAAGAAAATGAAGTAGTTTTACACATGAAGACATTTCATTTACTGTGCTGTTTCCACTGACGTTATGCGATTTGCAGACAAACACAATAAATGTTCAAACTGGAGATCAGGATTGCCGTGTTAAAGGAACACTCCACTTTTTTTGGAAATAGGCTCATTCTCCAACTCCCCCCGAGTTAATAAGTTGAGTTTTACCGTTTTGAAATCCATTCAGCCGTTCTCCTGTTCTGGCGATATCACTTTTAGCATAGCTTAGCATAGATCATTGAATCCTATTAGACCAATAGCATCGCATTCAAAAATGACCAACGAGTTTCCATATTTGTTGTATTTAAAACTTGACTCTTCTGTAGTCATATCGTGTACTAAGACCAGTGGAAATGCAAAGCTGTGAGTTTCTAGGCTGATAAGATTAGGAACTACACTCCCATTCCGGCGTAATAGTCAAGGAAGTTTGCTGCCGTAATATGGCCGCAGCAGGCGGAGTATTATCAGAAATGAGTTCCCAGCTAGTTTAGCATTTGCACATGTGCTGCGTGGTATTACTGCTCCTGCTTCAGCCTTATTACGGCAGCAAACTTGTGTGAGTGTAGTTCCTAATCTTATCAGCCTAGAAAATTGAAGCTTTGCATTTCCACCGGTCTTAGTACACGATATAACTACAGAAGAGTCAAGTTTTAAATAGGACAAATATCAAAACTCGTTGGTCATTTTTGAACGTGATGCTATTGGTCTAATAGGATTCAATGATCTATGCTAAGCTATGCTAAAAGTGATATCGCCAGAACAGGAGAACGGCTGAATGGATTTCAAAACGGTAAAACTCAACTTATTAACTCGGGGGGAGTTGGAGAATGAGCCTATTTCCAAAAAAAGTGGAGTGTTCCTTTATCAGATAGTAACATTCATTGTGGCTGAATTGCACAGATTTACTGTGTCTGGAATCATGACTTCATTATTTACCATTTTACAAATGTAGCTTTCTGCTTTCATTTCTGTAGAGAATGACGTCATGCAACAAAACAAACGGTGACACAATGTTCACTGTATGCAACTGTTGCTGAATAGCAAAAATCGAAGGAAGCAGCTGTGAAGATGTTTTTAAAAAAATAGCATTTACCTCAGTGTGCTGTATGGAGTAAAGAATGCAGTTCTTTGTTTTCGTCCCTTCCTGCATGCTTTGCTTAACTAAGCACTGTGGGGCCAGAGTCTTCAGCTTGTCGGATATGACAGCATTTGTCCCTGGAACAGATGACTTGATGTGCAGCAACAGACCTACATAGCACATTATCAAACACTGTTTAATTTAACTCTGACAATGAATTATTGATCAATGTTGTAATGCAGTCATCATCATTTTATTTTTGCATGTGAAAAAGCTCTGAAACAAGACAAACCTTTGAGATAAGACGAACCAAGTGGCCTAGTCTTTTTATTTTAAAGTGCATAATAAATGGTCAAGACTTATATCTGTTGATTTCATTCACTTCAATAACTCAAGACATAAAATGGCAGCCATTCTTTGCAGCATGATTTAATTTAGTATGATTTCTTTGCTTTAGCCAAATAAATGGAAGAAATTAGCAATAATGGTGTACCTGATTATGCATGCATTTTAATTTGATAAGTCTGTTTATGTTAAAATCCATGTTTCATCATTTACAGTTAAAGTCTAAAGTTTACATATACCTTGCAGAGTTTACAAAATGTTAATTAACATATTTTTTTTCTTTTTTTAGTACTGACCTGAATAAGATATTTCACATAAAAGATATTTACATTTAGTCCACAAGAGAAAATTATAGCTGAATTTATAAAAATGACCCCGTTCAAAAGTTTACATACACTTGATTCTTAATACTGTGTTGTTACCTGAATGATCCACAGATGTGTTTTTTTGTTTAGTGATAGTTGTTCAAAAGTTTTCACCCCCGGGTTTGAACCTTCTGTAATAGTTGCATATGAGTCCCTCAGTTATCCTCAGTGTGAAAAGATGGATCTCAAAATCATACAGTCACTGTTGGATAGAGTTCAAATACACAAAAATACTGAAAAACAAAAGAATTTGTAGGACCTAAAGGATTTTTCTAAAGAACATCGGGCAGTTTGTATGTGCATACGTGAACGTCTTTTATGTGAAATATCTTATTCAGGACAGTACTAAATAAAACATGCATTTTGTATGGTCCCTCTTATTTTGGTAAAAATAATTACCATTTTGCAGATTCTGCAAGGTGTACATAAACTTTTGACTTCAACTGTATTTGCAAAATGGTGTTGACATATTGTGTAAATTATAACTGAATAAACAATGATATAAAACATAAACATGCATAGTCTGCAGTGCACACATTGTGAAGAAACCTTTAGCACAATTCTCAGAAGCATTAGCACTGTTGCTATAATAACAGTTGTATAATGATATCAGGGCGCTGCTATCAAATCTGGCCACAAGGGAAAGTCTGGGGCAGGAGATTCCAGTTTAATTACTCGACTTGTTTTTATAGTATCATTTGAATCAGCTTCAACATTTGAACATACTGTCAAAAGTTATTTTTTTTTAATCAACAATGACAATGAAAAAAAATTTAAACATTAAGATATACAGTATTATTTAAAGTAAAAAACTTCTTAAAGACAGATTTCAGGTCATACTAGATGGAACCGATACTGATACTGGAACTGAACTTACCACCTCAGCTATTTAATTCACAGGCCTCAGTTCCAAACCCACAACTATGCAGCTTAATCTAATAGCTCAGCATTTGCTAGCCCAAAGACTCACAAATAGAACCTTATAATCATGCCAGCTGAAGGCCATTTACAGGAAGATGTGAGGTTAACGGTAATCATCCTTTATGACAGCCTGATTCCGAGACTCAAGTGTTGTGTTTTGCAATCAGAGTTTTGGCTTTGAGCTTCATGGATTTACAATAAAAGGCAGAGTTGGCGTCTAACAGTTTTTAAAATCTCCAATTATGTCTTGACTTGAATCATCACTAACAGTAAAACCAGACTTTGATCAGATCAGCACGGTAGAGCAGCTTCTTAGGAAAAAGCAATTAAACAGTCATCTAACACCAACACAGTACAGCTGGTAGTCCGCCAGTACTGCTAAATCTTGGCCCAAATACCATTCCCATTCCTGTTGTCTGTGCCTGGCTGAGATTCAGGCCAATATCACTACGGAAGCGGAAGTATCAGGCCATATTAGGAGAGAAAGACCACTGGGGGTGATCTTATTAAAAATATGAACAATATCTTAAAGGGAACCCTGGGTATTAAGACTTACATGGCTTAATATAACATAAATGGTGTCTCTTACTGAAATGTAGTAGAAAACCCATGAAAGATTTACCTTACTTAAAAAAATCCATTGTTTTATACATATTTTGGACTATGAGAAGCACTATTATTTTGATGACGTGAAAAGGTTGCACTCAGTGAGCTACTGGCACTACCTGTTGCTTTTTTTTTTAACTCTAACTTGGAAAATAAAATACTGATACAATGCCACATTGTGCAGTTTTTGGTTGTAATTTTTAACCGAAGGGTAAGAGAAGCAATGTCAGTCTTCACTGCTTTCTAGCAATAAGGAGATGAGAAAAGGATGGGGAGATGCCTTCCTAAAGACCCATGTCTTTGTTCTCTCCACTTTGGCCCTGATGCCTTTGAGGCTTTTATGAGACCAAAGCAACTGAAAGAGCTTACCAATGGCAGAGACAAGAAACTCTAAATGCCATCTTGGCAGAATGTAAACATGCCGATTTCACCCCATTAACAAAAAGTCTATGATTTGCCAATTATAAACTATTTAACTTTCAAAATTTGATGTACATTTTGTTTTTATTTAATTTTAATGGTTAATAATAATAATAATAATAATTATAATTATTATCATTATTATTATTATTATTATTATTATTTTTCTATTATTACTATTACAAGAAAAATATACGAATTGCCAAAAAGTAAAATGCTAATTTCTGTAATTAAAAAAAATCTTGGTTTTGTACATCATTTTTACTTAAAAAGTCAGGATAAATAATAATTATGACAAATTCAAAACTGGCACAAAAATGTAAAACTATTTTATTATTAGTTTTGACCTTTTATTTCATATTTATGACTCATTTTGATCTTATACATATGACTTTGTCATTTTTTTTAATTTTCTATCTCCTGGCAATTGATTTAATCATTTGTTAAACAGTTTCAGAGAAAGAGCGCAACCTGATCTAATGACGAAAAAATACCCAAGGAAACTTTTTTGGAAGACGCGAAATACGTACCTGCATGTTTTGTGACATCTTTAATGTGAAATGTCCACTGAGTGGTGCATCCCTGGCACAGATAAACATACATATGGTATGTTTTGTGTGACATTGGTTTTGTACATGTCACTGTAGTTCTGACTTGAAATGTCCAGTAAGTGGCGCTATAACTCTAATGCTCTGACGTTTTAAAATAACGTACCTTCTGCACTACACCAAAACCTACCTGATAGTATGAACAAAACTGAATGTGATGTTAAAAAAAAAAAAAAAAAAAAAACGCAAATCGCAATTTGTTTTTCAATCTCTCATCTTTCAGTTCTTTCGTCATGAGTCATGTTTTTCACAGGATTCTTACCCAATTCCGTCACAGCCGAGTTACTGAGCAAGATTACTACATCCGGAAAGCGAAACATATGAAGTCATAATCATTACTGTGTACGAAAAACGACTACAAGTGCTCACTGTTTTACAAACTCAAGTGTTCATTTCTGTTGGAAACTGCAGTGTTATGTACTTATTGGTAGAGGGCGACTGATGTATCGGTTTTGCCTATTAATCGGCACTGATAGTTGATTGGCGGAACTAACGGTTATCGGTTTTCTGGGTTGGTCCGTTGCTAGAGCGGCTGAGAAGGTTCTCTTTATACAGCATTTATACATATACATACAGCATAAGAGTGGCCTCTAGTGGCGGAAATCAATGACAGCACATGCAGTTTGTTTAGACACATGACAGAGCAGGGGCCCGTTTCAGAAAGGGGGTTAAGTGAAAACTCTGAGTATGTCAACCCTGAAATAAGGGAAACTCTGGGTTTTCCGTTTCAGAATGGGCGGTTTATCAAACCTGAGAAAGCAGAGTAAGTCAAGCCTGTTTCTGAAAGAGAGGTAACTTATACTCAGAGTCAGTTACCTTGGTAACTTACTCTGTGAACCAAACCTGGTCAGGAGCAGGTTTTCTTCTGTAAACCCAGAGTTTCTTTCGGTCTCCTCCCCCTTTTTAAAGTGTAAGTGATGTTTAAATACATCATTCATTTATGCTTCAAAAATGCTTTTCTTAGTGAGTGTTTTGGAATGTAAATTGTGCATTTTACTTAAAACAAGAAAAATAATCTTAATGCAAATGGAAACAAGATTATTTTTCTTACCCAATTAATATGCAAAATAAAAAAAATACACTTAAAAGATTAAATAAACACCTTATATACACTGTAAAAATTAAGTGCAAAAACCTTATTTTACAGACTTTCCCTTGTTTCAGTTACAATATTTTACTTTAACTTTATGGTTTTTGTTTGCCAGCCGTCGCTACCAGTCGTTTGACCGTTTTTTTACATTATAAAACCTTTATTTGACAGATTTTACCTAGATTATTACAATGAAAGCACTAAATGTTCTACAGAGAAACATTGTTATTTTACAAATCATTACAATAAAAAAAAACCTTCAATAAAGTGCCAAAGCATGCTCAAGGTGAAAAATGAACAGTTTTATTTAAAAGACAAAAGACAAAATCTGCACAAATGCCATATTAAATTTTTATATACAAATGCCAACACGTGTTTCCCATGACAAAGGTTTCAGTCACTCAGTATGTAGTTTTAATAATGTTAAAAATGTTTAATATTTATCAGATTATAAACTTGTCCATTTACTTGGGAGTGCAGTGCACTTCTCTCATTTGAATGGTTGTGATATTTGAATGATTCTGATACGTCGCGTTGTTACACCGTGCCTGGTTAGGACACGCGACAAGGCGGCCGCTGCAAATCATTTAAACTGTGTGTCAGTACATCATAAATAGACCAAGGCATTGGTTTACTGTCGCGGATTTGTCCTGTTGCATGCGCCGCATCCAGTATAGGCAGCATCACTAATTATAATGGGTTCTATTGTATTTTGTCGCTTCGCACAGCGGCGCTCGCTGACACGTTGTCAGGTGCATTTGAATTATCATGTCTGTTTATTTGAAATTAGCGGGCCAAATATTTTTCTCTCACGGGCCGGATGTGGCCCGCGGGCCGCAGGAACCCTGCGTGTAGTACATGTTTTCATATCATTACTTAGGCCCAATCCCAATTCTATTTTCTACCCCTTCGCCTACCCCTCGCCCCTTCCCCTTGTCCCTTGAAACAGGAAAGGGGAAGGGCTAAAATATTTCCCCTAAGAAATGGGACACCACTACAACACTGTTACACGTCATCACACGTTGTCGCTAGTTCCTAATGTTACATCAGAGAACATGCACAGATGTTTATCACACATTCCAAGATGTCAAAAATGTTGTCATGTTGCAAAAAGTACAAATGTACGGTGTACGCACCGTTCATTCACATGTACATATATGGCCGTAAGCAAAACAAGCATCGCGTTATCACATGCACTGCAAATTGCTAATCAGTGGTGTAGCGGTGCCGGGAGAAGTGGGTATATGCTTCATTTGTGAATTTCGTTTTGACCTTTCTATTTGAACGCATTCGTTTACTGGATCCTTGGACTAAAATGTTTACAGGGGTTCACTGGGTTAAGAAATTTCTGATTGTAAAAATCTGCTTCTTTTCATTTGTAAGGTATTGTTTTCGTTATTATGTACTGATTTAAATTACTGGTGTGGGAGACGGAGCGGGCGCAGTCACATTAGGCGCAATCATCAAATATATTTCAAAGCAAGCCGGCGCCACGGTCCTGACTGCATCATCACTGCCTTTATTGGGTGTTTTTAGCGAATAAATACATTTATTCACATGACTGCATGTGGTGGACTGCCATGATTTTGGCGAATACAGGACACTACTGAATAATGCGCATCAGAGGGGATTTAAAAAGTGGAAGTGTATATACACCGTATACCTGCGTACACCCTCCACTACACCACCGTTGCAAATTGCCGTGCCACTGGTCTTTCGTGTTTCTAACATGCAGTCAAGTGTATATGACATGAAAATATATTTTGTAATATCGTGCAATCAGGGCTATCTGCTAGCAAACTTTAGCGATTTTTTTGCAAACGTTTATTTACAAAACAACACTACAAACACAAACACAAGATTGAAGGTAATATACATATAATGAAAAATTGTCATAAAAATCCTTAAAGGCAAAAATTACCTGCATTTATGGGTCTGCTTGCTCGAGTGAGCAGCCATGTTGGAAATTTCTCTTAGCCCTTTGTTTGAAGTGAGGTCCCGAAAAATCTTCGTTTGGAGAGCTATCTGGCCCTTCCCCTTACCCCTACCCCTCCAACCAAAAGAGAAATGAGACACCCCTACCCCTTCACGTGAACGCGCCAAACGGAGGGGTAGGGCTAAGTGTAGGGGTAAGGGGTAGAATTGGGATTGAGCCTAAGTGATTCATTTGTTGACTAGACTAGCATTGGTGGAGAAAGGACAGCAGTATACTTTTGCCCATTTGCCCAAATTCTTATAGACCGCCACTTGAATTGAACACGAAGCGTCCAGTATGTGTGATAGGCTACCAGATAGCTGCGAGTTCTTCTAGATGCAGCGCATATCCATATGTATGGAATTTTAATTTCCTTTGTGTAGATATTTAAAGACGGCAATCTGATATTGATATACTTTACAACAGAAGTCCATTTGTAACATTAAGATTGATTAAAGCTTTGGAACAGAAGTATTGTTCCTTGTTAGAGTGTGTTAATTTCTTTTAAAAAAAATGTAGTTGCTTTTGTTAACAATAACAACATATAATTAATATTAATTTTTTTTATTCATTTACAAAATATGGTTCTGTAGGCTACTTTTTATTTAAATAGTAGAGTAGTGTTCAGGGTTTCTGCAGATATGAACAAGTGAAATTTAAGACTTTTTAAGACCTTTTTAATACCACCTTATATGAAATTTACGACCGAACCTGTAATGGAAATAGATATTATATTACATGCATACATGTAATATTTAATGTGTTTAATGTAAAAAGCAAACACAATTTCATGGCTGTCATAAATTAAATTTATTACTACGATATACTGTGAACTTTTCATATCAGCAGATACTATTCCACACAAAATATCCCCATAAAAGTACCACTAGAAATATCTGACGTAAAAAAAAATTCTGAAGCAATATTTTCATCAGTGCTCTATTAGCTTTTACATCTTAAATCTGCATATTTGATTTACCTTTATAAAGGCCTTTTTTTTTTACTTTTGAAATGTATGCATTACCTTTGAAATTTATTTTATGAATTTATCAATAAATTCTAAATGGCTGTTAGCAGTGAGATTACATAATTTACACTGCAAAATTAAAAAGTGAGATTAATGTTTTAAATACATTTATTGATTTATAAATATGTACATTAGAAATGTTGGGTGTGGAGGCATACTTTTAAACACTAAACTACCAGCAGGTGGCGGTAAGTCACTTCATGAGCGAGTTATTTCAACTGATTCGATCAAAACGCTGAATTATAGCAAAACGTTGCTAGGAGAATGCTTCTGCTAATGTTGCATATTGTCTAATAGGTAAGTAACTACTTGACTAACTAATTTTTTATTGAGCTAAAATTAATGTAACATTTGTAATTGTGAGAATTTTCAACAAAAAGCTCAGTTGGTATATTACTGAACTATATCATGTTATAAATAAACTATACATTTGAAATTTTTACCTCAGTGTGTTTCTTTAGAGTGCTGTTACATTCATTTGTTTTAAAGTATGTCACAAATAGACCAGAAATACACTATCCATTATCAATTTCTGTTTACGTTGAATGTATTAAAATAGGAATCTTTCTTGCCTTTCGATGCTTCGCTAGTTGTTTTTGTCACTTCAGTTTTAATCAGGCGGTTTGTTCGGTCGGGCAAGTAAAAAAAAAAAACATTTTAAAAGTATTTCGAAGGCTGGCGGTCAGCTAGCTCGAGCTATATTTCTTATTATTATTGAGAACATTATATACAGAAAAAGGTAGTTTGACCTGTATTCTGCTACTGCGATTCTGAAGACGCAGTAACTTCCACAGAGGGAGAAAAAAATCTAGTTGTTAGCAACTGGCCTTAGCCAAGCCCTATATTCAGTTTTTTCAAGCTAAGTATCGCTAAACTTGCACTTCCCCATAGCTAAAAAGTTAAATCCATTTTACTTCTGCGGTACAATCCGAGAGAGACTTGCGCCAATAACAGAAAGCTGATTGGCTATTGCATGCTGGTCTCATTTGTAGTTTAAATACAGCAAATTACATTTGGAATTGTGAAATAAAGAACTACAACACCACGGAAACAACAAAAAGAGAATTTAAATGAGCACTAGAGGTAGCGTTACATGGACATCGGAAAAATAAGACCTGTGTAAAATTATTTAAGACCTAGAACAGCGAATTTAAGACTTTTTAAGGCCTAAAATTTTGATTTTTAAATTTTAGACTTTTTAAGACCCCGCGGAAACCCTGAGTGTTAATTTCGTCAGACGAGACGAGACGAAATATGTTCGTCAACGACCTTTTTTTTCATGACTAAGACGAGACGATGACAAGACTGCACCACTGTCCAAAAACGCTGACTAAGACTAAATTAACATGCCTTATTGTTGACGAAAAAAGACGAGACGAAAATGTTTTGCATAAAATAAAAACTAAGATAAAATCTCTCTTCATTTTCGTCTACAATCGTCTCTGCTTTTTCATCAGCGGTTACGGCTTTAAAATATTCAAACTGGCTGGCGCTGAGCCAGAGACGGACGAGCTCTGCGCTTGTCATATAATCACAACTATGCAGTGTTTTTAACCACATAACGCTTATTTAAGGTTTCAGACATTTAAATACACATAAGTACTAGTAAAAGGAGACATTTAGAGTTTGTAAAATACACACATAGGTCTATGGAAGCAGCAAATAACAATCTATTCAAATATAATTTGCCGATGTGTTTTATTCATATCACATACACATAGGCTAAGTAACTAAAAAGTTCACTCTATTCCTCTTCTAGTTCACCAGCCACCTACTTGCATGTATTTCGGGAGAAACGGATGAATGTATATGTGCTGTAAATACGGCTGACAGGACTCTGAACAGCAGCGCGAACAAACATGGCCGCGCCCATCTCACGTTACAGATTACGATCCAGATCATTAGGGTTTTAAACGACGAAACATACTAATTCACACATATTTGTGAATCGGAATATTAGATAGTTCATGGCATGGTAAGCAAGTGTGTGAGTATTCTGGATAAAAAAGGAAAAACGAAATAAAAGCGATCTATCTGTCATACAGTGTTATTGTGTCTGTGTTGTGTCACGTGACAAGCTTGATGCGTCACCATGGAAACAATAAGGACGAACGTTCTAAAATAACGGTCGCTTAAAAAAAACTCACTCTCAGGGGTCCGCTAGATAGAATATTTTAAACTCACCACTGCAAGTGTTAATCATTTGTGAATGTGTCTCCTAAATCAGAAATTGAAAACCAGACACGTTTAACATTTGCATTCAACAAAAATCATTCAACAAGTGTATTTTGTCAGGTAATTATGACATTTAACCAATGTTTGAGATATGTGAAACACTTTTTTTTACTGAAATGTGTATCAGTAATAATCTCAGTAATAATGTGTTATTTAAAAAAAAGACTACAATTTTTTGACTAAACCTAGACTAAAATATATTGAGTTCTTTTTTGACTAAAACTAGACTAAAATTAAAAGACTTTTAGTCGACTAAAACTTGACTAAGATACCTTGAGTTTTCTTTTGACTAAAACTAGACTAAAATGACGAGACTTTTAGTCGACTAAAACTTGACTAACAAAAAAAGATATGTGAATGACTAAATATGACTAAATCTAACAAGGACATTTGGCACAAGACTAAGACTAAATTAAAAATAGGTGACGAAATTAACACTATAGTAGAGCACTATTTATTTTCCATTCAGTAGCCATTTTAAAAACTATCGGTCAATTAATCGGTATCGGCCAGTGTGGTCCAGCCTAGCTATCGGCATTGGTAAAATCCATCAGTCGACCTCTGCTTATTGGTAAGTATTTTGTGTCATTATATTCTGACTACATATTACTAACTAAAACAAACAAACAGACACTTACAGACACAATTAAAATGAATCATAATTACACCAGACACATTATGAATGCAAACAGGGTCAACTTAGTTTTCTCATAAATCTTTTTGAAATCAAAGTTAATGCCAGAGAGACAGCCACATTATCCTGGAGAAAGCTTCAATGTTTCTGGAATAATCCATAATGATATTTAAACACAAAAAGCAATTATTATAATAACAACAACAAAACAACTGATTAATCCTCTTTTCTCAGAGTTTGCATAACCCACACATAACTATTGAGAGTGTATAATTGTTCAACCAGGGCACAGAATATACTAGTGAGACGACTGGCACACTATCAAGGTGGACAGCTTGTGTTTCCCCACACGCACGCTCAGCATCCAGGGACGAGCCAGAGCATGAGGATTACATGAGTCATCAACACTGCTCCCACACAGGCACCCAGGCAGCATTACGCACTAAACTAGTCTGAACTGGATAAAGCACCACCCGTTCCCTATCTGACAGTGCCTTGCCCTCGGTTTCTATTTCCCTATTTTCTCTTGTTCTTTCAACCACTCTTTTTAATGAGCGTGATATCTCCAAGTCAGATGACAGCCGGACCACATGTGTCCTACGAGTTAGCTCAGTGAACCATAGCTTTACTGAGGTCACTTTACGAAGTTGTCAGGCACAGACAACACTCTCTCTCTCTTTCTCACTGGGTGGTTTTAGTGTCTTGTTCCACTTGCTTGAATATCTCACACCACAAGCCGCTTGCTCTGTACTGACCGTCCTGATCGCCTTTCTAATGACTCTGGATTGTGAAGTGGTTATAGGTGGATATGTGCTTCAGGACAAAAAATTAAAATGACAATATATGTTTATTACTTCAACCTGTCCTAGAGCAAATTGTTCATACTCGCATATGACAATAAAGAATTGTCTAGGTTAAGCTCCACTTACAGCATTAATTTGCACAGACAATCATTTCAACAGTCAGTGTGTTACAAATAGCAATGTGTGTGTGTGTGTGTGTGTGTGTGTGTGCAGGACAGTCATTAAAAAAAGAATAGGCTAAACTAGGGATTCTCATAAGCTGGTAATTATTTTCATAGTATGGCCATGGTCATACTATGTACAGTAGTTATGAAAAGTAATTAAAGAAAATCTTTTTAAATGAGTCCTATATTATTTAAGTCTTAAACTAAAAAATTTAGATGGAAGACACATTATATGGTAACGATATATTTTGCGTCCTTAGGATAAAGCTCAAAAACGTAATTATTATACAAAAGTTAATCTCCACTTACATATCATTAAAAACCAAATCCATTTTTTTAGATGTTAGCTTATGTTTTTGAATAAAGTCTTTTGTGTTTATAAAAACTGCATTTATTTGATATATCAAAGTTTGGGATCAGTAAGATTTTTAATGTTAAAAAAAAAAAAAAAAAAAAAAATTCTTATATGCTCATCAAGGCTGCATTTACTTGATCAAAATACAGAAAATAAAATGTTATATTGTGAAATATTATTACAGTTTAAAATAATTGTTCTATATTAATATCTTCTAAAATGTATTCCTGTGATGCAAAGCTGAATTTTTAATCAGCCATTACTTCAGTTTTTAGTGTTACACGATTCTTCAAAAATAATTCTAATATGCTGATTAATTACTGTTATTATCAATGTTAAATATAATAAGTATGTTAAATATTTCTATTTCGCTGTTCTTTTCAACTTTTTATTTGTTAAAGAATCCTGGAATAAAAAAAATTTAAAAATCACAGGTTCCAAAAAAATATTAAGCAGCACGACTGTTTTCAACATTGATAAATCAGCATATTAGTTTGATTTCTGAAGGATCATGTGACACTGAAGACTGGAGTAATGATGCTGAAAATTCAGCTTTGTATCACAGGTATAAATAACATTTTATAGTATATTCACATAAAAACAGTTATTTTAAATTGAAATAATATTTCACTATATAACATTTTTTTCTGTGTTTTTGATCAAATAAATGCAGCCTTGATGAGCATAAGAAACGTCTTTTAAAACCATTAAAAATCATACTGATCCTAAACTTTTGAAGGGCAGTGTATATATATGTTCAAATGTGTTCATATTTTAATATATTTTTATTATTATCAAAGTGAAAAACAGCTATGCTGCTTAATATGTTTGTGGAAAGCTTGATACATTGATTTTTATGATTCTTTGATGAGAAAGTTCTCATCATAGAAAGTTCAAAAGAAAAGCATTTATTTGAAATGGAAATCTTAACAGTATACGCTTTTACTGTCACGTTTGATTAATTTAAAGTGTCCTTGCTGAATAAAACTATGAATTTCTTTCAAATAAATAAATAAAAAGCTTTTTTTAAATAGATTATCCTTTTTTGATGAGAA
Source organism: Garra rufa (assembly GCF_049309525.1). NCBI lineage: Eukaryota > Metazoa > Chordata > Actinopteri > Cypriniformes > Cyprinidae > Garra > Garra rufa. Next base: position 36,607,756 of record NC_133365.1, on the reverse strand, counting down.
AGTTCTCATCATAGAAAGTTTAAAAGAACAGCAATTATTTGAAATAGAAATCCTAGCATTATGTTGTATGTCTTAAATGTCACTTTCCATTAATTTAAAGCATTCTTGCTGAATTAAAGTATTCATTTCTTTAAAAAAAAAAGGTTACTGACCTCCATAGTTTTTTAATTGAATTATATATCATTTTGTTTAAAAAAATATGTATTTTAATTGTGCAATTTTTTTATAAGTTATATAAATTATTTATAAGTGGTAAGAAGAGTTATTTCATTATTTTGAAGGGCAGTGTATATATATTTAATATATTTTTATTATTATCAAAGTGAAAAACAGCTATGCTGCTTAATATGTTTGTGGAAAGCTTGATACATTGAAAAAAATGAAAAAATGAAAAAATGAAAAAAAAAAAAAAAAACTTGTGGTGCATCATAACGGCTACTGTTTCTTATCAGTGCTTTGGAGACTCAATGTGTTGTAAACACTACCAGGAGTGTTTACACTGTATATGGTTACCGAAGAGCGTCGCCATGGTATCTGTTATCTGTATGGTGAGCCACTGTCCCCATGACAGCATAAAAGTGGGAGAGCGGAAGCATTGCCTAAACGCAGCTGAAGTAAAGCATGTTTTAACTATGAAAACAGTTTGGCGTTAAAAAAACATTCTGAATCTGTGCTCTTAAATTACAAAACGGGAAACTCACAGAAACGCAAAGACAGTCACAAACATAAGCAGAGCGTGCTGTCAAAGCAAACTGCGTCACAGCGCTGCCACATTGACAAACATTCTCCAAATGATCCTCATTAGCAATGAGTAAACCGTGACTCCAAGTTCAAGCTCAAGTGAGATTAGCACTAGCCTATCGCCGAGGGCCTAGTAGTTTGTGTCCTCATACTGTTGTCCAAACAGGAAAGCATTTACACAGGCAGAGAATTTCTTTTCAAACCTTGTGTTTACTGTACCTATTTTCGTCTACTGACGAGAGCCAATGAGCGACAGATGCACTGAGCTAATACCGTGTTTTCCAAAGACTGTGAACTTTGGGATGTTGCTTATTTTAGATGGAAATCTGAACTACTGTTCTGTTCTTCAGTGGATTCCTTAAAAAAGTAGTTCACTTCCAGAACAAAAATTTACAGATAATGTTCTCACCTCCTGGTCATCCAAGATGTTCATGTCTTTTGTTCTTAAGTCGTAAAGAAATTGTTTTTTGAGGAAAACATTTCAGGATTTCTCTCCATAAAATAGACTTCTATGGTGCCTGCGAGTTTGAACTTCCAAAATGCAGTTTACAGTGCCTTGCGAAATTATTCATAACCCCCTCATTTTTTTCACATTTTGTTATGTTGCTGCCTTATGTTAAATTACTTTCTCACATCAATCTACACTCCCTACACCATAATGGCAAAGCAAAAAATAGGTTTTTAACATTTGTGCAAATTTATTAAAAATAAAAAACTGAAAAGATCCCGTTGCATAAGTATTCATACCCTTTTCTGGGACACTCGAAATTTAGCTCAGGAGCATTCATATTGCTTCTAGATGTTACTACACTTCGAGTGGAGTTAAACTGTGGCAAATCCATTTGAATGAGTATGATTTAGAAAGGCACACACCTCTCAGAAAAGGTGTACTTATTTCAGTGTTTTATTTTTAATAAATTTGTAAAATTTGCTAATCTGGTTTTGCTTTGTCATTATTATGGTGTATGGAGTGTAAATTTTACAAATTTATTAAAAATAAAACACTGAAATAAGTACATTGCATAAGTATTCATACCCTTAACTCAGTACATAGTTGAAACACCTTTACAGCCTCAAGTCTTTTTGGATATGATAAGCTTTGCACATCGGCGTTTGGCAATTATCTACGGTGGCCGACAGAGGCCAACGCGCTGCAAACAAGAAAACACATGCAAACAGAAAAAACGACAACAAATTAAGAAAACATCTTCATCAGTTTGACAACACAGGCGCTGCAAATCCTCGCAACGGAAACACAAATACGGAAAACGCGCTGCAAATTCTCACAACACAACCAAACTCAGAAACGCGCTGCGAACACAAGAACGCACTGCATATCGCACGGCCCACAACGGAAATGTTTCAGGGGGACTTCAAAAAGTGACGAACCCATCTGGGACCTGATTATTTTTTCAGTGGCTGTTGGTCAGAGCAGAGGTGTTATCGGTGAACTATCGCTTTTTAGTGATAGTATAGTATCTATCACTTAAAGGTGATAGTGATATAAATAATCAGGTCCCAGATGGGTTCGTCACTTTTTGAGGTCCTCCTGAAACATTTCCGTTGTGGACTGTGCTATATGCAGCGCGTTTGTTAGTTTGCAGCGCCCTCGTGTGTTTGCAGCGCGTTTCTGAGTTTGGTTGTGTTGTGAGAATTTGCAGCGCGTTTCCGTATTTGTGTTTGCGTTGCGAGGATTTGCAGCGCCTGTGTTGTCAAACTGATGAAGATGTTTTCTTAATTTGTTGTCGTTTTTTTCTGTTTGCATGTGTTTTCTTGTTTGCAGCGCGTTGGCCTCTGTCGGCCACCGTAATTATCTGCCATTCTTTGCCTCACCTTTTCACCTCTCAAGCTCTGTCAGCTTGGATGGGGGCTGGCAGACATTTTTTGTTCCAATCGTCTTCCATTATGGATAATGCTTCTGTGAACCTTCAGTGCAGCAGATTTTTTTTCTGAACTCTTGCCTAGATCATTGCCTTAACGCAAGTCTGTCACTGAGCTCTACAGGCAGTTATCTTGACCTCAGGTCTTGGTTTTTGCTCTGATATGCATTTTCAGCTGTTAGACCTTTTCTGAGAGGTGTGTGCCTTTCTAAATCATACTCATTCAAATGAATTTGCCACAGTTTAACTCTATTCGAAGTGTAGTAACATCTAGAAGCAATATGAATGCTCCTGAGCTAAATTGAGTGTCCCAGAAAAGGGTATGAATACTTATGCAACGGGATCTTTTCAGTTTTTTATTTTTAATAAATTTGCACAAATGTTAAAAACCTATTTTTGCTTTGACATTATGGTGTAGGGAGTGTAGATTGATGTGGGGAAAAAGTAAGTTAACATAAGGCAGCAACATAAAATGTGAAAAAAATTAATAATTTCGCAAGGCACTGTAAATGCAGCTTCAAAGGGCTCTAAACCCAGCCGAGGAAGAAGGGTCTTATCTAGTAAAATGAAAAATATACAATTTATACACTTTTTAACCTCAAACGCTCGTCTTGTGTAGCTCTTGTGTAGTATTTCGGTTCATGACAGTTAGGGTATGTCAAAAAACTCTTATCTCATTTTCTCCAACTTCAAAATCATCTTACATCGCCCCAGTGTTTACAAAGTGAACGTGCAAAGAAGGTCAAACACCCTTTACAAAAAAAGGTTAAACAGCGATGTAGGACGATTTTGAAGTTGGAGGAGAAAATGGTAGAGATGGGAGTTTTTTGACATACCCTAACTGCCATGAACTGGAATAAACAGTTCACACAGAGCCAGACAAGAGGAGTAATTGAGGTTAAAAAGTATATAAATTGTAATTGTTTTAAGAAAATAACCGATCATTTCGCTAGATACGACCCTTCTTTAAAGCCCTTTGAAGCTGCATTTAAACTGCATTTTGGACGTTCAAAGTTGCAGCACCATAGAAATCCATAGAAATCCACTATATGGAGATAAATCATGAAATGTTTTCTTTACAACTGTAGAACAAAAGACATAAACATCTTGGATGACAAGAGGGTAAGTACATTATCTGTACAGTTTTGTTCTGGAAGTGAACTACTCCTTTAACTATAATTACTGAAACTGAAACTAAAAAGTATAAAAGTTAGTAATAGAAATAAAAGCATTAAGGTAAGCATTAACTGAAAATCAAAACTATAATAGACTTCATAGTTCATTAGTATTCTTCAGTGGCTCAAGGCTAATTTCCAAAAGCCTGTCAGTCTGTCTCGCTCTCTGTCTGTCTGCCTCTCTCCTGTGACCTGACCATGACGGGCGAGATCTCTTTGGAGGACAGCCAAAAAAGAAAGAGAAAGAAGAGTCTGGAGCCCGCATGCCGGCATGTTATTGTTAATCCTGGCCAGGGAACAAGGTCGAGGAAGCCTGCAATTCCCTGCCTGCCAAAAGGCTTTGACCAACAACCCACACCCCCTCAGCCGTTTCCTATGTTACTTAATAACAGGACCATGCCAAAACACTGGTTCGGACTAACAGACAATAAAGCCTGTTTCAAATGATTGTGCTTCACCTGAAGCCCTTTGTTTTAATGCTCAGCAAAAATTGCTGGCAGAGGAGATTTACATGTAACCAGTTAAATATTTAAGTATATTAAAAATATATATATATAGAAAGGACTTCGACTTGATCTTAAATGCACTGTGTGTGCGTTTTTATTAAACATCCAAAAACCACTAGAACAGTGTTATATATTTTGTTCTTGTGTACTAATATTATCCCAAATGTTTAGCTCCAACCCCAATTAGACACACCTGAACCAGCTAATCAACCTCTTACTAGGCATGCTAGAAACTTCCAGGCAGGTATGTTAAGGCAAGTTGGAGCTAAACTCTGCAGGACATTGGCCCTCCAGGACCAGGTTTGGGCATCCCTGGATTGCACGGTTAATGTACTATTGAATGTACTACTGTTGTTCTGGTAATTTAATGCCGTTTAAACCACAGGAAAAAAGTGTGGAAGATGCCAAATCATATAGACAAGGTCTTAAGCAGGAAAGGGCGCAATATTTTGACAAACTAAATTAATAGGTGGTAAAGATACATACAATCAGTATTATTGTTAAGATATTAACCTAATAGTTCATCTACCTGACCGGAAATGATAAAAACACACACAAATGCGGTCAAGATTCTTTCCCTGGAAATACTGAATCAGTTTGGTCAACCACAAACATCTTTTGTTCCTCAGCCAGTTTTTTTGCACTCTTCTCCTTCAATTGTTATAACTTTTGGCAGTCTATAGTACTTTTTTCCCAGTCCGACCGATTAGTACAGCCTAAAACATGATAATAATTGACCATTTTCAGCAGCAATAATCAGCAAAATATGCGAGTTTCGTTCGGTTCAGTGGCATTGTTTATGTTCAGTGCCGGCAATATGGCTGATTGTCGCCTGCCAATGAAGTCATACATTCTTGATTTTCCCCTTTTTTCCAGAAAACCTGGAAACATGAAAGACGCTTTAATACTGCATGTTATGCGTTTTATTAGACAGGTGACGACGCACAGTAGCATTATAACTTAACTTTCAACACACTCGGATGTATCTATTATGATAAAACAGCGCTGTTTTACCTCAAACACGCGTGACAAAGAGCTAAAGCAGTGAACAGTGGCGTAATAAAAGCTCTGTTGCATTTAAGTCATGTGTCCGCTCGTCTCTTATTAGCAATCGCTCCAGCGGCCTTGTTTCGCTTCCACAGCTCTTAGCCCCACTGTGCTTAATACCACAGTGACAAGAATAAATCTTTAATACATTAGCTCATCTATGAACATGATCTCTGCCCGAGTCCCGCCAGGTTGCATTGACTGTGAGGATGAAGACAACTGCCACGTTTCCACACTCAATCATGGCATCATCAAACTACACCTTTTGAGTATGCGCCCTCTAGTGGTCAAAATGACATACTGTGCCTTTAAATAGACAGTAAATGTAACCCTCTATGTTAAAAGGATCTGTATTTTTTTCCCAATACATATCTTTCAGAAGTAATCAACCCTTACAAAACTAACCATGGTTTTACTACAAATGAAACCAAAAAAAATCATGATTACTATAGTTTAACCATGGTTTTGCTACACTATCCATAGTTTAACCATGGTAGCAAAACTGTATACAAATCGTCACCTTAGAATTATAAGGTTCTATCTGACATTTGTGTCAAAATTTAGTTTTTCACATATTCTTATTCTGTGACAACTTATTTACATTACTTGATGTTTCCTTTGTAAGCGATGTACATTTGGGGCCTTTTTTTTAGAAAACAAAAATAGTTCTATCTACAGAAGTCTATGGAACGCAAAAACTTTGAAGCTCAGTATCTCGAAAGTGCTCAGAATGCAGATAGAACCTTATAATTCTAAGGTGATGAAATGTTAATCAATACAGCAAAAAAACTGCATTTGCAAAATGGTTACTGCATTTTTACTACAGTAAAACCATGGTTTTCATAAGGGAATAAATCTATCTCTTACTCTACACAAATAAATGACTACAGTAATATAATCAATGTCACAACCTGGAAATGCATTAATTTCTAAAACAACTGCAAAAGGCTAACCTCTTACTGGGAATTGTTTATATTTCACATACAGATGTGTAAGATATGCCCAGAAATCCAATTAATCTGAACCTCTTTTCCAGATTTCTAGACAGAATTTAGGTAGAGAAAAAAACAGCACTTTAGTCATAAGGGATGCAGAAACTGGGAAGTCAATAACATCTATATCAGCTAAAGCTCATAAAGAAAATCTGTTGTCACACCCAAAAACATGCATTAAAAGGGATAGTCCACCCAAAAAATGACTCACCCTCATGTTATTCCAAACCTATAAGATCTTAGTTCATCTTCAAAATTAAGAAATTTAGAACCCTATTTTTATGAAGCTACGAGAATACTTTTTGTGCAGCCCAGAAAGGTAGTAAGGACATCATTAAAACACGAATATGTTGTGGTTCTGTCCTGAATGCACTGAAGACTGACACAGAAGAGAAGAAATTGTTGAATAAGGTCATTATTTTTGTTTTTTAAAATTAAGGTTGAACCACCGCCGTCACATGGACTTGCCACTGCCGACTATGTTATCGAAGTTCTTACTACCTTTATGGGCCTTGAACGTCTCAGTTACATTGCTGTTTATGCAGGGTTATAAAGCTCTTAGAATTTATTCACTTGAAAAAAGAAAATACCTTAATTTGTCTTCTGAAGATGAATGAGGGTCTTACAGGTTTGGAACGACGAGAGTGAATAATTCATAACAAAATGTTCATATTAGGCTGAATTATCCCTTTCAGCATGTCTAAGAGACAGATGAGTTCAGAACCGCTTAAGTTTCACTCAACCCTCCCCAAAAAAGAAGATAGTAAAATAAACTGTAATTAACCCCTATTCTACTGTGATATTGCAACATCCAATGATCCTTTCTGCTGAGTGCCCTGCTCAAATGCGCTTGAGAAAACATGGTTTAATTGGGTTTAATATCGGCGCCTGGAGCGGGCATTGTGCAGTGAGTGGAAAACAAGGCCTGGTAAGCATGTCAGCAGCTTTAAACCAGTCACCATGAAAGAATCAGTCTTGCAGATGATTTAACTCACCAGAAAAGCCTCGGATACTCATCAGAAGCACAGACAATGGAGAAAGCAGGTCACTGAGGTAATATCAGAAATACACACAAGAAAGTAATGCAATTAGAGGCTGCAAATTGAATTAAAAACAAAATTTGCAACCAAAGCACAACCTACTACATACAATCTAAAAAACATGCTGTTTGCTGTGGCTGGAGCTGATCATTTACAAATAGAAATACAAAAGGCACTATTTCAGCTTGCTGTTGTTCCGTTTCATATATGCAAACTTTCTTGCGTGCGTACAGTGTGCCAACTTTGCATCTGAATGCCAACTCATTTTCCTCACAGACAGGAACAGAATAATACACTGAACATAAACTGCATTACATATCAAAATATGACCATTGTTCCACAATGAGAAATACATGATCAGTCATATCATATTACACTTATTAGACAAAAACAACACTCCCCCCACATATACACACACAGACAGTGAATGAGCCATTTGGACTGCATTATGAATAAAAAAAACCCGCAGACATCATATTAATAAGTTTAAAAGCAATTACATCATCCAAATGCTGACATCTGCAAGATGAGATCTCCATCACTTAATCTCTATAAAACTTAAAAGAGAAAAGACTAAACAAATCACATAAAAAGTCTGCCAGTCGCTTTTTCTCTTTATATAAGTTCTTTCATCAGTCACTACGGAGGGTGATGCAGAAAGACAAAAACAGACTGAGAAATTAAACACAAATGTTTCCACAGAAGAGAATTGAATTTCAGAGATTGTATGATGTTAAGACAATTATTTTACATATTGAAAAGGCATCAGTTTTGCATAAACTTTTGCATTCACTTAGTGGTATTAGAGAGCCCTCTTGTGGCCACAATGGTTTCTGTTTTTAGGAGTAAGCAACAACATATTATTCACAGGTACTTAGGCACCCTTAAAAAACAGTTACATAAACATTGAAAGGAAGGTAACATCTTTGTGATAATATGTTCGGTATAAAATAAATCTCAAAAAAGGACTATTATGCTTATAACTCAGGAATTGTAGTTATACATTCACAAGATCACTAAAAATATTTAACCAAAACCTAAAATCTTCATCTCAAAACCTATCAAACTGAGCAGGGATGTAACAGCCTTAAAAACAGGGTATCAGTTAAGCTTCTACACTAATGTTTTGACACTCAGCTAGAAAAATGAGTCATACAAAGAACAACAAAATGAGACGTTAATAAGTGATTCTTTGTTTATGCTTTTACTAAACAACACCATTTTAAGGCCGAGGTACAGATGACCCACCACCTGAATCAGCATATGAATCTGACTGTGGACGCATTTAGCAGCTCAAATACATGCTGTAACTGTTACTCACAGGAAGAATGTGGACACATTATCTTCATAGGTTTTAAGCGTGTCCATGCACGCCTCCTGAAACTACTAATTCTCTGGAAGTGTTTTGTAACAGAGAAATCATCTTTGCTGGAGAACTCAATATTATCCTGCAAAAGATCTTCTGTTTTAATTGCGTGGACTTTACAGAAAATATGATAATGAATATACAGTTACAGAATACCCAAATATTTAAAGTTATGTAACTCCAAAAATGACCTAATTACCTGTTATACTTAAAAATAAAACTCAAATAATACCTAAAAGATACAGAAACATACACTACCAGCAAGATTTGTAATGTTTTTCTAAAAAAAAAAAGTCTCTTTTCTGCTCACCAAGCCTGCATTTATTTGATCCAAAGTACAGCAAAAACATTATTTTTTAGTATTTTACTATTTAAAATAACTGTTTTCTATTTTTAAAATATAATTTATTTCTGATTTCAAAGCAGAATTTTTTGCATCATTACTCCAGTCACATGATCCTTCAGAAATCATTCTAATATTCTGATTTGCTGCTCAAAAAGCATTTATTATTATTATTATTATTATTATTATTATTATTATTATTATTATTATTATTATTATGTTGAAATACAGCTGAGTAGAATATTGTCAGGTTTCTTTGATGAATAGAATGCTCAGAAGAACAGCATTTATCTGAAATTGAAATATTTGGTAACATTATAAATGTCTTTAACATCACTTTTGATCAATTTAAAGCATCCTTGCTAAATAAAAGTATTCATTTCTATAATTTCAGACAAATGCTGATCTTTGGATCGTTTTATTCATCAAAGAAACCTGAAAAAATGTACTTAACTGTTTAAAATATTGATAATAATAATAGCATATTATAATGAATTCTGAAGGATTGTGTGACACTGAAGTCTGGAGTAATGATGCTGAAAATTTGGCTTTAATCACAGGAATAAATTTCATTTTAAAATATATTCAAATAGAAAACAGTTAGTTTAAATAGTATTTTTTTTTTTTTTTTTTTTACTGTTTTTGCCGTACTTTGGATCAAATAAATGCAGGCTTGGTAAGCATAGGAGACTTTTTTTAATGTTCAAAAACTTTTGATTGGTAGTGTATATCCTATTGGAATTCAGAATTTCGAATTTGTTTGATGATAAGGTTTTAAAAGCCTGTGAGAAGCTCTACAATATGATAATATATTAAAATTAATGTCCCAATCAAACGTGTCCAAATGTTGTTGTTTTTTTTTCGTTTAATTGGGCAAAACTAACAAAACCAGAACTGAATCTCTTAGTTGAAAAGACTCTCCTAAAAGTGAAAAAAACAGAGTCATAGTATATGGATTATAAAATAAGAAATATACATTTTTATTCAGCAAGGACGCACTGACCTGATCAAAAGTAAAATTAAATACATTTTATAATGTTACAACAGATTTCTATTTCGAATAAATGCTGTTCTTCTGAACTTTCTATTATCACCGTTTCCCAAAAAAATTGTATAACACAAAAAAACATTTAATATTGATAATAAAAAGTGATTCTTGAGTATCAAATCTGCATATTAGAATGATTTCTTAAGGATAATGCTACACTGAAGACTACTAAAAATAAAAGAATCAGTAAAAAAAAAAATATGGTTTCAAAATATTTTCAGCTAGAAAGTTCAGTAAAATTGCAATGTTTCACAATATTAGTGGTGGGTTTTTTTTCAAGATTTTTGTTTTGTTTTTCAAATAAATGCAGCTTTAGTGATCATAAGAGACTTTAAAAACATTTTTTTTAAATCATACTGACACAAATATTTCAACAGTAGTGAATTTATCATGTTTGTCATGTAACGCTTGTATGCTCAGGATGCTGGCAGTGTCAATAGTGTTTCTTTACGTAAGCCTTTTCAGGTTCATTGGGGAATGTTAAATGCCTTGTTTACTTGAAGCAACAGGGTTTGACTCACATTGTTTTTTGATGATCCAGCTTTATCTAGCACATCTCAAACTATGAGTACTTATCACACGCACACAAGTGCAGATCCATGACTGAACAGACAATTGAGCAATAGGTCACAGGAGGACAGAGAGCAGGAGGAGACAAGGGAAGAGAAAGGGCCAGTTTGCAACACATACGGCCCTAATGGACACTGCATGCTTTCTCCACTCCAACAAGCGAACAATAGCTTTGTTGGAGGCGTCAGGAGAAGGCACAATAACTGCATTATTGTCCTTGACTTGACCTTGTGTATTAGAAGAAGAGCAAGAATGCATTTCTGTGGGAGAGGAAATCACAGATGACAGGGCAAGAGCTTCCGATTTTGGGCTCACATTACACATTTTCACACACTTAGAGAAAACCTGAAGAAAGAGAAGAGGAATGATGCTTTTTTGAAATTCAATAGACTAGCAGACAATGTCCATAGACAGACCTGTTATTGGAAAGTATGAATCTGTAAGGCTTGAATAAAATTTAAAACCAAAATAAAAAAACTGCAAGAAGAACAACAAAGTGACGGTAAGGCAACATCTTTTTGCTCGCCCTACTGTATATCAAGGCTTTATGTCTTCAGGCTAGTTTTGTCTTTACACGTTTATGGATCTACAAATGATTCGCTTACTATATTCAGCTGGTAATATTTTGAGAAATAATCATTACATTGTAAGCAATGTACACTACCACTCAAAAGTTTGGGATCAGTAAGACATCAGTAATGTTTTTAAAGGCGAGACACTGCAGTTTAATAGGGTAAAAAAAATTAACTAATAGTTATGACCTTACTTACCCAGTTGATTGATTACTTTGATAGTTGCAAACATTTTTTGTAATACAAGTTTTCTAAAATGTTATGTTTAAATATGCAAATGAGGCATTATTTAATGAAATGTGTTCATTTGCATACATTTCTAGCACAAAAATCTAAACACTGGATGAGGTCAGTTTCGAATTTCTTGTTTCATTTTTTTGACATATTAGAGTCAAAAGTTTTTAAAGAGGGGATTTGGGGTATCTCATTTTGTCACTCCATAATTCAGAAAAAAAACAAATAAAATAAAATAAATTAAATGTATAAAATCAAGCAAATGATATATAAACAAATCCTTCTGTAAAAACCTTCAGGATATAGACAGGATTAAAAATGTAAAGTTTGGTATGTGTAAGTGCTACTGAAGTAGAGATTTATGGCTCAGTGTAGGAGAAAAAACTAATTTTGAGAAAACAGCCTTTAAAATATGTATTGTAATTGAAACCTATTGACACAAATAGATAAAGTGCTATAAAAGAAACACTTAACAGTGTCTTTCGGATGTTTTCTTTCCACTAGTCCAAACAAAAAAAAAACACTTTATGAAAAACCAAAAAGCCCAAAATTTTAAATTTGACAGGTGCATGAAAAAAAAGCATTTTTGCCTGCAATGTCTCCCCTTAAAGAAGTATCTTATGTTCATCGAGGCTGCATTTATTTGATCAAAAATACTGAAAAAAAACAGTAATATTGCAAAATGTTATTACAATGTAAAATAATGTTTTTTTTTATTTTAATATACTTTAAAATACAATTTATTCCTGTGATGCAAAGCAGAGTTTTCATCAGCTGTTAAACCAGTCTTAAAGGAACACTCCACTTTTTTTGGAAATAGGCTCATTCTCCAACTCCCCCCCGAGTTAATAAGTTGAGTTTTACCGTTTTGAAATCCATTCAGCCGTTCTCCTGTTCTGGCGATATCACTTTTAGCATAGCTTAGCATAGATCATTGAATCCTATTAGACCAATAGCATCACGTTCAAAAATGACCAACGAGTTTCGATATTTGTCCTATTTAAAACTTGACTCTTTTGTATTTATATTGTGTACTAATACAGGCAAAAAATGTAAAGCTGCGATTTTCTAGGCCGATAAGAGTAGGAACTACACTTCCATTCTGGCGTAATAGTCAAGGAAGTTTGCTGCCGTAACATGGCCGAAGCAGGCGCAGTAATATCACGCAGCACATGTGCAAATGCTAACCTCGCTGGGAACTAATTTCAGGCGCTGCGAGATATTACTGCTCCTGCTTCGGCCTTATTACGGCAGCAAACTTGACTATTACGCCGGAATGGGAGTGTAGCTCCTAATCTTATCAGCCTAGAAAATCGCACCTTTACATTTTCCGCCGGTATTAGTACATGATATAACTACAGAAGAGTCAAGTTTTAAATAGGACAAATATGGAAACTCGTTGGTCATTTTTGAACGCAATGATATTGGTCTAATAGGATTCAATGATCTATGCTAAGCTATGCTAAAAGTGATATCGCCAGAACAGGAGAACGGCTGAATGGATTTCAAAACGGTAAAACTCAACTTATTAACTCGGGGGGAGTTGGAGAATGAGCCTATTTCCAAAAAAAATGGAGTGTTCCTTTAAGTGTCACATGATCCTTCAGAAATCATTCTAATATGCTGATTTATTATTAGAATTATCAATGTTGAAAACGGTTGTGCTGCCAAATATTTGTTTTGGAACCTGTGATTCTCTTTTTCAGGATTCTTTGATGAGTAACAAATGTTAGTAACAAATGTTAGAGTCTTTTCTAACAATGTCAATCTATGCAATCACTTTTTATTAATTTAACACATCCTTGGTGAATAAAAGTATTCATTTCTTATATAAAAGAAAGAATAAAAATTCACTGACCCCAAACTTTCGAACAGTAGTGTATATTGTTAGAAAACCTTTCCATTTTTAATAAATGCCATTTTTAACCTTTTTTTCATCGAAGAATCCCGAGTATCACAGGTTCCAAAAAATATTAAGCAGCACAACTGTTTTCAACATTAATAATAAATTAGCATAATCAGCATATTGGAATGAGTTCTGAAGGATTATGTGACACTGAAGACTGAAGTAATGATGCTGAAAATGTAGCTTTGTGTCACAGGAATAAATTACATTTTAAAATATATTCACATAAAAAAGTTATTTTAAATTAAAATAATATTTCACAATATTATTGTGTATATTTGAGCGGTAGTGTATACTTGAATGAATTATGTTTATAATACAAAGGGTCAAAATAATACAATATATCTTAATAACAAAGATGCATTGCATATGTACTGTACATGAAAAAAATGTTATTAGGGTGGCAAATATTATTGCTACACTGGCGGTTTCACTGAAGTCTATACTTTCCTGTCTGTAGACTAAATCTTTTTTTTTCCACTAAAGAAGTGCTTCTGTGGTAAGCCTACACTTTCCTGTTCGTAGACTGAAGCTTTCTTAATGTTAGTTTTAGTTTCAGCGTTAAGAAAAGAGAAGGAGGCCTTCATGTCAGTCATGGAACATTAGATAAAGTTGAATTTCAATTAGTTGTTGATTTGCACAAAATGATTTGCATTTTATATTTACATAACACATGAATTTGGAAGAAGCTAATGCAAACTCAGACTGTGCTTGAATCATGTGCTCAGCGGTGTAAGATAACAGACCTGCTTAGCCACCTTGCTCAGGAGGTTTACCCATCAATATTTACCTCGTTGTTTGTCTGGATGATTCATTTGAAAGTTTCTGACTTGCAAATGTTAAGGAGGCAAGACTTTCAAGAACACACAAGTAAATATATTTCTCCAGAGTGGTCCATTTATATAGGTCACTTTTTTGGAGCAGATAAATAAGGCCATTAGACACTCATACGTGATGCTTCTGTATGGAGTTTGAGTATCATTACGTCACGGTACGTCTGTACATTTCCTGCATTCTTTTGACACTCTCAGGGGCGTGTCCAAGCAAGTTACTAATCTGTTATACCTCTGTGTCATTTCCTGAAAGTGCATGTGTGGAGCCCTGAACCACACTTCAACAGAACTATAAAACTCTGCTTAACCAAACGATCCTGTTTCAGTTGTTCTGTACACCGACAATGGCCAGAAGACATCTGATGTTGTGGATCTTGACTCTGTGTGTTTCACTTGATCCCACAGGTAAGATACTGGATACACCAGTGCCTCTGCTTCACAATGACTGATTAACTTATCTCTGCACTGCTGTGGACTCTTCAGCTGTAATGCTGCACTGCGCTAACAAAGTCTAAGAGTTCATGCGATAGTGTCTGATTTTAGAATTATACAGTAGTCAACGTTTGAAGTGGATCAAAACCTTTCAAATATGTCCTGAAACAAAAACAATTTAACTGTTTTGATCCACTTTAAATGTTGACTACTGTAGAACTTGCACTTAAAAAAAAAAGTGTTATTTTTAATTGTAAAGATTTGCAAAGTGTATAGAATGCAATATTTGTTATGCATGATTTATATCTTTACACACTCTAAAAGGTGCTGGGTTAAAAACAATCCAGCACCAGGTGAAATATGGACAAACCCAGCAATTTGGTTGAATGATTAACCAAGCCTTCTTTGTAGTTTTATTCAACTCGATTATTGCTTAATTACTATATTTCTTGCTTAAACTGAAGCCAAAATAGGTTGGAAGTCAACATTTATTAATAAGCTGAATGAATAATAATTAAATACTAAACTTTTTTTAATTGCTTACTAATAAATGTTCACCTTTTGATTATTGCTGATGCCTCTATAGTAACTGTGTCTAATTTTTAATTTACAACCTATTTTATTTTTATTTTAACCAAGCCATATAGTAACTTTTAAATAATAGTTGAGATAAATAAAACTACCTAGAAGATTGGGTTAAACAAAACCAGTTGCTGGGTTTGTCCATATTTCACCCACCGCTGGGTTGACATGTTTGTATAACGAAAGTATTGTTTATATTGTTTAATGGTTTAAATATTTTTATTAGTAGTAATTTTAGCAGACATTCATACTTTCAAAAGAAAATGTAAAAAAAAAGAAAATGTAAAAAAACAAAAAAAAACAATAGTTGTTTATATTATTTTTTTTAAAACTATGTTGAATTTTTATTTATATAATGTTTATATAAAAATATAATTATATAATAATTTATATAAGATAATTTTATGTAAGCAGTTTTATATAATTTCAAAACATCATTGGATATTTTCAATAATATTCCCTAAAGAAACAGTCAGAGTAGTTAATTCATATAAAATCACTGTATTACACTTAAATATAATGAAACATAATCGAACGCATACCAGAATAGTATAGTAAATAGGAATAATACTAAAAAAGGCATGGGTCACAGCAAAATCCATATTAATTCAGTACTTAACTACAATATAAAGTGTTATCAATTCATTTGTTTGTTTTTAAATCTCCCTGTCACTTTTTGATCAATAGCATTGTGCATATAATAGAGACAGCAAGAGTGGTCTCTGGGGCGTTATCTTTAAAAAAAGTACACCTTTGTACCTTATTTACCCTTTAAAGGTGCCTTTAAGTAAGTACATAATATGTATTTTTAACTAAAAGTTACATACTACTACTTAAAATGTACATATTAGTACAGTAAATACTTGTACCTTTTGAAAAGGTACCGCCCCAGTGACAGCTATTCTACCTTTTGTACTAAGAATATATTTTCCAAGAGTGCAGTTAAGTACCTAAGGCTCAATAACAAAAGCACATGCTTTGATTCATGCATTTGCTTTGTAACATATATGAGACAGACTGTTATTGCTGATGTTAATGCTACGCCCTAAAAAAAGGTCGCATTCTTATCTATTCTATGCAGAGTCTGTAAAATGCTGAAAAGGAGAACTAAATTTAAAAAATACCACTATACTAAAATAATACAATATATCATAATAGCAAAGTCAGATGCATTTAAAATGTTATGTAAATCTTATTTGAGTGGCAAACATCAACAAATAAGGACAGATTTTATTGCATTGAAATAAATATGCTTTATAAAAAAAAAATAAAGATCTACCGATTTTGCTCATATCTTCAGATAACTAACCCTAGATCGTTGTAAAGGTGCATAAGAAAATTGAAAAATTGAACCTAATCCGATTTTATTTATGATAACGAAGGTTTTGGATCCAGTGTGTAAATGTGGTTGACACAACATGAGGATCTTAAATTTGTTGGCAGATCAAGATCAAGTTTACACTTGTGCAATCACCAATATATTTGGATCAGTTGGAATAGTTCTGACATATAAAAGTCTACATCTACAGGCTATATTCCAAAACCTCATTACTGTATGTTTGCTTTATGACTACTCTGTGATTCAGTGTCTATAATTCCCTCTGTTTGTCAATCTGCTATAGTTGGTCACACTCCTAAACTAGATGGAAAAAAGGTTTATGAGATTGTTCGACCAATCAGATTACATGCGCTACAAAAAAGAGATTTAAAGGTGAGTTCTCATCTACTCACTTCTTAATGTCATTTGTAATATTTTAAATAAACTAAACCACTTCATTCCCTGCAGTCAAGACCTGAAACAGTGAAATACGGCATGACGCTGGGCGGAAGAGACATTGAAATGCATCTCCAAAAAAATGAGTAAGCCTGTCTCGGAGTTACTCCTTTGTCGTCATTTTTGTACATCTTGTGATATTTAAAATCTGCACGCTGCAATTTGGAAAAGTTCCTCAATGATTTGCCCATATTAGTGACTTTTTTGTGACTAAAATGTGTGTTGGTCAACAGTGGCTTATTGACTAAAGGCTATAGCGAGACCTACTACACTAAAGATGGGATGCTTGTCACAACCACACCTAAGGATCTGGTATGCTATAACCTGTATGACTAACATATGACATATGCGACCCTGAACCACAAAACCAGTCTTAAGTAGCACAAGTGTATTTGTAGCAATAGCTAAAAGTACATTGTATGGATCAAAATTATCGATTTCATGCCAAAAATCATTGGAATATTAGGTTAAGATCATGTTCCATGAAGATATTTTGTAAATTTCCTACAGCTAATATATCAAAACTTAATTATTGATTAGTAATATGCATTGTTAAGAACTTTATAGGTGATTTTCTCAATATTTTAATTCCAGATTTTCAAATAGTTGTATCTCCAAATACAAGCCAAATATTGCCCTAATAAACCATACATCAATGGAAAGCATATTTATTCAATTATTTCAAAGAATTGACCCTCATGGTTCTGTGGTCCAGGGTCACATATATAACATACGGTTACAAATTACAAATTAATCCGCTATAAATCATTACTGTGATATAATCCATAGAGTGAGAGATGCATTTAATACCCTTCTTCTTCTTCCACAGGACTTTTGCTATTATCATGGGAAAATAGTCAATGACACCGAGTCGTTGGTTAGCATGAGCACGTGCGATGGATTACGGTAACTATTGCTGCATACGGCAATGCCAGTGCATTGCCTCAAGCATGTTCTTTGCAATGAAAGGAAGTTACAGCATGACTTGCGATTTCTATTTAGACTAATGAGACACAAATTACACATGGTTTCCCAAGCACCCTTGATTAAGTCACCTTTCATGCCAATTGCTTTGCTTTCACCAGGCTCTCTGTCTAAGCAAGCCAACTTGTCTTCACAGAGGCTATTTCCAAACAGAAGAGCAGAAGTTTTTGATTGAGCCATTGTCTGAGGATGGTAACGGTGACCATGCTGTCTATAAGTTTGAAGATGTAAATGAAGAGACGCCTAGAGTGTGTGGAGTCACCAACACTACTTGGGACGTGAGCGAGGATGGCGCTCCTCCACGCATTCTCAAAAGCCGTTCTCGTTCCTCAGTAAGACTGTCCATTCATTTACTTTAGCATTACAAAAATCAGAAAAGCACAATATGGTTCAAGTTTCACCATGATTAACACATTCAGACTGGCTTGTCATGTGATTGTGGCTTGTCAGTGTTTTGCAATGTTAAGATGACAATCACGAATTGCAGAAGTTGAAATTGGTGCAATGTCCCAGATTAAACTAATACTGTACACACACAAAGTAGGGTAGATAATATTGTTTTCAAAATGATGTCACTGAATTGATTATTCTGTGGTCTGTTCTCTATTTTCCATCTGTTTGTTTCCTCTTGATCAGGGGCCAACTTTGTCCCAGCGACAAAAATACATCGAGTTGTTCCTTGTAGCAGACAACAGCGAAGTAAGAGAAACTTAATGTACAATGAAGCATGACAGATTTAAAAAGGATTACCAGATTAAGGAATCTTAGACATTATCAGATGATATCTGATGTTTTAACATAAAAAAAGTCACTGTGTTAGAGCAATGTAAGTGGGATTTCGTGCTGGTTCAGCATTGTCGTTTTTGTAGAATCAAACTATTTTTAAATGTCACAGTAAATTTAAAAACACTGATGCTAACAGTTTTCAGAAAGAATGTCGTAACACTAGTGTGACTAATGAGTAACAAAATGCTTTGACTTATACAATTTTCTGTTTTCCCACCAGTACAAGAAGATGGACAGCGATATCGGGAAGCTGAGAAAGAGGATATTTGAGATCATCAATTACATCAATAATGTGAGTCACTAATGATGTATATGCAATTCAAAAATTCCTGCATGGAAACATTTATGGTTCACGCAGGATATTACAACTAGGATCTGTGATAACCTGTGTGTGATAATCAAATCATATGACTAGATACAGAGCTATCTTGTGATTGATTAGTACTTTAGTTAAAACTATTTATAGAGACCAAGTATGTTTTTGTCGCACTAGTCTAGTAGTACTCCTAAAAACCTCTGATTTAAACTCCATTTAAAAGTTTGGAACATAATGGCGTAAAATGAGTAAAAAAAGATTTTGCATTTTTAGGCTGCAGATTTATCAAATTTGTGACAAGGTCAACGACATCCTTGCTTCCACTGAAGACAACAAGATGCAAATCATGTTAGATAACACGGCTCAAATTTTTCCATTAGCTCGCGAGTCAGTTTCATCCAAAAAGGGGGGCATGCAAAATACTAATGTTAAAACCTGTGAAGACTATCTTAGGTTACTCTATCGTAAGTCACTAACACTACCAGTATGATTTTTAAATGTCTGCTCATCAAGTCTGCATTTATTTGATCCGAAGTACAGCAAAACAGTACAATTTTGAAATATTTTTACTTTAAAATAAATGTTTTATATTCGAATACATTTTAAAATGTAATTTATGCCTGTCAATCATTACTCTAGTCACATTATCCTTCAGAAATCATTTTAATATTCTGATTTGCTGATCAAAAACATTTATTATTTGTATTATTATTATTATTATTATTATCATTTCGAAAACAGCGGAGTAGAATTTTTTCCGGTTTCTTTGATGAATAGAAAGTTCAGAAGAGCAGCGTTTATCTGAAATAGAAATCTTTTGTAACATTATAAATGTCTTTATTATCACTTCTGATTAATTTGAAGCATCCTTGCTAAATAAAAGTATTCATTTCTATAATTATTTAAAAAAAAATTATATATATACACTGATTTCAAGCTTTTGAATGGTATAGTGTATGTTAGAAAAGCATTTTTTATTTCAAATAAATGCAGATTTTAGGATCTTTCTATTCATCAAAGAATCCTGAAAACCTGTTTTAAATATGGATTATGTGACACTGAAGAGTGAAGTAATGATGCTGAAAATTAATCTTTGATCATAGGAATAAATGACATTTTAAAATATATTCAAATAAATAAATCATTTTAAATAGTAAAAATATTTCAAAATTGTACTGCTTTTGCTGTACTTTGGACCAAATAAATGCAGGTATGGTGAGCAGAAGAGACTTCTTTAAAAAACTGTGTTTGACTGGTAGTGTAGATGTACTAAATCTATCTCTCTTTTAAGTGTATAAAAGGTATTCAATCCGAAAAAAAAAAAAAGCTAATGGTTTCAGACTTTTGAATATATATGATTTTTCTCCTTAACTCTTTTTTTTTGACACAGGTGTATAAAGAAATCAACACATTTGTTGCTCTGACTGGATTTGAAGTCTGGAGTGATAGCAATAAAATAACAGTGTCTCCTATTGCTGGAAATACCTTGGACAGCTTTAGCAAGTGGAGAAACAGCGATCTCGTCCAAAGACAGAAGCACGACAATGCCCAACTGCTCAGGTCAGCTCACCTGTGGGGAAATACAATATTGTTAATCAGAACTTCTCCAATACTTCGTCTGCTTCAAGCCACAGTATTGTGTTCTACTTTAAAATGGTTTAGGAACTGAAATCGAAAGAAGACAGACCTTAACCACTAACTAAATGTAATCCTGTAAGAACTGGTTGAATTTGGACTACACATTGATTTTTTTTTTTTTTTTGTTCTTCTTTCAGCGCAGTCGACCTTGACGGAGCAACCGTGGGTCTAGCTTTCATTGGAACCCTGTGTGGAGGTCTTTCAACAGGGATTGTGCAGGTAATAAAAGCAGAAAGCCAGAATGGAGATGGTTTTATTAATTCATTTATCAAATGCAGTAACAAACAAATACATTTGCATGTTTTTACAAAAAACCTTGAAAAGAATAATTTCACTATATTGGAGAAAGAGCAAGTATTTTTCATAAAATCATCTTAGCCTTGACTGTGTTGTATTGCTTACTGTTGCAATGCCTTATTCTTTACTTCCTCCTAAAATGTTTTCATCAATGTTAAGGCTAACTGACTTTTCCTCTTCTAAGGATCACAACTCTAAGGCTATAGCAGTGGGGGCTACTATGGCCCATGAGATGGGGCACAATCTGGGCATGAGTCACGACACCAGCAGCTGTGTCTGTTCTGATGGCACCTGTATTATGACAGCAGCTCTCAGGTACATACTGTACATAATTGTCAAACTTTTTTGTGTTTTTTTAACAACAAATCTGCTATTTGTACTGTAACGTTTTATTCTGAAGTTTACTGAGCCTAAAACAAACAGTCTGAACAAATTTCAATGCTCCACGTCTCTGCAGCTATTTCATCCCTCAACACTTCAGCAGCTGCAGTACTAACAGCTATGAAGACTTCCTGAACTACAAAAACCCAGAATGTCTTATGAATATGCCTAAACAAACAGAACTGATCCCACCACCTGTTTGTGGAAATGGATTTGTGGAGAAAGGAGAAGAATGTGACTGTGGAACAGCGCAGGTAAGCAGAATAGGTTTTCCTAAATGAGACAATTCAATAGAGCGTTTTCACGACGCGTCATCAATCGGCTATACAGGCAGCACGGAACGTAAACAATGCCACTGAACTGAACTTGCATATTTAGCTGATTATTGCTGCCAAAAATGGTCAATTGTCACTTTTTGGGCTGTACTAATCGGTCGTACTGTGAAAAACATTTGGAGTACTATAGACTCCCAAAAGTTATAAAAAATCTAGGAGAAGAGTGCAAAAAATGTTTGAATTAATTAATACTGCTCGTAGGGCTGGGCGATATGGCAAAAAGCTAATCTCGATAATTTTTTCCCATATTGAACGATGACGATATATATTTCGATATAAGCTGTTGATGTTGCCAGCTTTAAAATAGTATCCCAATAATGACTAAAGCCACAAAAATTAAAGGATTCATTAAATTACATTTTTAAGTATAGTTTATTAACAAAAGCAGATTACAGATTTGGCCTTAAAAATTAAAATAACTTACTAAAATAAATGAAAAAAGTTGTTAAAGTTGTGACAGAGTATGGTAAATGAGAGTAAATGTACAAAATGTGAACATAAAATTATTGTAAAAACATTATTTGTAACACATTTATTTATTTATTATTTATTATTATAAACACAATTGTTTATTTTCTCTATTATAGGTTGAGCTATTTAAATTAGAGGCAACCACTGCATTTTGAAACAATCTACGGTATAAATATCAAAAAATTACGACACAGCTCTTTCTTAATCGTATTAAGTGCAGACAATTCAGCCATAATCAAAGTAGGCTACTCTCTCATTATTCAAAGTGCAAATAGAGACGGAATATTTCAAGCATGATACAGAGCTATAGACATACACAACCTATTATAGTCTACATGCAGATAACAGCCTAGATATGTCATGTAGCCTAATTTGCTCGCATTGGAGTCACTCTCTAAACAAGGGGGATTTAAATTGCTTTTGAATGCGCGTGCGTTTTTTGCTTTCGGTTTCAGTTTTAACAATCGACTTTTCAGATAGTCAAACCACTTACGGAATTCGTGCTAACTTTTTTGTCGACAACTTCAACATCTTTGGATAATAATTCGAGGTTAGTTTCTCTTTCGTCGCTGCTTCCACTCTCTCTTTTTTTGTCGTCCTGGTGCAAGTTTGCTTCGCAAAGTGCTGTAGAAAATGAACTTTGTACTTTGACGTGCACACGCACGCTGCACGCTGATTGGCCGCTGTCGCATATTTCTGCTGTATGATTGGCTCTTAGATTAATCCATATCGAGCAAAAAATGTCTATAGCTTATCATCGTTATTAACATAAATTTTATCGTGATTCGATATGATATCGTTTATCGGCCCAGCCCTAATTGCTCGTATGTATTTTTACCACCTATTCATTTTAGTTTGTCAAAATATTGTGCCCTTTCCTGCTCACTAAGTCCTTTTTTATATGATTTAGCAGTTTCCACATGTTTTTCCATGGTATAGACAGCATAACTTCGCAGAACAACGTATTCAGTACATTAACCATGCAATCCATGCTGTTGTTTACATCCAACACTCTTAAAAATAAAGGTGCTTCACAATGTCACAGAAGAACCTTTTTTCTAAATGGTTTTCTTTTCTAAAGAATCTTTAACATCTGAAGAACCTTTCTGTTTCACAAAAGGTTCTTTGTGGCAAAAAAAGGTTCTTCAGATTATAAAAAAAGGTAAGAAAGAGATGGTTCTTTAAACAACCTTTGACTAAATAGTTCTTTGTGGAACCAAAATGGTTCTTCTTTGGCATCGCTATTGAGGAACCTTTTAAAACAACTTTATTTTTAAGAGTCAAGTATCGCCAATATGGCCGCTTATTAATGATATTTTAAGTACTAGTTCTGAGAATGAATGAAAAAACAAGCCAAAAATGTATGCAGCCCTTTCTGATTGTATCCATTCAAAATGTGACGGAATTTTTAAATCACCAAACGTAAATGTATTTACTTAACTTGCTTAAAAACTAAAACTAAAACAAAACACCATTAGAAAGTGCTGTGGCAAGTAAAGACACTAAAAATGAAATTAAATGCATGACTTTATTCCTCACCAAAGATGGTAATTTCACTAGATGTGCTCAACAAGTCACGTCCAGATACTATTAGAAGCAAGAAAAGGCCAAGAAGGCATGTACAGACAATCCTCGACAGGAATGTTTTCCTGTATACTCTACATTTGAGAACGAATCACCAAAGTAGTGTTCTGTTTGGTGTTTGTTGTGCTTATGGAAGCTTATGAGATGGGATTGCCTTGCAATCTCTCATTTATCCTAATTATTTTAGCACGCTCCCTGCAGTGAGCAAAATAAAAGATGGAATGCATGTAATATTACTGCAGATTTGTTTTTGCATGCACTACATTAGTCATCTCCTTGTTTTGGCCTGACATTGTGAAGGGTGGACTGCATACTTATACTGGTTGTTCATTCATTCATTGTTTGACAATTAAATTATTTTCTCAGAACTAGTGCTTAAAAATACAACTGATTTTGTGCCCAGAACATACACACCTACTATGCTAAGATATCTTGACATACTCATTGTCTTTATTTCACAACTTGTGTTTTTAAATAGGAGTGTACAAACCCATGCTGCAACGCCACCACCTGCAAAATGACAGAAGGCTCACAATGTGCAACAGGGGAATGTTGTGGTGATTGTAAGGTAAGATTTGAAGTGTTTCAGAGAGGCATTTTTCTGTAACATTCATCAAATGGTGACAGCTGCGGTACTAGTCTACATTTTAACAACTTTTAAACTGGTAAAGCCAGTTAAGATTTAGCTACATGTTAAGCTGAATCTTCATCACTAATAAATTAAAATCGCGTTAGTGATCAGTCCAGGTGCCGCTAAATCACTGCCGTTGTTTGTATAAACAGAATATGTGCGCCTTAAGGTCTCTGTTTTTCTTTGGAGTACTACTTAAGGTTAAAAGTGAACTGCAAGTGATTCTAGATTTACCGCACTGCGCTGAAACAGCGTCTCAAAGTTGCTTCATAGTGGTTTTGAAATCTGCTCTGCTGCAGCAAGCAGTGCACTGGAGTAAAGTGAATTGAGGGGAGTTCCCGCTCATTAATAATGATTAGAATAAAATGACGCTTCTGTTCTCCGCGGGTTTTCTTACCAATCACATCTCACACTTTTTAAACCGAACATATCGCCCTTAATGTGAAAAGAAACACATTCAAAATAATGTGTCATTGTTTTCAATAATTTGAAACCGATATGTCAACATCTCAAAAAAAAAAGTTTTCTCTGATCCATGCTTGAAAAGCAATAAAAACCATCACAAAATGTGTAATTGTTTTACTGGTTAATAGTAATTGTATTGGTTTTAAAGAGGGACCGAATTTTTTAGGTTAGCTTATAATGTTAGTGTGATTTTACATAAACAAAAAACATAATTTAGAACTAATAGGCTAATTTCTATCCTGTTTTTATCCACCGTTTTCTTCCTGAGTGAGCGCGGCCATTTGTAATTTTTATGGGTCTGGCTTCCGTTTTTTTTTAGCTGTACAAAACAGCTCATTTTGCTGCTTGATTTTGCAAACTGGTGTGTCTTCTTACCATATTATTGTAATGTATTACAGTTGCAATCAAAATTATTCCACCCCCAGAGACTGCAGTACTTTACAAATACAGGCTTTTCTGAAAATCCAGGACTATAAAATTGCATCTACAACAGTTTACTGGCATATTAAAAGTGATAATGTCAATATATAATGTAATGTTTTTGAGTTATACAATTTTTTTGTAACACAGCTATGTCATAATTATTCAACCATTATTCAACACTGCCATTTTAAGTTACTTGTTTTTTATGGCAGGGAACAAAAAACACAGTTAAGGCTTTAGAAACTCTATTTAAAAAACAGAATTAGCTTGGGGTGGTATACATACATTTAGCCCATGCATGCGCATGTGTCAACAGAGCTCTCACATAAGCTATAGAGAAGAAATTGTTTTATTATATTTGAAAGTCCAAGGCTACTCAAAGACATTAAAAGTTTGTAGAGACACAGCTGGCAGCTTTATTCCTTAGTTTAAAGTGTGTTGTACTAGAAAACCTGGTTTTGAACAAAAAAGCACAATATCATAAAATGTTTGATTCGAGCAACTAAGAAAAACCTGCAATGTACAGTCAAAGACTTGCAAGATGACCTGACGAAAGGAGGAGAAACATTTCAATGCAGAGTATAAGATGAACACAAGACAAGCATGGGTTTTATGTTGGTGCATCTTGCCAAATACCACTCTTGACCAAGAAAAACAAAAAGGCAGACTTGAACATGCTCAAATTTATTTTCGACGAATGTTTTATGGAGTGACGTGACCAAACTGGAACGTTTGGACCCATGGATCAGCAGTACGTCTAGTGCAAAAAAAGGCAAAGCTTGCAAACAAAAGAACACTATCTCCATTATCAAACATGGAGGTGGGCCAGTCCTGTTACGAGGTTGTTTTACTGTAGCAGGAAGTGGAAAACATGACTGCATGAAGGATATCATAAATTCTTTGAAATATCAGGCTATTTTGGGGGAAATGTGATGCCTTTGGTGCCAAGACTGCGATAGAGAGGCGACAGAAGCTTTTAAACACTTCCAAGCAGCGTTTTTAGGTGGTTTTAAAAGAACCATATTTTACTTTTGGAGGTTAAGTCATTTTGAACATGAACGTTTAGAGCGAATTCAATTTTTTTTTGTCTTTATTCATCAACTTACATTCTCAGAAACTTTCTAAAGTAATGTACTAATGCCTTTGTTGAATTCTTTTCACAAAATTGTATTCTCTGCAGCAAAATGTCTTGCAGGTCAAGGGGGTTGAATAATTTTGATTGCAACAGTATATTAATTATGAGCACACTGGTTTGTAGTGCAGATAGTTTTACCATTTACTGCACATTGTTATTCTTCTTGTTATATCCCTACAGAGGCTAATGAACCTTAAGTCTCACCTATAGGCTTACTTCCCCTTCAGAAATTAAGGTGGATAGGCAGGGTGCAAGAAAACACTCAATGCTTTGACTGGCTAACAGTTTCCTTATTAAAACAACAGATGGCCGCTACTCTGAAAACAACATGGGTCATTTTGGGTTAAAAAACTCACACTTATGTATTGCGACCAGTGTTGGGGGTCA
Organism: Garra rufa; assembly: GCF_049309525.1. Lineage (NCBI taxonomy): Eukaryota > Metazoa > Chordata > Actinopteri > Cypriniformes > Cyprinidae > Garra > Garra rufa. The sequence goes on along the minus strand of NC_133365.1, from coordinate 36,580,882 downwards.
CTTTGGCGCCAGTTGCTTTGTTTTCCCATTTATTGACTGACAGCTCTTCTTTCCTCATGTTGAGAGAAATCAGGAGTTCAGTATTCTGTATTCCTAAAAATGAATAAGGCAGTGAAATGCAAACTCAAAATGACACAAACCTTCAATAATTAAATGTTAAATAACACCAAATTTCTTTTATCCAATTTTATTAACCACATAATTAGTTACTTTTTCAAGGAGTAACACAATATTGTAATGCATTACTTTTAAAACGAACTTTCTCCTACACTGATTGCGACAAAGCAACAGCACTCACTAGATGCGTTGTTAGGATCAGAAGGAAGGCAATCCAAAGACTATTTTTCACAACTTACCTTATGACATCTGTATGGTTCTGTTGATGGAGTTGTCCTGTGTTTGCGTCTCTCTAGTATTTCCTTTCCCACTACAATCACGTATCGCTGGGCGGGGCTAAATAGGCAGCGCTGTATAAGCAGGTGTTGATCTACTCCTGCAGAGGCAGGCTTTCGCCTCATAAATCGCACATTGCACAAAATGAGTCATTTTCTGAGCTCGGCTTCAATAAAGCTGTTTTTAAACTAACAAGAAAGTTTTGAGTTCTGAAACTCACAGAATGTTTTTATAGTATAGTGATTTCTCAGTTCATGACCCCTTTAATGGAAACTGTGGTCCATGGGTCTCTGCTGGTAATTTATCGCCTTCCATTGGTGGCTTGTCCCAAAACACACTACAGGAAACCATTTTTAATGGTTTTAATGGTTAACAGTTGATGGTTTGGGCTGTGTGTAGTGGAAACCATTAGGTTTCATTAATATATAGGCTACTGGTAACTACCAACAAGCTTCTAATATCTAAAGTATACACATGTTTTTCTTCTTCCCCATTAGATCCTGTCACCTGGACATGTGTGTCGTCGTAAAAATGATGAATGTGATTTGCCCGAGACATGTACTGGAAATTCAGCGGAGTGTCCTGAAGACGTCTTTACAGTCAATGGACTCCCTTGCAAGAATGGGAAAGGCTATTGCTACAATGGCCAGTGCCCACAGAGAGAGGAGCAGTGCTTTAAAATGTGGGGTCCAAGTGAGTACAATATTGTTGCAACACAATAAAAAATAATCAGTGTTGAGCATCATTATGACTGCGCTATTTTTTCTTTTTCATTAATTAAAATAAATAAAGCTGCTGTGGTGGCTCGAGAATATTGCTACAACCAGAACACAAGAGCGGAATACTTCGCCTACTGCAAACGCAATGGAAATACATATATTGCATGCCAAAAACAGTAAGATTTTACATCCGTCTCTTCATTCGTTAATCCCTTCACATATCATACTGTTCAATTACTATTTTTGTCTCATCTGATCAAACACCGGCCTTATCTGTCTATCTGCAGAGATGTGATGTGTGGGAAACTGTTTTGTGAAAATGGCAATGATAGCCCCAATTACGGACGGCTGGTAAAATTCAACTCATGTAAAGCCACATTCTACAGCGATCCTGAAAAGGATTATGGCCAAGTTGACACTGGCACCAAATGTGGGGATGACATGGTAAGACTGATCTCTAGATACATGCCAGTTATAGGCTACACAACATTCTTTGTAGTTCAATAACAACTATATAGGTTTACTACAGTTGTGACATTCAAGTTATTTTAAGCATCAGTAAGCATACAATTTGCCACTCATGATGTGTTTGTTTTCTCAGGTTTGTAACCAGAATGAGTGCGTTGACCTAGAGACTGCTTACAAAGCAACAAACTGTTCAGCCAAGTGCAAAGGCCATGCGGTATGACCCAAAATATCCCTTTCTCAAACATTAACTTCCTGTTTCTTCATAAAATGAAAAAAAAAATTATCTAAACCAATGCTTTATTTCAAAAAGGTCATTTGTTTTTGACTATTTTAAGTCTTTCACAAGTTATACCATACATCAGAAGGTCGAAGAATTAATTTAAGTTTATATGTTACAGGTTTGTGACCATAGAAAAGAGTGCAGATGTGAACTTGGATGGCTGCCACCAAATTGTGACGTACCAGTAGAAATTACTGGTTTGTCTGATGGTAATACCGCAGATACTGCACTCAAAATATGCTTGTTCTATTGAGGATCATGAATGAGATTTTTTTGCATCTTTGGATTTCTAGGTGTAAAAATATCCGTTGGTGTGGTTGTCAGTATCCTGATTGCGATAATTCTACTTGGACTGGCCATCTTCTTTTACAAGCGCAGAAAGGGCACATCACCTTCATTCGGGTAAGAGTACAGGACAAAAACACTTAAACACTTTGGAAAGTCAAAAAAATCGACTGTATTTAATGCTGCTGTTTTCTTAATAGCCATCCAAGGCTGCATAAAGTTACTGTAGTAGACATCCCTGACAACAGCGATCAGCCGACACCAAATCCGAAGCCATCTACGGTAACTTGCAGTCACATCTGACCTAATTTAATCATCTCATTTAAACGTAATCTATACCCAATGAATGGTGAAAGCAAAATCATAATCACTTTGTGATCTCTTCTTTTTTCTTAGGTGATAAAGCCTACAGCACCTCCTCCACCTCCACCCACTTCAGTCAAACCCAGAGGTCCACAGAATGACTACATGAATGCACGCGAGGTAGCAAAGCTAATGCTATACAATGTGTAATGACTGATGTTTACATCACTATTTAAAGGAATGAAAATTCTGGCATCATTTACTCACGCTCATGCTGATTCAAATCAATAGAGGGTTTGCACTTTATTTTACGATTTGATCAGTTAAATAAGAACAAACACAAATGTTGTCTAGATTCTTGCTCCCCTGCTGAAAAAAAAACCTGCTAAGCTAGTTGGCTGGTTTTAGCTGGTCAGCAGACTGTTTTAGAGGGGTTTTGGCCACTTCCTTAGCTGGTCAGGCTGGGAGACCAGCTGGAACAACCAGCTAAAACCAGCCTGACCAGGCTGAGAGACCAGCTAAAACCAGCCAGTTTTAGCTGTTTTTTTTTTCAGCAGGGTCTGGAAATCCTGGTTCAGTTTGGCCAACCACAAACACCTTTTGTTCCTCAAACAGGTCTTTGCACTCTTCTCCCCTGGTTTTAGCTGGACTCCCAGCTGGGAACGTGGCCAAAACCTCTTTAAAAACCTCTTTTTTTCAGTCTGACCAATTAGTTCAGCCCAAAACATAATAATATTTGAGCATTTTAGCAGCAATAATCACCAAAATATGTGACCCTGGACCACAAAACCAGTCTTAAGTCGCTGGGGTATATTTGTAGCAATAGCCAAAAATACATTGTATGGGTCAAAATTATTGATTTTCTTTTATGCCAAAAATCATTAGGAAATTAAGTAAAGATCATGTTCCATGAAGATTTTTTGTAAAATTCCTACTGTAAACCTATCAAAATGTAATTTTTGATTCGTAATATGCATTGTTAAGAACTTAATTTGGACAACTTTAAAGGTGATTTTCTCAGTATTTTGATTTTTTTGCACCCTTAGATTCCAGATTTTCAAATAGATGTATCTCGGCCAAATATTGTCCTATCCTAACAAACCATACATCAATAGAAAGCTTATTTATTGAGCTTTCATATGATGTATATATCTCAGTTTTGTAAAATTTAACCTTATGACTGCTTTTGTGGTCCAGGGTCACATATGGAAGTTTTGTTCGGTTCAGTGGCATTGTTTACGTCCTGTGGCGCCAATATGGCCAATTGATGACATGTCCTGAAAACACTCTATTGTAAAACTATGTTGTTTTTTAGTTGGTCAGAACAAAACTGTCAATTTTAGTATGTTACTTACTTGTTCAGATGACATTTTCGGTGAAACTTTTTATTTTGGACATACTTCCAAGAGGTAGTATCTGTAATTCCTTAGTACACCTCAAAACATTAGATTCTGTCGCTCTGAGGAGCCGTGCAGATGCAAACCTAGTCTCAGCCTCAGACGTCACGCCCACGGAACGTTGGCGGCTAAACGTCTGATGCTTATGGTACACTTAACTGGAAACACTTCAGGAATGTCGAAGTCGTCATCCGATTAGTTGAATTTGACCGGATTTCCGGGAGCGTTTATTTTCGGTCCGCCGGGAAACAAAGCGCAGACTGATTTACTCGGCGTTTTGCTAAAAGGTGCTTATGCAGACGCCATTGTTGCTATACACTTTTGCGACGTTCGCGAACAAATTACTGACTTACTGCTTGTTCTCCATCTTCTTCGTTATCTTTCAATGCTGGTTATTTCACTGACTGACTTGTTGCACGCCAGTCTGTTGTTGTTGGGGTGTTTCCACGCACCGAAACGTGACGCTGAACGAAACGAACTGATTGGTTGTTTGACATGTCGATCAAACTGTCTTATGGGCAGGCCTTGGCCAATGAAAGCTGCCATGAATTCCAGACCTTCAGCCATCATTCTGAAGGTCTGGCTACGCGAGACTAATGCAAACCCAGTAATTCCGCAAATAACTGCAATTGCAGGTTTCAAACAGAGATGGCGACAAAGAGGCAAAACTTACAAACTGCAGCTTTAAATTATTGACTCAAAGTTTGCCTTAAAAATGTTGCTTAACAGCCTTGGTCACCATTCACTGTATTATGTGCTGCTGTAAAAACTAGGAAGAACTAAATAAATATGGAGAGAAGTTTAGGTATACGATACCTTTATGCTCCCAATCACTGAGCCTTAAAAAGATTATCTGACAAGGTTATGTTTATTCATTTAGCATACACATTTATTTAAATGAAGGAAATGAATGATTATAATTTCTTAAAAAATATTGAGAGCCTTGTTCATTCTTCCCCTCGCAGGCTCTCAGACCTCCTCCTCCTCCTCCTCCAAGGGTGTGATGTCTAGCACCTGCCAAACCTCAAGAAGCGGATCCAGCACTATGGAATGGTCAGTCCCTCCAGACCCTACAGAAGGGATTGCAAGTGTGTTCGGAGACTGAAGCTTTGTAAACTCTTCAAGAGAAGACAAGCCACATGCTTAGCATGAATATGAGACCAACACACTTAAATTCACTTGATGATTAACACATGATGAATTTAAAGTCATGTCTGTTTTAAACTGAAAATGCTTTTTTCAAATTTCACTTTAATTTATTTATTTGTACAGTCTGTTCCTGTAAAATTGAGCCTGCTCTTCTGTATAGTAATGACTTTTCATTTTCATGATTTTCAGTCAGCTAAACGAGCTATTTTATTGAAAGTTCACATTAGAAAGCTGATTTTCTAAAGTTTATAAAATGTCACACCCCCTTTGTTAGTCACTACCTCTCTTAGATGCGATTCTATTGTAGTTTTTCAATGCCGTGTCAACCATGTTGACATGTTCTTTTTTCTATGCTTAAAAATGCTTTAAAATTAACTTTTTTGTCGTTACTTTTTAGCTCTACGTTTACAAAAACACCGTTTTGTAAAAAGCAAATGTGAATGTATGACTGAAATATATGCATGTTGGATTACATTCAGATGACTGGTTCCTTTCATTATTATTTTTATAAGAAAATATGACCAAACATTAAGTCCACAGTATTTCAGTTTTTATTTGTTTTTTTAACTGATACATCTACATAATATCAAGAATTTATGGTGGCCTGGCATTACAAGTACTTGATAAAACGGTCGTTCAATTAAATCTCCATATTGTATTTTAAATTATGCGATAACTGTGCATAAACAACATTTCTACACATTCCCACAGATGTGTTTCAGGGAATCTCTGAGCCTGTGAAGGCCTAATACTCAACATTTCAACTCTTGAATGCAAACAGAAATTTAAGAAGTTTAAACTTCCTCTTCCTTTCATTAGACATGCAGTTAGCCAGTATACCAAGACCAGCCCACACCCTGTTAAACCATTCAAGGAAAACGGTACGATCCCGATCCCAGATCAGCTGCTTAATCTCAGTACTTCCACTGGTATCATTTAAAATACAAATGTAATGTAGCAAACTTCCCTTTAGAGTCCACAGACATACTGCACTGATTTGATCCTGCAAAACACACATACACACACTTCAGGAAATGCTGTATGTTGCACTGGAATCACATATTTATTTGTCATAAAAGCTGAATTCATACACTTAAAGATGAGCACAACATATTGGTCATATTGTTAGATTTGAATGCTTTTTAAATCAGTCTCATGTGAAGAACCGGTCCTGTATTTAAATAAAAAGCAAAAGTGAAAAACGCAGTCTAAATAAAACACAAAAGCAGTTTACAAATTGAACCGTCGTCTAAAATGTACATTTCAAATGCTTCCAGAAATCGGGGTGGGTTGCTCACGTGCATAGCATCAGACATTCAACACCATCGTGAATCATGACTAAACCTGCTTTAAAACCAGATGAACCTGCTGCTCCTGTTAAAAATGAATATAAACGTGCATTAAAAGGCTTAATGCACTTCTTCCAGGGTCTCTTGAAGTTCTGTATCTCAACAGTAGGTGGAGACATTCCACAACTTTCCCTAAACCTGTTCAAACAAGCAGCCATGTACAAAAAAAAAAAAAAAAACCTTAACACAATACCTCACATAGTGTTACAGCTCAAACCACCAAACATGCTTTGTTAATGTCTCAAGCACGAACTGGGTGAAATCGATAGTCTGTACGAGCAGTCTCTCAGCGAAAGATGAACACTTTAGGACAATTCTTCCTGCTCTCTATTTACAATGACTTGCATTTAGTGCAATATTCTTCAGACTGACCCCATTTTCTCCACATCAAATGGGGTTGGTTAGAGCTCTGGCAGCACAAAAAAAAAGAAGACTTTGGCTTTTGCGTCGATCGAAGCAACTTCACACGTCCCACATTGGCTGTTACACGTGTACATGAGCTTATAGGCATGCTAACAGATTTCACTGTATATATTAACAAATAAAACTGGTTGGTTGCGTGCCAATCTCATCTATCATCTTTTTTTTTTTTTTTTAAACGAGAAATCCTTAAATGAGGAAAATGAATCTTGTCTGAAACGACAGCTCTAAAGAGACTAAAATAACTTTCAATACAGATGCAGAAGATAGATTATGTGATTGCAACAGTGCTTTTCATAAGACATGCTTTGTTTTTGCTTTTTTCAGTCGCACAGGTAGAATCAAACAACTATTTAAGATCAATGTTATGGCTACTTACATGTGGTGTGTCATCTTAAAGACTCAAGTCTTGTATTTGGACAAAAATGAATATAAATGCATTTTTTTTCCTCCATGTACAAATAGACACGTGGAACCCAAAGCAGCTATATTTTCATTCAGTCTGAATCTTACTTGAAACTGAGTAGTATTAAACAGTTTTACTTTCGTAGATATAAAACTTACGGTATAACTTATTTCCCTTAGGTTTGTTTTGTCTTAATAAATCCCTTACGGATAACATACATAAGTATATTCAGTCAAACCATCCCTTGCCAAATACATTTTGACATGCAATATTATAAAGCTGGGATTGTATAGCATCTTGAACACATCTCTGTTGTCGAGTTACAAAACTGTAGTTTAAAGGTTGACACGTTGTGACTGTATACCTGTTTCCCACCCCCCAGCTCCCACGCACCCACCCACCCACCCACCCACACACACACTTTCAAATGTTCACTCGTCTTTAAAATGCTGCTATCAAGTACATCTAATACATTTCATTTAATAAATAAAATCTCATGTTTGTACTTAGTTGTAAGTGATTTCTCTCTCTGTCTGTGGAATGATTTCCCCTCCACATCCCAGGCCCTCCTCTGCAGGATCCGGCAGTTGAGGGGTCTGTCTTGTGGAGAACGTGGCAGAGAAAGAGAAAATGCTATGGAGGAGAGGAAAAGTGCAAAATCTCCTCTTACACATTCCCATCAGTGCCGTTTTTCTCGTTGGCAGCGTTAACTGTGGTACCGTCAGGTTGCTGGCCGTCTTTGCGAGGAGGCATCCGTTCGTTTATTCGGTCCAGGCCACGAGCTTCTTCAAAGTTGCGGATTTTCCGTGTAGGAGAGAAGCCTTGGATGGCTACCGGGAAAAAAGAAATGAAAAAGGAAAATGAGGTTGTTAGGAAAATCTGCATCAAGATTATTGATAAGTGTTCATATATATAAAAAAACAAAAACACTGAGACAATTAACAAACTGTGCTAGCATATGATATGCTGTTTACTGAAATAAGTTTAACTTTGGCCAGCCTATTCATCAAATGATATAACCATGAAGGAAATGGAGCTTTTTTAAAATGGACTAAATTAATAAAACTTGACTGGTAAGATTTTTAAGGTTTGTAAACTATGCTCACCAAGGGTGCATTTTTTTGATCAAAAATACAGCAAAACAGTAATGATGTGAAATATTATTACGAATTAAAATAACTCTTTATAATTGTATTATATGTTAAAATGTAATTTAGTCCTGTGATGGCAAAGCTGAATTTTCAGCAGCCATTACTCCAGTCTTCAGTGTCACACATTCTTAGGGCTTTTAAAAGTCTGTTTTATTTTTTCTCAAATTTTCAACATTTTCAACATTTCTGGACTCTGTTTTAATGGTTAAATTAAAATTGAGGAATCAAAAAACATGTCTATTTAAATAACTGTAACTTATGCAATTTAACCACAATTTGGTAACATTAACAAATTCCATTTTTAAGACCCTATGAAATGCATTATTCTTTTCCTCAACTTCCATTTTATATTTACCAGATTGCATTTTAACGGTTTAATTATTTTAACAAATCAATCAAAAAGCAGGTCTAATTAACTGAATTAATAAAAACTACTTAACTTATTATTTTTGTTTTTACATTATATATACATAGAAATTATTTGTTTTGTTTTGTAATTTTTCTGTTGAAGGCATTAATGATTAATTTGTTTTAATCCAATGAAAATTAAACAATCAAACATTATATTATTACATCTCGTATTATCAATGTTTTGATAAACTGCAGTTTTTATTTTTGGAAATTGGATTTTTTAATGAATATAAAAGTTCAAAAGTACAGCATTTATTTGAAAAAGAAATCTTTATGAATTTCTTTACTGAAACATGTATGATGTTGATTAATTTAATGCATCTTTGCTGAGTTAAAGTTAAAATATATACAGCAGAAGTCAAAAGTTTACATAATTTTTTTTTTTTATTTAGTACTAACCTGAATAAGATATTTCACATAAAAGCAGTCCACAAAAGAATATAATAGGTCAATTTTTAAAAATCTGTTCATGAGTCCCATGTTTGTCCTGAACAGTTAAACTGCCCGCTGTTCTTCAGAAAAATCCTTCAGGTCCCAAAAAAACGTTTGGTTTTTCAGTATTTTTGTGTATTTGAACGCTTTCCAACAATGACTGTATGATTTTGAAATCCATCTTTTCACACTGAGGACAACTGAGGGACTCATATGCAACTATTACAGAAGGTTCAAACGCTCACTGATGCTCCAGAAGGAAACACAATGCATTAAGAGCCAGGGGTGTAAACTTTTGAACAGAATAAGGATGTGTACATTTTTCTCATTTTACCTAAATATCATATTTTACTGCCCTTCAGAAGCTACAAAAGATACTTACATGTTTCCCAGAAGACAAAATAAGTTAAACTTAACCTGATCTTCAAATTCTAAAAGTTTTCACCCCCAGCTCTTAATGCATCGTGTTTTCTTCTGAAGCATCAGTGAGCATTTGAACCTTCTGTAACAACTGTAACCTGCAATTTTACAATTAAGATGCATTAAATATATCATTAAATGTATATAAATATCAGAAAATATAAAATATTTTTAAAATACATAAATGTATTTATGTAATTTGTTTTTATTTTATTCATACTGCGTGTTTATCATAGGTCAAATGTATCATAGGTCTTTATTCATATTGCACAATATTTACAGCACTGGAAAAAAACGGGATTGAGTGGCAATTCACTTTAATATTTTGATGGAATATGACTCATATATCACTCATAATTTGAAACCCCAAAAAGAGCTGAACATGTATTTAACCAAACAACATGCACAAACAGGAAAGCTGATTCTTGCACATCTAACATTATTATGTCCTATGGCATTTTGAAAACACCAGGCAGCTGCCAAGGTGAATCATGACCGGTTCCAGTTGACAGAGCAAACACAAGATGCCCATTCAACACCAGTAAAAATGGAGATGCAGCTGAACTTAGAAATCAGGTCAGCAACTCGCCAGCAAGAGTGCATTGCTCTGGCACACTTAGCATTTCATGCCAGCCTGTTTGTTTGTGTTTGTTTGCACAATAGCTTAGAGCCTCGGTACATTACGGCAGCGGGCGAGAGGCCTCAGGCAAGAGTGTTACGCGTGAACAAGAACAGACAGTCTTAGGAACGCAGAGACGTAACGAGATTAGAATCTGAAAATGCTTGGCAGAGTGAGGCCTCTGCCTCTCCACCAATCGCATGGCTGCATGGGAATTAGCACGCTCTAGCCAGGGCCCGGGACTAACCAGCAAACCCCTCGGGTCAACAGGCAACAGCTAATTAATGAGGTGAAGCAGAGCTGGGACTGGAAGCCTCATTCCCTCACTGCACAGACGGTTTCAAGTGTCCGCATCCATCCTCTATCATTAAAAATGCTTGCTGAAAGTCATTTCAGGGGCTTTTGTAAAATCTGAATCTTATAAGGGGGAAAAAAAGCCTTTATGAAATCAGAACCGCTTTGTTAGGCTGCTTCCAATTTAATTCACAAAAATATGGTGGTGCAAGAATACAGATTTTCCATGATTCGTTTGAGACACACACACACACACACACACACACACACACACACACACACACACACACACACACACACACACACAGACGCTGAGGTGAACGGCAAGGCACGGAAAGACACAAAGGGGAAGAAAGCACAGCATATAGGGGCAGGATATGAGACAGTACTGCCATCGTACCTCGACCCTCCTTTGCATCTATGGCGGCTGTATTAGCAAGCGCAGCAGGAAGCATCCCAAAATGAATGGAGAGAAAGGTTATATCAGTGTGATTACATTACACCCCAAGCATATTAACCCCACACACCACAGCAATGCAGTAACATTAGTAATTCAAGAATCCAACAGTAATACAAACAGTGCAGTTAGTGAGAGAAAAAGCAGTTAGTTCTTTACAAACAAGAGTGACTGTTTTTGGTCATTTTTTATATTATAATTCGTCAGTACTGGGGTAAGCAGGCCTCAAAACTAAACAAATAGAAGTTTATGCATCACTGAAATACACATTCAGATGTATTTACATACATTTAGGTGCAATCTCCGACTTGCCTATCAATCAACATTGATCAACACTATCAGAAACTAGAGCTGTCAAATCGATTAAACGCGATTAATCACGTTCAAAATAAGTCTTATTAAAAATAGTTCTTTTATGTGACCCTGGACCACAAAACCAGTCATAAGGTTAAATTTTACAAAACTGAGATTTATACATCATATGAAAGCTTAATAAATAAGCTTTCTATTGATGTATGGTTTGTTAGGATAGGACAATATTTGACCGAGATACATCTATTTGAAAATCTGGAATCTGAGGGTGCAAAAAAATCAAAATACTGAGAAAATCACCTTTAAAGTTGTCCAAATTAGGTTCTTAACAATGCATATTACTAATCAAAAATTACATTTTGATATATTTACAGTAGGAATTTTACAAAAAATCTTCATGGAACATGATCTTTACTTAATTTCCTAATGATTTTTGGCATAAAAGAAAAATCAAAATTTTTGACCCATGCAATGTATTTTTGGCTATTGCTACAAATATACCCCAGCGACTTAAGACTGGTTTTGTGGTCCAGGGTCACATATATATCTGCGTTTGTGTATTTATATATACATATAAATATACACAGCACATGTTCATATGTTATGAAAACACAAACTTTTATTTTGAATGCGATTAATCGGTTTGACAGCACTATCAGAAACACAAATAATGTGTCAAATATTAATCAAAAATACTGACACAAGTGAATGAACTGAACATTATTATATTTTATACCAATTTATAGCTCTCTTGAATTATCACCACCTTCAGACAGAAAATCTTAAATCCAGTAGACAGTAAAAATTACTGACTCAGTAAATAAGCACAATTAAAAATATTTAATTCAGCTACATAATGTATATATTAATCTAACAGTTAATTATTATAAAATTACAGTACTAAAACTATAAACTCACCAGAGAATTCAGAAAGATGGAAAGTGGACCACAAGCATAAAGACATTTTTTTTCCCTTTTCCACAAAATGCTTGACAAAAAATAAGCTCACAGCTGTGAAGTGGGATAGTTTTGCTGTTTTATGTTTTATTTATTTATTTTTTAATAAAATGCGTTAACAACACATGACTGTCTTTAAATGTTTCAAATTACAAGTATTTTATTTGTAATATTAATTTGAAATGTTAATACGTCTCAAGAGGCAGAATACTAAATATTAAACGCTACATATACAGATCTTAAAATCTATACAAAATATTATTTATACTACCAGTCAGAAGATTTTTCATGTTTTTTAAAGTCTCTTCTGCTCACCAAGCCTGCATTTGTTTGATCCAAAGTAAAGCAGAAACAGAGAAGTTTGAAATATATTTACCATTTAAAATAACTGATTTCTATTTGAATATGTTTTAAAATGTAATTTATTCCTGTGATTTCAAAGCTGAATTTTTAGCATAATTACTGCAGTCACATGTTCCTTCAGAAATCATTCTAATATTCTGATTTGCTGCTCAAAAAACATTTATTATTATTGTTGAAAACAGCTAGAATTACAGAGTAGAATTTTTCTTGAATAGAAAGTTTAGAAGAACAGCATTTATCTGAAATAGATTTTTTGTAACATTATAAATGTCTTTATCAACACTTTTGATCAACTTAAAGCATCCTTGCAAAATAAAAGTATTAATTTCTATACTTTCTATAAGAATCCTGAAAAAAAAATGTACTTGACTGCTTTAAATTGATAATTAATTATTGATAATAATAAGCAAATCAGCATATTAGAATGATTTCTGAAGGATCATGTTATACTGAAGACTTCAGTAATGATGCTAAAAATGTAGCTTTGATCACAGAAATAAATTAAATTTTAAAATATATTTAAATAAAAATATTTCACAATATTACTGCTTTTTGTGTATTTTGGATCAATTAAATGCAAGCTGGGTGAGCAAAGGAGAATTCTTAAAAAAAAAAAAAACATTAAAAATCTTACTGTTCAAAAACTTTTGACTGCTAGTGTATATTAAATATATATTTTGAATTGATTTCTGATTTGGAGATTTCTACAGGCATGAAATTTAGAATGGTGAAAAAATTCTAGTCACAAAGCCAAACCATCTCCTAATATATTATTTTCAAACCATTGTTTATAGTTGGAAATGTCCTATTATCCTAAGGTCTTGTCTTAAGATCAGCCCAACAGCTTTTTAAGTTTCTTTAATATTCTTCTCTGTTCTGTAGGTCTGGCTGGCTTGATGTCTGACCCGCACAGACAATGAAGCCAGCCTCTTAAAGGTCACCGGATTTTCTATATGTACTTCAAACAGTGACATCCACCCACTGTCTCCCTCTGATTTCCCTCTCTCACTCCATCACTACTCACTTGCACAAAGTTCCCTACGCTACTGGCCTTTAACGACCTTTAGTCCTGGACACCTCGCCAACAGATTCGTCTACTCAGAGCAGACAGGTCAATCCAGAGAGTCATGACGCGGCACTCATGACAATCAGCCTCTGATTGGCTCTCTGAGTTTTAAGAGTCTCTGTAACGCAGGTGGCTAAATCACATGGCTTAATGTGAGGCTACAAGGGAAGGGCTTTATACAGCACATAGGCAAATAATCAGTGTAAACATTACATTAGTTCAGAGGTGGACAACAGAAATAAGCTCTACTGTGTTGTTTGTATATTTGTGATAATAATACAATATTATATTGTAATTAAAGAACTAGAAGCTAAAGTTCGATGACAAACTTTAAATGTTGGCTTGGAGAAGCAAACCGGGCAGCATTGGGGCAAAAGGGCCAGCCCAGAACACTTAGAGCTCTCTAATTTAATTGTTGATAGTAAAAATGGCAGTATGACAAGAAATGCTTTGTTTATTTTAGGCTAAAACATCTTGCCATAGAGGATCGTGTGTGGATTTTAGGTTAAAAGAGCTTGCCATACTGGAATATGCGAAGAGCGCCTGCTTCAAAGCCGCGTTGCGTTGCCGTGCGGTTGAGCCGAAAAGCAGAAATATTCAAGCATTTAACCTTTTTATTATATCACTGTACTATTATTGTGTTGAATCGCTGGAGTGTTTGTATTAAAATACCTTTAAAAGAAGTGAAAATGATGTCTTTGTTAACAGACACATAAATGCAGCCGTGCATCTCATGTTAGTTAGTTAAGCCTATGAAAAAAGTCATTTGCACTCAATGTAGGTCTTTAAAATATTCTTCTATATTTATTGTGTGCAATCGCTGGAGTGTTTGTATTTAAATGCCTTTAAAAGACGTGCAGTCATGTATAATTGTCAGTCGGACATCTCGGAGCTGTCTAACACACTGCTAAACACATCGCTCTCTGTATGAATACAAAATGCTCACAAACAACTGCATTTAGCTGTTGATATTTTCTAATGGGTGGACTGAATTAAATCGCTGCAATATATTAATTTTAAAGGCGTTCTAATTCGTGCAAATTATGTCGTTCATCTCCATGTATACTCGTTGAAAGCAATCTGTACGCGGTGAAGGAAATGCTTAGGGTTTTGAATAAATTCGCTCAAACAGCTGAATTCAGGTCTTGATGTGTTCTAATGGGTATTTACAATTAAATGGCTGGAATATTGTAATTTTAAAGGCGTTATTTATATGCATTTTCCACCGAAGTCAAAGTGAAAGTATAGGTCACAGCTCGGTAACATGGTCGTTAGTGAAACTGAATAGCTCATTTGCAGCTAATGTTGTTCTTTAAAATATTCTTCTATATTTATTGTGTTGGATCGCTAGAGTGTTTTTATTTAAATGCTTTTAAAAGACGTGCAGTCATAATTCTCAGTCGAGTAAGTTAGCTCCGACCCGTGAAAGCTCGTCTGTATAACACATTTGCTGAAGACAGTGCTTTAACTTTGAAATAAAACAGATCACAAAAGGCTGATTTGTTGACGTGTTCTAATGGGTATTTACAAATAAATCGCTGAAATATATTAATTTTAAAGGCGTTCTAATTCGTGCAAATTATGTTGTTTATGAGCACATACAGAGAGAGTACATGCCGACGGCCTGTATAAGCGCTGACGGGTGCGAGCTTTTCTTTTACATGAAATACTCACAAACCACTGAATTTAGCTGTTGATATGTTCTAATGGGTATTTAGAGTTAAATCGCTGTAATATTTACATTTTTAAGGCGGTATTTATTTCTATTTCCACCGTTTTCAGAGTGACTGTAAGTAAGAGGTTTGAATCCCGCCTCTTCAGTCGAGAGGTATTACTGTTAGAGGGCGCATTTTTTCTCAGCCCATGTAATTCATTGGGAAATTTGTCATATTCAAAAATTAATAATAAATCAACTGTGCATCTGATCAGTCCAAATAGATATAGCATATCTTTCGGGACAAGGGCCCAGGTCTCTGCCAAGTTTGGGCCTTGTGGCTTCAAAGGCCTCGGAGGAGTAGCTGTCAGAAATTTCTTTAGGTCATAAGAATAATAATAACTAGAAGCTAAAGTTCGATGACAAACTTTAAATGTTGGCTTGGAGAAGCAAACCGGGCAGCCTTCGGGCATAAGGGCCAGCCCAGAACACTTAGAGCTCTCTGATTGAATTGTTGCTAGTAAAAATGCTATTAGGATAAGTAATGCTTAGTATATTTTAGGCTAAAACAGCTTGCCATAGAGGATTTATGTGTATTTTAGGTTAAAACGGCTTGCCATACAACAAGTGTGCAGCGCGTGCTTGAAAGCGTTGCTGTGCGGTTGAGCCTAAAAGCATTAATAAGCAAGCATTTAAGCTGTGCAATATATTACTCTACTATTATTGTGTTTAATCGCTGGAGTGTTTGTATTTAAATACCTTTAAAAGACGTGCAAATTATGTCTTTGATGATGCAGATGAAGACTGAGCAGTGCATTCAATGTTAGTTAGTTAAGCCTGTGAAAAAAAAGTCATTTGCACTCAATGTAGGTCTTTAAAATATTCTTCTATATTTATTGTGTGCAATCGCTGGAGTGTTTGTATTTAAATGCCTTTAAAAGACGTGCAGTCATGTATAATTGTCAGTCGGACATCTCGGAGCTCATGTCTAACACACTGCTAAACACATCGCTCTCTGTATGAAAAAAAAAGCTCACAAACAACTGCATTTAGCTGTTGATATTTTCTAATGGGTGGACTGAATTAAATCGCTGCAATATTGTAATTTTAAAGGCGGTCAAATTCGTGCAAATTATGTCGTTCGTCTCCATGTATACTCGTTGAAGGCAACCTGTATGCGGTGAAGGAAATGCTTAGGGTTTTCAATAAATTCGCTCAAACAGCTGAATTCAGGTCTTGATGTGTTCTAATGGGTATTTATAATTAAATGGGTGGAATATTGTAATTTTAAAGGCGTTATTTATATGCATTTTCCACCGAAGTCAAAGTGAAAGTATAGGTCACAGCTCGGTAACATGTTCGTTAGTGAAACGTATTGAATAGCTCATTTGCAGCTAATGTTGTTCTTTAAAATATTCTTGTATATTTATTGTGTTGGATCGCTAGAGTGTTTTTATTTAAAGGCTTTTAAAAGACGTGCAGTCATGTATAATATATTCTCAGTCGGGTAAGTTCCGAGCCGTGAAAGCTCGTCTGTATAACACATTTGCTGAAGACAGTGCTTTAACTTTGAAATAAAACAGATCACAAAAGGCTGATTTGTTGATGTGTTCTAATGGGTATTTACAAATAAATCGCTGAAATATATTAATTGTAAAGGCGTTCTAATTCGTGCAAATTATGTTGTTTATGAGCACATACAGAGAGAGTACATGCTTGCGGCTTGTATAAGCGCTGAAGGGTGCGAGCTTTTCTTTTACAAGAATGCTCACAAACCACTGAATTTAGCTGTTGATATGTTCTAATGGGTATTTAGAGTTAAATCGCTGTAATAATTAAATTTTTAAGGCGATATTTATTTGGATTTCCACCGATTTCAGAGTGACTGTAAGTAAGAGGTTTGAGTCCCGCCTCTTCAGTCGAGAGGTATTACTGTTAGAGGGCGCATTTTTTCTCAGCCAATGTAATTCATTGGGAAATTTGTCATATTCAAAAATTAATAATAAATCAACTGTACATCTGATCAGTCCAAATAGATATAGCAACTCTTTCGGGACAAGGGCCCAGGTCTCTGCCAAGTTTGGGCCTTGTGGCTTCAAAGGCCTCGGAGGAGTAGCTGTCAGAAATTTCTTTAGGTCATAAGAATAATAAAATATAACTAGAAGCTAAAGTTCGATGACAAACTTTAAATGTTGGCTTGGAGAGCCAAATTGGGCAGCCTTCGGGCAAAAGGGCCAGCCCAGACCACTTAGAGCTCTGTAATTCAATTGTTACTAGTAAAAATGCTATTACGATAAGTAATGCTTAGTATATTTTAGGCTAACACAGCTTGCCATAGTTGATTAATATGTGTATTTTAGGTTAAAACGGCTTGCCATATCTTAAGATTCGTGCAGCGCCTGCTTCAAAGCCACGACGAGTTGCTGTGCGGTTGAGGCGAAAAGCAGAAATAAGCAATCATTTAACCTTTTTATTATATGACTGTACTATTATTGTGTTTAATCGCTGGAGTGTTTGTATTAAAATACCTTTAAAAGACGTGCAAATGATGTCTTTGTTAACAGACACATAAATGCAGCCGTGCATCTCATGTTAGTTAATTAAGCCTATGAAAAACGTCATTTGCACCCAATGCAGGTCTTTAAAATATTCTTCTATATTTATTGTGTTGGATCGCTGGAGTGTTTTTATTTAAATGCCTTTAAAAGACGTGCAGTCATGTATAATTCTCAGACGGACATCTCGGAGCTCATGTCTAACACACTGCTGAACGCAGCGCTCTCTGTATGAAAACAAAATGCTCACAAACAACTGCATTTAGCTGTTGATATTTTCTAATGGGTGGACTGAATTAAATCGCTGCAATATTGTAATTTTAAAGGCGTTCTAATTCGTGCAAATTATGTCGTTCGTCTCCATGTATACTCGTTGAAAGCAATCTGTACGCGGTGAAGGAAATGCTTAGGGTTTTCAATAAATTCGCTCAAACAGCTGAATTCAGGTCTTGATGTTTTCTAATGGGTATTTACAATTAAATGGCTTGAATATTGTAATTTTAAAGGCATTATTTATATGCATTTTCCACCGAGTTCAAAGTGAAAGTAAGTCACAGCTCGGTAACATGTTCGTTAGTGAAACTTATTGAAAAGCTAATTTGCAGCTAATGTAGTTCTTTAAAATATTCTTGTATATTTATTGTGTTGGATCGCTGGAGTGTTTTTATTTAAATGCTTTTAAAAGACGTGCAGTCATAATTCTCAGTCTGGTAAGTTAGCTCCGAGCCGTGAAAGCTCGTCTGTATAACACATTTGCTGAAGACAGTGCTTTAACTTTGAAATAAAACAGATCACAAAAGGCTGATTTGTTGATGTGTTCTAATGGGTATTTACAAATAAATCGCTGAAATATATTTATTTTAAAGGCGTTCTAATTCGTGCAATTTATGTTGTTTGTGAGCACATGTAGAGAGAGAGTAGCCTAGTGCTGACGGCTTGTATAAGCGCTGAAGGGTGCGAGCTTTTCTTTTACAAGAACTACTCACAAACCACTGAATTTAGCTGTTGATATGTTCTAATGGGTATTTAGAGTTAAATCGCTGTAATAATGACATTTTTAAGGCGATATTTATTTGTATTTCCACGGATTTCAGAGTGACTGTAAGTAAGAGGTTTGAGTCCCGCCTCTTCAGTCGAGAGGTATTACTGTTAGAGGGCGCATTTTTTCTCAGCCCATGTAATTCATTGGGAAATTTGTCATATTCAAAAATTAATAATAAATCAACTGTACATCTGATCAGTCCAAATAGATATAGCAACTCTTTCGGGACAAGGGCCCAGGTGTCTGCCAAGTTTGGGCCTTGTGGCTTCAAAGGCCTCGGAGGAGTAGCTGTCAGAAATTTCTGTAGGTCATAAGAATAATAATAATAATAAGTTTAAATAGCATAACAGTATGTTGGCTCTCCAAGCCAACATAACTAGAAGCTAAAGTTCGATGACAAACTTTAAATGTTGGCTTGGAGAAGCAAACCGGGCAGCCTTCGGGCAAAAGGGCCAGCCCAGAACACTTAGAGCTCTCTGATTGAATTGTTGCTAGTAAAAATGCTATTATGATAAGTAATGCTTAGTATATTTTAGGCTAACAGCTTGCCATAGAGGATTTATGTGTATTTTAGGTTAAAACGGCTTGCCATACAACAAGTGTGCAGCGCGTGCTTGAAAGCGTTGCTGTGCGGTTGAGCCTAAAAGCAGAAATAAGCAAGCATTTAAGCTGTGTAATATATTACTTTACTATTATTGTGTTTAATCGCTGGAGTGTTTGTATTTAAATACTTTTAAAAGACGTGCAAATTATGTCTTTGATGCAGATGAAGACTGAGCAGTGCATTCAATGTTAGTTAGTTAAGCCAGTGAAAAAAGTCATTTGCACTCAATGTAGGTCTTTAAAATATTCTTCTATATTTATTGTGTGCAATCGCTGGAGTGTTTGTATTTAAATGCCTTTAAAAGACGTGCAGTCATGTATAATTGTCAGTCGGACATCTCGGAGCTCATGTCTTAACACACTGCTGAACACATCACTCTCTGTATGAAAAAAAAAAAAGCTCACAAACAACTGCATTTAGCTGTTGATATTTTCTAATGGGTGGACTGAATTAAATCGCTGCAATATTGTAATTTTAAAGGCGGTCAAATTCGTGCAAATTATGTCGTTCATCTCCATGTAAACTTGTTTAAGGCAACCTGTATGCGGTGAAGGAAATGCTTAGGGGTTTCAATAAATTCGCTCAAACAGCTGAATTCAGGTCTTGATGTGTTCTAATGGGTATTTACAATTAAATGGCTGGAATATTGTAATTTTAAAGGCGTTATTTGTATGCATTTTCCACCGAAGTCAAAGTGAAAGTATAGGTCACAGCTCGGTAACATGTTCGTTAGTGAAACCTACTGAATAGCTCATTTGCAGCTAATGTTGTTCTTTAAAATATTCTTCTATATTTATTGTGTTGGATCGCTAGAGTGTTTTTATTTAAATGCTTTTAAAAGACGTGCAGTCATAATTCTCAGTCGAGTAAGTTAGCTCCGACCCGTGAAAGCTCGTTTGTATAACACATTTGCTGAAGACAGTGCTTTAACTTTGAAATAAAACAGATCACAAAAGGCTGATTTGTTGATGTGTTCTAATGGGTATTTACAAATAAATCGCTGAAATATATTAATTTTAAAGGCGTTCTAATTCGTGCAAATTATGTTGTTTATGAGCACATACAGAGAGAGTACATGCCGACGGCTTGTATAAGCGCTGACGGGTGCGAGCTTTTCTTTTACAAGAAATACTCACAAACCACTGAATTTAGCTGTTGATATGTTCTAATGGGTATTTAGAGTTAAATCGCTGTAATATTTACATTTTTAAGGCGGTATTTATTTCTATTTCCACCGTTTACAGAGTGACTGTAAGTAAGAGGTTTGAATCCCGCCTCTTCAGTCGAGAGGTATTACTGTTAGAGGGCGCATTTTTTCTCAGCCCATGTAATTCATTGGGAAATTTGTCATATTCAAAAATTAATAATAAATCAACTGTACATCTGATCAGTCCAAATAGATATAGCAACTCTTTCGGGACAAGGGCCCAGGTCTCTGCCAAGTTTGGGCCTTGTGACTTCAAAGGCCTCGGAGGAGTAGCTGTCAGAAATTTCTTTAGGTCATAAGAATAATAATAATAACTAGAAGCTAAAGTTCGATGACAAACTTTAAATGTTGGCTTGGAGAGCCAAATTGGGCAGCCTTCGGGCAAAAGGGCCAGCCCAGAACACCATAGTGGATTAATATGTGTATTTTAGGTTAAAACGGCTTGCCATACTGGAATAAGTGATGAGCGCCTGCTTCAAAGCCGCGTCGCGTTGCCGTGCGGTTGAGCCGAAAAGCAGAAATAAGCAAGCATTTAAACTTTTTATTATATGACTGAACTATTATTGTGTTGAATCGCTGGAGTGTTTGTATTAAAATACCTTTAAAAGACGTGCAAATGATGTCTTTGTTAACAGACACATAAATGCAGCCGTGCATCTCATGTTAGTTAGTTAAGCCTATGAAAAACGTAATTTGCACCCAATGCAGGTCTTTAAAATATTCTTCTATATTTATTGTGTTGAATCGCTAGAGTGTTTTTATTTAAATGCCTTTAAAAGACGCGCAGTCATGTATAATTGTCAGTCGGACATCTCGGAGCTCATGTCTAACACACTGCTGAATGCAGCGCTCTCTGTATGAAAACAAAATGCTCACAAACAACTGCATTTAGCTGTTGATATTTTCTAATGGGTGGACTGAATTAAATCGCTGCAATATTGTAATTTTAAAGGCGTTCTAATTCGTGCAAATTATGTCGTTCGTCTCCATGTATACTCGTTGAAAGCAATCTGTACGCGGTGAAGGAAATGCTTAGGGGTTTCAATAAATTCGCTCAAACAGCTGAATTCAGGTCTTTATGTGTTCTAATGGGTATTTACAATTAAATGGCTGGAATATTGTAATTTTAAAGGCATTATTTATATGCATTTTCCACCAAATTCAAAGTGAAAGTAAGTCACAGCTCGGTAACATGTTCGTTAGTGAAACGTATTGAAAAGCTCATTTGCAGCTAATGTAGTTCTTTAAAATATTCTTGTATATTTATTGTGTTGGATCGCTGGAGTGTTTTTATTTAAATGCTTTTAAAAGACGTTCAGTCATGTATTATTCTCAGTCGGGTAAGTTAGCTCCGAGCCTGAAAGCTCGTCTGTATAACACATTTGCTGAAGACAGCTTTAACTTTGAAATAAAACAGATCACAAAAGGCTGATTTGTTGATGTGTTCTAATGAGTATTTACAAACAAATCGTTGAAATATATTTATTTTAAAGGCGTTCTAATTCGTGCAATTTATGTTGTTTGTGAGCACATGCACAGAGAGAGTAGCCTAGTGCTGACGGCTTGTATAAGCGCTGAAGGTGAGCTTTTCTTTTACAAGAACTACTCACAAACCACTGAATTTAACTGTTGATATGTTCTAATGGGTATTTAGAGTTAAATCGCTGTAATAATTAAATTTTTAAGGCGATATTTATTTGTATTTCCACCGATTTCAGAGTGACTGTAAGTGAGAGGTTTGAGTCCCGCCTCTTCAGTCGAGAGGTATTACTGTTAGAGGGCGCATTTTTTCTCAGCCCATGTAATTCATTGGGAAATGTGTCATATTCAAAAATTAATAATAAATCAACTGTAAGTCTGATCACTCTAAAAAGATATAGCAACTAACTTCAGAGCAGGACCCAGGTATCTGCCAAGTTTGGGGCTTGTGGCATTCAAGCCCTAGGAGGAGTAGCGTTTGTAAATTCGTGTACCATAAGAATAATAACATATAATAACTAGAAGCTAAAGTTCGATGACAAACTTTAAATGTTGGCTTGGAGAAGCAAACCGGGCAGGCTTCGGGCAAAAGGGCCAGCCCAGAACACCATATTGGATTAATATGTGTATTTTAGGTTAAAACGGCTTGCCATACTGGAATAAGTGATGCCTGCTTCAAAGCCGCGTTGCGTTGCCGTGCGGTTGAGCCGAAAAGCAGAAATAAGCAAGCATTTAAACTTTTTATTATATGACTGAACTATTATTGTGTTGAATCGCCGGAGTGTTTGTATTAAAATACCTTTAAAAGACGTGCAAATGATGTCTTTGTTAACAGACACATAAATGCAGCCGTGCATCTCATGTTAGTTAAGCCTATGAAAAACGTCATTTGCACCCAATGCAGGTCTTTAAAATATTCTTCTATATTTATTGTGTTGAATCGCTGGAGTGTTTTTATTTAAATGCCTTTAAAAGACGTGCAGTCATGTATAATTCTCAGTCGGACATCTCGGAGCTCATGTCTAACACACTGCTGAATGCAGCGCTCTCTGTATGAAAACAAAATGCTCACAAACAACCGCATTTAGCTGTTGATATTTTCTAATGGGTGGACTGAATTAAATCGCTGCATTATTGTAATTTTAAAGGCGGTCAAATTTGTGCAAATTTTGTCGTTCGTATCCATGTAAACTCGTTGAAAGCAATCTGTGCGCGGTGAAGGAAATGCTTAGGGGTTTCAATAAATTCGCTCAAACAGCTGAATTCAGGTCTTGATGTGTTTCTAATGGGTATTTACTATTAAATGGCTGGAATATTGTAATTTTAAAGGCGTTATTTATATGCATTTTCCACCGAAATCAAAGTGAAAGTAAGTCTCAGCTCGGTAACATCTAGTGAAACCTATTGAACAGCTCATTTGCAGCTAATGTAGTTCTTTAAAATATTCTTGTATATTGATTGTGTTGGATCGCTGGAGTGTTTTTATTTAAATGCTTTTAAAAGACGTGCAGTCATGTATAATTCTCAGTCAGGTTAGCTCCGATCCGTGAAAGCTCGTCTGTATAACACATTTGCTGAAGACAGTGCTTTAACTTTGAAATAAAACAGATCTCAAAAGGCATGATTTGTTGATGTGTTCTAATGGGTATTTACAAACAAATCGCTGAAATATATTTACTTTAAAGGCGTTCTAATTCGTGCAATTTATGTTGTTTGTGAGCACATGTCGAGAGAGAGAAGCCTAGTGCTGACGGCTTGTATAAGCGCTGAAGGGTGCGAGCTTTTCTCTTACAAGAACTACTCACAAACCACTGAATTTAGCTGTTGATATGTTCTAATGGGTATTTAGAGTTAAATCGCTTTAATATTTGAATTTTTAAGGCGGTATTTATTTGTATTTCCACCGATTTCAGAGTGACTGTAAGTAAGAGGTTTGAATCCCGCCTCTTCAGTGGAGAGGTATTGCGCCTTTAGATGGCGCATTTTTTCTCAGCCCATTGAAATCCCATAGAAATTTTTCATGTAAAAAAATTAATATTAAATCAACTGTAAGTCTGATCATTCCAAAAAGATATAGCAACACTTTGGTGACCAGGGCCCAGGGCTCCGCCGAGTTTGGGGCTTGTAGCCTTAAAGCTCTAGGAGGAGTAGCGTATAGAATTTTAGTCTCAGAAGAATTTTAATAATAATAATAATAATAATAAGTTTAAATAGCATAACAATATGTTGGCTTCTCCAAGCCAACATAATAATAATAATAATAAGTTTAAATAGCATAACAGTATGTTGGCTCTCCAAGCCAACATAATAATAAGTTTAAATAGCATAACAATATGTTGGCTTCTCCAAGCCAACATAATAATAATAATAATAACTAGAAGCTAAAGTTCGATGACAAACTTTAAATGTTGGCTTGGAGAGCCAAATTGGGCAGCCTTCGGGCAAAAGGGCCAGCCCAGAACACCATAGTGGATTAATAATTGTATTTTAGGTTAAAACGGCTTGCCATACTGGAATAAGTGATGAGCGCCTGCTTCAAAGCCGCGTCGCGTTGCCGTGCGGTTGAGCCGAAAAGCAGAAATAAGCAAGCATTTAAACTTTTTATTATATGACTGAACTATTATTGTGTTGGATCGCTGGAGTGTTTGTATTAAAATACCTTTAAAAGACGTGCAAATGATGTCTTTGTTAACAGACACATAAATGCAGCCGTGCATCTCATGTTAGTTAGTTAAGCCTATGAAAAACGTCATTTGCACCCAATGCAGGTCTTTAAAATATTCTTCTATATTTATTGTGTTGAATCGCTGGAGTGTTTTTATTTAAATGCCTTTAAAAGACGTGCAGTCATGTATAATTCTCAGTCGGACATCTCGGAGCTCATGTCTAACACACTGCTGAATGCAGCGCTCTCTGTATGAAAAAACAAAATGCTCACAAACAACTGCATTTAGCTGTTGATATTTTCTAATGGGTGGACTGAATTAAATCGCTGCAATATTGTAATTTTAACCCTTATGCGGTCTTCGTTTTGGAATCACACTCATGGTCTTTGGGGTCTCTAGAGACCCCAGGCAACAAAACTTAAATTTTGTAACAAAATAAAAGGTAACAAAAAAAACAAAAAAAGTTTTTCCTGTTTATTAATGTTTTTACTCCACATTTGTGCAGTTTTCGCAGTTTTTATGCTATTTTTTAAATATATATAAATTATTAAATAAATATATATTTTTAATAGGTTTATAGGCAAAAACAGCTTTTTATGTAAAATTGACTTTATAAAATACCCACATTTTAAACTTTCATTCATGGGGATAGCATGGATAATTTGATATGGTTTAGTGTAAGATTTTTGCCCATTTTTTGGAAAATGACGTTTTAAAAGTAAAAAAATGTAACTTTTACCACTAGATGGCTGCAGAGCACTACTATCAACTAATTGCTATTTGACCAACAATAAGATATCTTTTCACAAGTTTTTTCAGTTGAATTCATATCTACATATTATGAAATCACAATTATTACGATAAAAAATACTTTTTGACAAAGTTAAGCATTTTTTGTACTAAAACAAAACCAGTTCTATTCCATATTGAGTTGCAGTACAAAACATGAACATAAGAATGCAACTACAACATCTTTTTTACTTTTTATTTGACAAATTATAAGAGAGCAGTTTTTATGGTCTCCAAATGTAGTCCTGTGTGTTTCATGATATGTAGATATGAACTCAACTGAAAAAACTTGTGAAAAGACATCTTTCAGGTGGTCAAATAGGAAAAAGCATATAGTGGAGCTCTGCAGCCACCTACTGGTAAAAGTATTTTTTTTACGTTTAAAACTGGATTTTCCAAAAGATGGGCAAAAATCTTACACTAAACCATGTGAAATTATCCATTTTATCTACATGAATGAAAGTTAGTCATGTGAGGTTTTTATAAAAGGGAATTTTACAAAAAAAGCTGTTTTTGTGTAAAAACCTATACAAAATATTTGTTTATTAATTTATATATATTTAAAAAATATCCTAAATCCTCCAAAACCTGCACACATGAGGAGTAAAAACATTAATAAACAGGAAAATAACATTTGTTTTGTTTTTTTAACTATTTTTTTATAACAAAAATTGCATTTTGTTGCCTGGGGTCTCCAGAGACCCCAAAGACCACGAGTGTGAGTTTTTTTTTTACACCAAGATAAAATCATGCTATCAATCCAAATTTTTTTTCTTTTGTAGATCTACAAAGTGTTTACAGTTTTACAGAGTCTCATGTCTCTTGGACAAAGAGAACATTTTTTAAATTTTTCCAAACGCCTTTTGGGGTAAAAAATACCCCGAAGACCGCATAAGGGTTAAAGGCGTTCTAATTCGTGCAAATTATGTCGTTCGTCTCCATGTATACTCGTTGAAAGCAATCTGTACACGGTGAAGGAATTGCTTAGGGTTTTCAATAAATTCGCTCAAACAGCTGAATTCAGGTCTTGATGTGTTCTAATGGGTATTTACAATTAAATGGCTGGAATATTGTAATTTTAAAGGCATTATTTATATGCATTTTCCACCGAGTTCAAAGTGAAAGTAAGTCACAGCTCGGTAACATGGTCGTTAGTGAAACGTATTGAAAAGCTCATTTGCAGCTAATGTTGTTCTTTAAAATATTCTTGTATATTTATTGTGTTGGATCGCTGGAGTGTTTTTATGTAAATGCTTTTAAAAGACGTGCAGTCATAATTCTCAGTCGGGTAAGTTAGCTCCGGCCCGTGAAAGCTCGTCTGTATAACACATTTGCTGAAGACAGTGCTTTAACTTTGAAATAAAACAGATCACAAAAGGCTGATTTGTTGATGTGTTCTAATGGGTATTTACAAATAAATCGCTGAAATATATTTATTTTAAAGGCGTTCTAATTCGTGCAATTTATGTTGTTTGTGAGCACATGTAGAGAGAGAGTAGCCTAGTGCTGACGGCTTGTATAAGCGCTGAAGGGTGCGAGCTTTTCTTTTACAAGAACTACTCACAAACCACTGAATTTAGCTGTTGATATGTTCTAATGGGTATTTAGAGTTAAATCGCTGTAATAATGACATTTTTAAGGCGATATTTATTTGTATTTCCACGGATTTCAGAGTGACTGTAAGTAAGAAGTTTGAGTCCCGCCTCTTCAGTCGAGAGGTATTACTGTTAGAGGGCGCATTTTTTCTCAGCCCATGTAATTCATTGGGAAATTTGTCATATTCAAAAATTAATAATAAATCAACTGTACATCTGATCAGTCCAAATAGATATAGCAACTCTTTCGGGACAAGGGCCCAGGTCTCTGCCAAGTTTGGGCCTTGTGGCTTCAAAGGCCTCGGAGGAGTAGCTGTCAGAAATTTCTGTAGGTCATAAGAATAATAATAATAACTAGAAGCTAAAGTTCGATGACAAACTTTAAATGTTGGCTTGGAGAAGCAAACCGGGCAGCATTGGGGCAAAAGGGCCAGCCCAGAACACTTAGAGCTCTCTAATTTAATTGTTGATAGTAAAAATGGCAGAATGACAAGAAATGCTTAGTTTATTTTAGGCTAAAACATCTTGCCATAGAGGATCGTGTGTGGATTTTAGGTTAAAAGAGCTTGCCATACTGGAATATGCGAAGAGCGCCTGCTTCAAAGCCGCGTCGCGTTGCCGTGCGGTTGAGCCGAAAAGCAGAAATATTCAAGCATTTAACCTTTTTATTATATCACTGTACTATTATTGTGTTGAATCGCTGGAGTGTTTGTATTAAAATACCTTTAAAAGAAGTGAAAATGATGTCTTTGTTAACAGACACATAAATGCAGCCGTGCATCTCATGTTAGTTAGTTAAGCCTATGAAAAAAGTCATTTGCACTCAATGTAGGTCTTTAAAATATTCTTCTATATTTATTGTGTGCAATCGCTGGAGTGTTTGTATTTAAATGCCTTTAAAAGACGTGCAGTCATGTATAATTGTCAGTCGGACATCTCGGAGCTGTCTAACACACTGCTAAACACATCGCTCTCTGTATGAATACAAAATGCTCACAAACAACTGCATTTAGCTGTTGATATTTTCTAATGGGTGGAATGAATTAAATCGCTGCAATATATTAATTTTAAAGGCGTTCTAATTCGTGCAAATTATGTCGTTCATCTCCATGTATACTCGTTGAAAGCAATCTGTACGCGGTGAAGGAAATGCTTAGGGTTTTGAATAAATTCGCTCAAACAGCTGAATTCAGGTCTTGATGTGTTCTAATGGGTATTTACAATTAAATGGCTGGAATATTGTAATTTTAAAGGCGTTATTTATATGCATTTTCCACCGAAGTCAAAGTGAAAGTATAGGTCACAGCTCGGTAACATGGTCGTTAGTGAAACTGAATAGCTCATTTGCAGCTAATGTTGTTCTTTAAAATATTCTTCTATATTTATTGTGTTGGATCGCTAGAGTGTTTTTATTTAACTGCTTTTAAAAGACGTTCAGTCATGTATTATTCTCAGTCGGGTAAGTTAGCTCCGAGCCGTGAAAGCTCGTCTGTATAACACATTTGCTGAAGACAGTGCTTTAACTTTGAAATAAAACAGATCACAAAAGGCTGATTTGTTGATGTGTTCTAATGGGTATTTACAAACAAATCGCTGAAATATATTTATTTTAAAGGCGTTCTAATTCGTGCAATTTATGTTGTTTGTGAGCACATACAGAGAGAGTTCGTGCTGACGGCTTGTATAAGCGCTGAAGGGTGCGAGCTTTTCTTTTACAAGAACTACTCACAAACCACTGAATTTAACTGTTGATATGTTCTAATGCGTATTTAGAGTTAAATCGCTGTAATAATTAAATTTTTAAGGCGATATTTATTTGTATTTCCACCGATTTCAGAGTAAAGATCTGTAAGTGAGAGGTTTGAGTCCCGCCTCTTCAGTCGAGAGGTATTACTGTTAGAGGGCGCATTTTTTCTCAGCCCATGTAATTCATTGGGAAATGTGTCATATTCAAAAATTAATAATAAATCAACTGTAAGTCTGATCAGTCTAAAAAGATATAGCAACTAACTTCAGAGCAGGACCCAGGTATCTGCCAAGTTTGGGGCTTGTGGCATTCAAGCCCTAGGAGGAGTAGCGTTTGTAAATTCGTGTACCATAAGAATAATAACATATAATAATAATAATAATAATAAGTTTAAATAGCATAACAGTATGTTGGCTCTCCAAGCCAACATAACTAGAAGCTAAAGTTCGATGACAAACTTTAAATGTTGGCTTGGAGAAGCAAACCGGGCAGCCTTCGGGCAAAAGGGCCAGCCCAGAACACTTAGAGCTCTCTGATTGAATTGTTGCTAGTAAAAATGCTATTACGATAAGCAATGCTTAGTATATTTTAGGCTAAAACAGCTTGCCATAGAGGATTTATGTGTATTTTAGGTTAAAACAGCTTGCCATAGAGGATTTATGTGTATTTTAGGTTAAAACGGCTTGCCATACAACAAGTGTGCAGCGCGTGCTTGAAAGCGTTGCTGTGCGGTTGAGCCTAAAAGCATTAATAAGCAAGCATTTAAGATGTGTAATATATTACTCCACTATTATTGTGTTTAATCGCTGGAGTGTTTGTAATTAAATACCTTTAAAAGACGTGCAAATTATGTCTTTGATGATGCAGATGAAGACTGAGCAGTGCATTCAATGTTAGTTAGTTAGTTAAGCCTGTGAAAAAAAAGTCATTTGCACTCAATGTAGGTCTTTAAAATATTCTTCTATATTTATTGTGTGCAATCGCTGGAGTGTTTGTATTTAAATGCCTTTAAAAGACGTGCAGTCATGTATAATTGTCAGTCGGACATCTCGGAGCTCATGTCTAACACACAGCTGAACGCAGCGCTCTCTGTATGAAAACAAAATGCTCACAAACAACTGCATTTAGCTGTTGATATTTTCTAATGGGTGGACTGAATTAAATCGCTGCAATATTGTAATTTTAAAGGCGTTCTAATTCGTGCAAATTATGTCGTTCGTCTCCATGTAAACTCGTTGAAAGCAATCTGTACGCGGTGAAGGAAATGCTTAGGGGTTTCAATAAATTCACTCAAACAGCTGAATTCAGGTCTTGATGTGTTCTAATGGGTATTTAAAATTAAATGGCTGGAATATTGTAATTTTAAAGGCGTTATTTATATGCATTTTCCACCGAAGTCAAAGTGAAAGTATAGGTCACAGCTCGGTAACATGATCGTTAGTGAAACCTATTGAATAGCTCATTTGCAGCTAATGTAGTTCTTTAAAATATTCTTGTATATTTATTGTGTTGGATCGCTGGAGTGTTTTTATTTAAATGCTTTTAAAAGACGTTCAGTCATGTATTATTCTCAGTCGGGTAAGTTAGCTCCGAGCCGTGAAAGCTCGTCTGTGTAACACATTTGCTGAAGACAGTGCTTTAACTTTGAAATAAAACAGATCACAAAAGGCTGATTTGTTGATGTATTCTAATGAGTATTTACAAACAAATCGCTGAAATATATTTATTTTAAAGGCGTTCTAATTCGTGCAATTTATGTTGTTTGTGAGCACATGCACAGAGAGAGTAGCCTAGTGCTGACGGCTTGTATAAGTGCTGAAGGGTGCGAGCTTTTCTTTTACAAGAACTATAAAACCACTGAATTTAACTGTTCTAATGGGTATTTAGAGTTAAATCGCTGTAATAATTAAATTTTTAAGGCGATATTTATTTGTATTTCCACCGATTTCAGAGTGACTGTAAGTGAGAGGTTTGAGTCCCGCCTCTTCAGTCGAGAGGTATTACTGTTAGAGGGCGCATTTTTTCTCAGCCCATGTAATTCATTGGGAAATGTGTCATATTCAAAAATTAATAATAAATCAACTGTAAGTCTGATCAGTCTAAAAAGATATAGCAACTAACTTTAGAGCAGGACCCAGGTATCTGCCAAGTTTGGGGCTTGTGGCATTCAAGCCCTAGGAGGAGTAGCGTTTGTAAATTCGTGTACCATAAGAATAATAACATATAACTAGAAGCTAAAGTTCGATGACAAACTTTAAATGTTGGCTTGGAGAGCCAAATTGGGCAGCCTTGGGGCAAAAGGGCCAGCCCAGAACACTTAGAGCTCTCTGATTGAATTGTTGCTAGTAAAAATGGCAGTACGACAAGAAATGCTTAGTATATTTTAGGCTAAAACATAGAGGATCGTGTGTGGATTTTACGTTAAAACGGCTTGCCATACAACAAGTTTGCAGCGCGTGCTTGGAACCCACGACGCGTTGCTGTGCGGTTGAGCCTAAAAGCAGAAATAAGCAAGCATTTAAGCTGTGTATTATATTACTCTACTATTATTGTGTTTAATCGCTGGAGTGTTTGTATTTAAATACCTTTAAAAGACGTGCAAATGATGTGTTTGATGATGCAGAGGAAGACTGAGCAGTGCATCCAATGTTAGTTAGTTAAGCCTATGAAAAAAGTCATTTGCACCCAATGTAGGTCTTTAAAATATTCTTCTATATTTATTGTGTGCAATCGCTGGAGTGTTTGTATTTAAATGCCTTTAAAAGACGTGCAGTCATGTATAATTGTCAGTCGGACATCTCGGAGCTCATGTCTAACACACAGCTGAACGCAGCGCTCTCTGTATGAAAACAAAATGCTCACAAACAACTGCATTTAGCTGTTGATATTTTCTAATGGGTGGACTGAATTAAATCGCTGCAATATTGTAATTTTAAAGGCGTTCTAATTCGTGCAAATTATGTCGTTCGTCTCCATGTATACTCGTTGAAAGCAATCTGTACGCGGTGAAGGAAATGCTTAGGGGTTTCAATAAATTCACTCAAACAGCTGAATTCAGGTCTTGATGTGTTCTAATGGGTATTTACAATTAAATGGCTGGAATATTGTAATTTTAAAGGCGTTATTTATATGCATTTTCCACCGAAGTCAAAGTGAAAGTATAGGTCACAGCTCGGTAACATGATCGTTAGTGAAACCTATTGAATAGCTCATTTGCAGCTAATGTAGTTCTTTAAAATATTCTTGTATATTTATTGTGTTGGATCGCTGGAGTGTTTTTATTTAAATGCTTTTAAAAGACGTTCAGTCATGTATTATTCTCAGTCGGGTAAGTTAGCTCCGAGCCGTGAAAGCTCGTCTGTGTAACACATTTGCTGAAGACAGTGCTTTAACTTTGAAATAAAACAGATCACAAAAGGCTGATTTGTTGATGTGTTCTAATGAGTATTTACAAACAAATCGCTGAAATATATTTATTTTAAAGGCGTTCTAATTCGAGCAATTTATGTTGTTTGTGAGCACATGCACAGAGAGAGTAGCCTAGTGCTGACGGCTTGTATAAGCGCTGAAGGGTGCGAGCTTTTCTTTTACAAGAACTATAAAACCACTGAATTTAACTGTTGATATGTTCTAATGGGTATTTAGAGTTAAATCGCTGTAATAATTAAATTTTTAAGGCGATATTTATTTGTATTTCCACCGATTTCAGAGTGACTGTAAGTGAGAGGTTTGAGTCCCGCCTCTTCAGTCGAGAGGTATTACTGTTAGAGGGCGCATTTTTTCTCAGCCCATGTAATTCATTGGGAAATGTGTCATATTCAAAAATTAATAATAAATCAACTGTAAGTCTGATCAGTCTAAAAAGATATAGCAACTAACTTCAGAGCAGGACCCAGGTATCTGCCAAGTTTGGGGCTTGTGGCATTCAAGCCCTAGGAGGAGTAGCGTTTGTAAATTCGTGTACCATAAGAATAATAACATATAATAATAATAATAATAATAAGTTTAAATAGCATAACAGTATGTTGGCTCTCCAAGCCAACATAACTAGAAGCTAAAGTTCGATGACAAACTTTAAATGTTGGCTTGGAGAGCCAAATTGGGCAGCCTTGGGGCAAAAGGGCCAGCCCAGAACACTTAGAGCTCTCTGATTGAATTGTTGCTAGTAAAAATGGCAGTACGACAAGAAATGCTTAGTATATTTTAGGCTAAAACATAGAGCATCGTGTGTGGATTTTACGTTAAAACGGCTTGCCATACAACAAGTTTGCAGCGCATGCTTGAAACCCACGACGCGTTGCTGTGCGGTTGAGCCTAAAAGCATTAATAAGCAAGTATTTAAGCTGTGTAATATATTACTCTACTATTATTGTGTTTAATCGCTGGAGTGTTTGTATTTAAATACCTTTAAAAGACGTGCAAATGATGTGTTTGATGATGCAGACGAAGACTGAGCAGTGCATCCAATGTTAGTTAAGCCTATGAAAAAAGTCATTTGCACCCAATGTAGGTCTTTAAAATATTCTTCTATATTTATTGTGTGCAATCGCTGGAGTGTTTGTATTTAAATGCCTTTAAAAGACGTGCAGTCATGTATAATTGTCAGTCGGACATCTCGGAGCTCATGTCTAACACACAGCTGAACGCAGCGCTCTCTGTATGAAAACAAAATGCTCACAAACAACTGCATTTAGCTGTTGATATTTTCTAATGGGTGGACTGAATTAAATCGCTGCAATATTGTAATTTTAAAGGCGTTCTAATTCGTGCAAATTATGTCGTTCGTCTCCATGTAAACTCGTTGAAAGCAATCTGTACGCGGTGAAGGAAATGCTTAGGGGTTTCAATAAATTCACTCAAACAGCTGAATTTAGGTCTTGATGTGTTCTAATGGGTATTTACAATTAAATGGCTGGAATATTGTAATTTTAAAGGCGTTATTTATATGCATTTTCCACCGAAGTCAAAGTGAAAGTATAGGTCACAGCTCGGTAACATGATCGTTAGTGAAACCTATTGAATAGCTCATTTGCAGCTAATGTAGTTCTTTAAAATATTCTTGTATATTTATTGTGTTGGATCGCTGGAGTGTTTTTATTTAAATGCTTTTAAAAGACTTTCAGTCATGTATTATTCTCAGTCGGGTAAGTTAGCTCCGAGCCGTGAAAGCTCGTCTGTGTAACACATTTGCTGAAGACAGTGCTTTAACTTTGAAATAAAACAGATCACAAAAGGCTGATTTGTTGATGTGTTCTAATGAGTATTTACAAACAAATCGCTGAAATATATTTATTTTAAAGGCGTTCTAATTCGTGCAATTTATGTTGTTTGTGAGCACATGCACAGAGAGAGTAGCCTAGTGCTGACGGCTTGTATAAGCGCTGAAGGGTGCGAGCTTTTCTTTTACAAGAACTATAAAACCACTGAATTTAACTGTTGATATGTTCTAATGGGTATTTAGAGTTAAATCGCTGTAATAATTAAATTTTTAAGGCGATATTTATTTGTATTTCCACCGATTTCAGAGTGACTGTAAGTGAGAGGTTTGAGTCCCGCCTCTTCAGTCGAGAGGTATTACTGTTAGAGGGCGCATTTTTTCTCAGCCCATGTAATTCATTGGGAAATGTGTCATATTCAAAAATTAATAATAAATCAACTGTAAGTCTGATCAGTCTAAAAAGATATAGCAACTAACTTCAGAGCAGGACCCAGGTATCTGCCAAGTTTGGGGCTTGTGGCATTCAAGCCCTAGGAGGAGTAGCGTTTGTAAATTCGTGTACCATAAGAATAATAACATATAATAATAACTAGAAGCTAAAGTTCGATGACAAACTTTAAATGTTGGCTTGGAGAGCCAAATTGGGCAGCCTTGGGGCAAAAGGGCCAGCCCAGAACACTTAGAGCTCTGTAATTGAACAGCTTGCCATAGTGGATTAATATGTGTATTTTAGGTTAACACGGCTTGCCATACGAGATTCGTGCAGCGCTTGCTTCAAAGCCACGACGCGTTGCTGTGCGGTTGAGGCGAAAAGCAGAAATAAGCAAGCATTTAACCTTTTTATTATATGATTGTACTATTATTGTGTTGAATCACTGGAGTGTTTGTATTAAAATGCCTTTAAAAGTCGTGCAAATCATGTCTTTGTTAACAGACACATAAATGCAGCCGTGCATCTCATGTTCGTTAGTGAAACGTTTGAAATAGCTCATTTACACTCAATGCAGCTCTTTAAAATATTCTTCTATATTTATTGTGTGCAATCGCTGGAATGTTTTTATTTGATTACCTTTAAAAGACGTGCAAATGAATTCTTTGTTGACACAGACGGATGCAGCTGTGCATCTCATGTTCGTTATTAAAAACCTTTGAAACAGGTCATTTGCATTCAATGCGGCTCTTTAAAATATTCTTCTATATTTATTGTGTGCAATCGCTGGAGTGTTTTTATTTAAATGCCTTTAAAAGACGTGCAAATTATGTATTTGTTGACAGACTGATAATGCAGCCGTACATCTCATGTTCGTTAGTAAAACGTTTGAAATAGCTAATTTACACCCAATGTAGCTCTTTAAAATATTCTTCTATATTTATTGTGTACAATCGCTGGAGTGTTTTTATTTAAATGCTTTTAAAAGACGTGCAGTCATGTATAATTCTCAGTCGGGTAAGTTAGCTCCGAGAAGCTCGTCTGTGTAATACATTTGCTGAAGACACTGCTTCAACTTTGAAATAAAACAGATCACAAACTGATTTAGCTGTTGATGTGTTGTAATGGGTATTTAGAGTTAAATCGCTGTAATATTTTAATTTTAAAGGCGTTCTAATTCGAGCAAATTAGGTCGTTTGTGAGCAGATATACAGAGAGAGTACGTGCTGAAGCTATACACGGTGAAGGAAATGCTTAGAGTTTTGAATAAATTAGCTGAAATAGCTGAATTCAGGTCTTGGTGTGTTCTAATGGGTATTTACAATTAAATCGCTGGAATATTTTAATTTTAAAGGCGTTATTTATTTGCATTTTCCACCTAAGTCAAAGTGAAAGTAGGTCAGAGCTCAGCGATCTCCTGTTGAGTAGAGAGGATTTACTCCTTTAGAGGGCGCCTTTTTCTCAGCCCATTCAATTCTATGCGACATATTTCCATTCAGTGGAGAGGTATTGCTCCATTAGAGGGCGAAATTTTAGGAATTTTTAATATAAAAAAATTAATATTAAATCAACTGTAAGTCTGATCATTCCAAAAAGATATAGCAACACTTTCGTGACCAGGGCCCAGGGCTCCGCCGAGTTTGGGGCTTGTAGGCTTAAAGCTCTAGGAGGAGTAGCGTATAGAATTTTAGTCTCAGAAGAATTTTAATAATAACTAGAAGCTAAAGTTCGATGACAAACTTTAAATGTTGGCTTGGAGAGCCAAATTGGGCAGCCTTGGGGCAAAAGGGCCAGCCCAGAACACTTAGAGCTCTGTAATTGAATTGTTGCTAGTAAAAATGCTATTACGATAAGTAATGCTTAGTATATTTTAGGCTAAAACAGCTTGCCATAGTGGATTAATGTGTATTTTAGGTTAAAACGGCTTGCCATACGAGATTCGTGCAGCGCTTGCTTCAAAGCCACGACGCGTTGCTGTGCGGTTGAGGCGAAAAGCAGAAATAAGCAAGCATTTAACCTTTTTATTATATGACTGTACTATTATTGTGTTGAATCGCTGGAGTGTTTGTATTAAAATACCTTTAAAAGTCGTGCAAATGATGTCTTTGTTAACAGACACATAAATGCAGCCGTGCATCTCATGTTCGTTAGTGAAACGTTTGAAATAGCTCATTTACACTCAATGCAGCTCTTTAAAATATTCTTTTATATTTATTGTGTGCAATCGCTGGAATGTTTTTATTTGATTACCTTTAAAAGACGTGCAAATGAATTCTTTGTTGACACAGACGGATGCAGCCGTGCATCTCATGTTCGTTAGTAAAAACCTTTGAAACAGGTCATTTGCATTCAATGCGGCTCTTTAAAATATTGTTCTATATTTATTGTGTGCAATCGCTGGAGTGTTTTTATTTAAATGCCTTTAAAAGACGTGCAAATTATGTATTTGTTGACAGACTGATAATGCAGCCGTACATCTCATGTTCGTTAGTAAAACGTTTGAAATAGCTCATTTACACCCAATGTAGCTCTTTAAAATATTCTTCTATATTTATTGTGTACAATCGCTGGAGTGTTTTTATTTAAATGCTTTTAAAAGACGTGCAGTCATGTATAATTCTCAGTCAGGTAACGTAAGTTAGCTCCGAGCCGTGAAGCTCGTCTGTGTAATACATTTGCTGAAGACACTGCTTCAACTTTGAAATAAAACAGATCACAAACTGATTTAGCTGTTGATGTGTTGTAATGGGTATTTAGAGTTAAATCGCTGTAATATTTTAATTTTAAAGGCGTTCTAATTCGAGCAAATTAGGTCGTTTGTGAGCAGATATACAGAGAGAGTACGCGCTGAAGCTGTACACGGTGAAGGAAATGCTTAGAGTTTTGAATAAATTAGCTCAAATAGCTGAATTCAGGTCTTGGTGTGTTCTAATGGGTATTTACAATTAAATCGCTGGAATATTTTAATTTTAAAGGCGTTATTTATTTGCATTTTCCACCTAAGTCAAAGTGAAAGTAGGTCAGAGCTCAGCGATCTCCTGTTGAGTAGAGAGGATTTACTCCTTTAGAGGGCGCCTTTTTCTCAGCCCATTCAATTCTATGGGACATATTTCCATTCAGTGGAGAGGTATTGCTCCATTAGAGGGCGAAATTTTAGGAATTTTTAATATAAAAAAATTAATATAAAATCAACTGTAAGTCTGATCATTCCAAAAAGATATAGCAACACTTTCGTGACCAGGGCCCAGGGCTCCGCCGAGTTTGGGGCTTGTAGGCTTAAAGCTCTAGGAGGAGTAGCGTATAGAATTTTAGTCTCAGAAGAATTTTAATAATAACTAGAAGCTAAAGTTCGATGACAAACTTTAAATGTTGGCTTGGAGAAGCAAACCGGGCAGCATTGGGGCAAAAGGGCCAGCCCAGAACACTTAGAGCTCTCTAATTTAATTGTTGATAGTAAAAATGGCAGTATGACAAGAAATGCTTAGTTTATTTTAGGCTAAAACATCTTGCCATAGAGGATCGTGTGTGGATTTTAGGTTAAAAGAGCTTGCCATACTGGAATATGCGAAGAGCGCCTGCTTCAAAGCCGCGTCGCGTTGCCGTGCGGTTGAGCCGAAAAGCAGAAATATTCAAGCATTTAACTTTTTTATTATATCACTGTACTATTATTGTGTTGAATCGCTGGAGTGTTTGTATTAAAATACCTTTAAAAGAAGTGAAAATGATGTCTTTGTTAACAGACACATAAATGCAGCCGTGCATCTCATGTTAGTTAGTTAGTTAAGCCTATGAAAAAAGTCATTTGCACTCAATGTAGGTCTTTAAAATATTCTTCTATATTTATTGTGTGCAATCGCTGGAGTGTTTGTATTTAAATGCCTTTAAAAGACGTGCAGTCATGTATAATTCTCAGTCGGACATCTCGGAGCTCATGTCTAACACACAGCTGAACGCAGCGCTCTCTGTATGAAAACAAAATGCTCACAAACAACTGCATTTAGCTGTTGATATTTTCTAATGGGTGGACTGAATTAAATCGCTGCAATATTGTAATTTTAAAGACGTTCTAATTCGTGCAAATTATGTCGTTCGTCTCCATGTATACTCGTTGAAAGCAATCTGTACGCGGTGAAGGAAATGCTTAGGGTTTTCAATAAATTCGCTCAAACAGCTGAATTCAGGTCTTGATGTGTTCTAATGGGTATTTACAATTAAATGGCTGGAATATTGTAATTTTAAAGGCGTTATTTATATGCATTTTCCACCGAAGTCAAAGTGAAAGTATAGGTCACAGCTCGGTAACATGGTCGTTAGTGAAACTGAATAGCTCATTTGCAGCTAATGTTGTTCTTTAAAATATTCTTCTATATTTATTGTGTTGGATCGCTAGAGTGTTTTTATTTAAATGCTTTTAAAAGACGTGCAGTCATAATTCTCAGTCGAGTAAGTTAGCTCCGACCCGTGAAAGCTCGTCTGTATAACACATTTGCTGAAGACAGTGCTTTAACTTTGAAATAAAACAGATCACAAAAGGCTGATTTGTTGATGTGTTCTAATGGGTATTTACAAATAAATCGCTGAAATATATTAATTTTAAAGGCGTTCTAATTCGTGCAAATTATGTTGTTTATGAGCACATACAGAGAGAGTACATGCCGACGGCTTGTATAAGCGCTGACGGGTGCGAGCTTTTCACAAGAAATACTCACAAACCACTGAATTTAGCTGTTGATATGTTCTAATGGGTATTTAGAGTTAAATCGCTGTAATATTTACATTTTTAAGGCGGTATTTATTTCTATTTCCACCGTTTTCAGAGTGACTGTAAGTAAGAGGTTTGAATCCCGCCTCTTCAGTCGAGAGGTATTACTGTTAGAGGGCGCATTTTTTCTCAGCCCATGTAATTCATTGGGAAATTTGTCATATTCAAAAATTAATAATAAATCAACTGTACATCTGATCAGTCCAAATAGATATAGCATATCTTTCGGGACAAGGGCCCAGGTCTCTGCCAAGTTTGGGCCTTGTGGCTTCAAAGGCCTCGGAGGAGTAGCTGTCAGAAATTTCTTTAGGTCATAAGAATAATAATAATAACTAGAAGCTAAAGTTCGATGACAAACTTTAAATGTTGGCTTGGAGAGCCAAATTGGGCAGCCTTGGGGCAAAAGGGCCAGCCCAGAACACTTAGAGCTCTCTGATTGAATTGTTGCTAGTAAAAATGGCAGTACGACAAGAAATGCTTAGTATATTTTAGGCTAAAACATAGAGGATCGTGTGTGGATTTTACGTTAAAACGGCTTGCCATACAACAAGTTTGCAGCGCATGCTTGAAACCCACGACGCGTTGCTGTGCGGTTGAGCCTAAAAGCAGAAATAAGCAAGCATTTAAGCTGTGTATTATATTACTCTACTATTATTGTGTTTAATCGCTGGAGTGTTTGTATTTAAATACCTTTAAAAGACGTGCAAATGATGTGTTTGATGATGCAGACGAAGACTGAGCAGTGCATCCAATGTTAGTTAAGCCTATGAAAAAAGTCATTTGCACCCAATGTAGGTCTTTAAAATATTCTTCTATATTTATTGTGTGCAATCGCTGGAGTGTTTGTATTTAAATGCCTTTAAAAGACGTGCAGTCATGTATAATTGTCAGTCGGACATCTCGGAGCTCATGTCTAACACACAGCTGAACGCAGCGCTCTCTGTATGAAAACAAAATGCTCACAAACAACTGCATTTAGCTGTTGATATTTTC
This sequence comes from Garra rufa, assembly GCF_049309525.1. NCBI lineage: Eukaryota > Metazoa > Chordata > Actinopteri > Cypriniformes > Cyprinidae > Garra > Garra rufa. Next base: position 36,540,490 of record NC_133365.1, on the reverse strand, counting down.
TAATGGGTGGACTGAATTAGATCGCTGCAATATTGTAATTTTAAAGGCGGTCAAATTTGTGCAAATTATGTCGTTCGTATCCATGTAAACTCGTTGAAAGCAATCTGTACGCGGTGATAGAAATGCTTAGGGGTTTCAATAAATTCGCTCAAACAGCTGAATTCAGGTCTTGATGGGTTTCTAATGGGTATTTACTATTAAATGGCTGAATATTGTAATTTTAAAGGCGTTATTTATATGCATTTTCCAACGAAATCAAAGTGAAAGTAAGTCTCAGCTCGGTAACATGTTCGTTAGTGAAACCTATTGAACAGCTCATTTGCAGCTAATGTAGTTCTTTAAAATATTCTTGTATATTTATTGTGTTGGATCGCTGGAGTGTTTTTATTTAAATGCTTTTAAAAGACGTGCAGTCATGTATAATTCTCATTCAGGTTAGCTCCGATCCGCGAAAGCTCGTCTGTATAACACATTTGCTGAAGACAGTGCTTTAACTTTGAAATAAAACAGATCACAAAAGGCTGATTTGTTGATGTGTTCTAATGGGTATTTACAAACAAATCGCTGAAATATATTTATTTTAAAGGCGTTCTAATTCGTGCAATTTATGTTGTTTGTGAGCACATGTCGAGAGAGAGAGAAGCCTAGTGCTGACGGCTTGTATAAGCGCTGAAGGGTGCGAGCTTTTCTTTTACAAGAACTACTCACAAACCACTGAATTTAGCTGTTGATATGTTCTAATGGGTATTTAGAGTTAAATCGCTGTAATATTTGAATTTTTAAGGCGGTATTTATTTGTATTTCCACCGATTTCAGAGTGACTGTAAGTAAGAGGTTTGAATCCCGCCTCTTCAGTCGAGAGGTATTGCGCCTTTAGATGGCGCATTTTTTCTCAGCCCATTGAAATCCCATAGAAATTTTTCATGTAAAAAAATTAATATTAAATCAACTGTAAGTCTGATCATTCCAAAAAGATATAGCAACACTTTGGTGACCAGGGCCCAGGGCTCCGCCGAGTTTGGGGCTTGTAGCCTTAAAGCTCTAGGAGGAGTAGCGTATAGAATTTTAGTCTCAGAAGAAGTTTAATAATAATAATAATAATAATAATAACTAGAAGCTAAAGTTCGATGACAAACTTTAAATGTTGGCTTGGAGAAGCAAACCGGGCAGCCTTCGGGCAAAAGGGCCAGCCCAGAACACTTAGAGCTCTGTAATTGAATTGTTGCTAGTAAAAATGCGATTATGATAAGTAATGCTTAGTATATTTTAGGCTAAAACAGCTTGCCATAGTGGATTAATGTATTTTAGGTTAAAACGGCTTGCCATACAAGATTCGTGCAGCGCCTGCTTCAAAGCCACGACGCGTTGCTGTGCGGTTGAGGCGAAAAGCAGAAATAAGCAAGCATTTAACCTTTTTATTATATGACTGTACTATTATTGTGTTGAATCGCTGGAGTGTTTGTATTAAAATACCTTTAAAAGACGTGCAAATGATGTCTTTGTTAACAGACACATAAATGCAGCCGTGCATCTCATGTTAGTTAAGCCTATGAAAAACGTCATTTGCACCCAATGTAGGTCTTTAAAATATTCTTCTATATTTATTGTGTGCAATCGCTGGAGTGTTTTTATTTAAATGCCTTTAAAAGACGTGCAAATGATGTAGCCTATTTGTTGACAGACTGATAATGCAGCCATACATCTGATGTTCGTTAGTGAAACGTTTGAAATAGCTCATTTACACCCAATGCAGCTCTTTAAAATATTATTCTATATTTATTGTGTGCAATCGCTGGAGTGTTTGTATTTAAATGCCTTTAAAAGACGTGCAGTCATGTATAATTGTCAGTCGGACATCTCGGAGCTCATGTCTACACTGCTGAACACAGCGCTCTCTGTATGAAAACAAAATACTCACAAACAACTGCATTTAGCTGTTCATATTTTCTAATGGGTGGACTGAATTAAATCGCTGCAATATTGTAATTTTAAAGGCGGTCAAATCCGTGCAAATTATGTCTTTCGTCTCCATGTATACTCGTTGAAGGCAACCTGTATGCGGTGAAGGAAATGCTTAGGGTTTTGAATAAATTCGCTCAAACAGCTGAATTCAGGTCTTGATGTGTTCTAATGGGTATTTACAATTAAATGGCTGGAATATTGTAATTTTAAAGGCGTTATTTATATGCATTTTCCACCGAAGTCAAAGTGAAAGTGTGGGTCACAGCTTGGTAACATGTTCGTTGAAACCTATTGAATAGCTCATTTGCAGCTAATGTAGTTATTTAAAATATTCTTTTATATTTATTGTGTTGGATCGCTGGAGTGTTTTTATTTAAATGCTTTTAAAAGACGTGCAGTCTAATTCTCAGTCGGGTAACGTTAACGCACTGTCTTCAGCAAATGTGTGTTATACAGACGAGCTTCACGGCTCGGAGCTAAGTTAACTTTGAAATAAAACAGATCACAAAAGGCTGATTTGTTGATGTGTTCTAATGGGTATTTACAAATAAATCGCTGAAATATATTAATTTTAAAGGCGTTCTAATTCGTGCAAATTATTTTGTTTATGAGCACATACAGAGAGAGTTCGTGCTGACGGCTTGTATACTCGCTAAAGGGTGCAAGCTTTCCTTTTACAAGAACTACTCTCAAACCACTGAATTTAGCTGTTGATGTGTTCTAATGGGTATTTAGAGTTAAATCGCTGTAATATTTAAATTTTAAAAAGCGGTATTTATTTGTATTTCCACCGATTTCAGAGTGACTGTAAGCGAGAGGTTTGAGTCCCGCCTCTTCAGTGGAGAGGTATTGCGCCTTTAGATGGCGCATTTTTTCTCAGCCCATTGAAATCCCATAGAAATTTTTAATGTAAAAAAATTAATATTTAATCAACTGTAAGTCTGATCATTCCAAAAAGATATAGCAACACTTTGGTGACCAGGGCCCAGGGCTCCGCCGAATTTGGGGCTTGTAGCCTTAAAGCTCTAGGAGGAGTAGCGTATAGAATTTTAGTCTCAGAAGAAGTTTAATAATAATAATAATAATAATAATAACTAGAAGCTAAAGTTCGATGACAAACTTTAAATGTTGGCTTGGAGAGCCAAACCGGGCAGCCTTGGGGCAAAAGGGCCAGCCCAGAACACTTAGAACTCTCTAATTGAATTGTTGCTAGTAAAAATGGCAGTACGACAAGAAATGCTTAGTATATTTTAGGCTAAAACAGCTTGCCATAGAGGATCATGTGTGGATTTTAGGTTAAAACGGCTTGCCATACTGGAATATTGCTCCATTAGAGGGCGAAATTTTAGGAATTTTTAATGTAAAAAAATTAATATTAAATCAACTGTAAGTCTGATCATTCCAAAAAGATATAGCAACACTTTCGTGACCAGGGCCCAGGGCTCTGCCGAGTTTGGGGCTTGTAGCCTTAAAGCTCTAGGAGGAGTAGCGTATAGAATTTTAGTCTCAGAAGAAGTTTAATAATAATAAGTTTAAATAGCATAACAATATGTTGGCTTCTCCAAGCCAACATAATAAGTTTAAATAGCATAACAATATGTTGGCTTCTCCAAGCCAACATAATAAGTTTAAATAGCATAACAATATGTTGGCTTCTCCAAGCCAACATAATAATAATAATAATAATAATAATAATAACTAGAAGCTAAAGTTCGATGACAAACTTTAAATGTTGGCTTGGAGAAGCAAACCGGGCAGCCTTCGGGCAAAAGGGCCAGCCCAGAACACTTAGAGCTCTCTGATTGAATTGTTGCTAGTAAAAATGCTATTACGATAAGTAATGCTTAGTATATTTTAGGCTAAACAGCTTGCCATAGAGGATTTATGTGTATTTTAGGTTAAAACGGCTTGCCATACAACAAGTGTGCAGCGCGTGCTTGAAAGCGTTGCTGTGCGGTTGAGCCTAAAAGCAGAAATAAGCAAGCATTTAAGCTGTGTAATATATTACTCTACTATTATTGTGTTTAATCGCTGGAGTGTTTGTATACCTTTAAAAGACGTGCAAATGATGTCTTTGATGCAGATGAAGACTGAGCAGTGCATTCAATGTTAGTTAGTTAAGCCAGTGAAAAAAGTCATTTGCACTCAATGTAGGTCTTTAAAATATTCTTCTATATTTATTGTGTGCAATCGCTGGAGTGTTTGTATTTAAATGCCTTTAAAAGACGTGCAGTCATGTATACTTGTCAGTTGGACATCTCGGAGCTCATAACACACTGCTGAACACAGCGCTCTCTGTATGAAAAAAAAAATACTCACGAACAACTGCATTTAGCTGTTGATATTCTCTAATGGGTGGACTTAATTAAATCGCTGCAATATTGTAATTTTAAAGGCGGTCAAATTCGTGCAAATTATGTCGTTCGTCTCCATGTATCATAGTTGAAGGCAATCTGTACGCGGTGAAGGAAATGCTTAGGGTCAGTGGCGCCTCCAGGATTTTTTTCATAGGGTGGCCGAAAGGGGCCAGTAAAAATGTTAGGGTGGCACAGTACAAAAAATTGAATGCCTAAATCTGATTGAAGACAATAATTTTTGGCATTATTTCTGTTAGCATATAAAGTTATAGGCTTTAAAACTTAAGTATTACGTACTATGCTCTGTACAGAGCAAAATAGAAAAAGTCGCTCTGCAATTTAACTGCAAATAACCTCGTCTTTATTTGGAGTGCAAATAAATTTAAAATGAGATTAAAAATAAACAAGAAAGCACAGATATTTAATCGGCATATTCATCAAAATAGACACAAGTTTAATACAAGTGCAGCCCGAGCCCGACGGGCAGCATCGAGCTTGCCTCCAGCGCAGTTTGAAGAGTTGCGCGATCATGCGCATGCAATAGCCTAATGGTGCGTTCACACCGGACGCGACTTGCGCGGAAAAAACGCGCTATTCGCGCGTAGTTGAACGCTTGAACATTTGAGTTTACTCGCGCCATTCGCGCGGTAAAATTCGCGTCATTCGCGCGTGACATTTTCTTCACAACAGACGCGAATTCGCGTCAAGGGAGGGGCTTCTGCCACTCGTCAGCGGGAAAGTAGTTGTAAAATAGGTGAATGAGCTCAATTTGCCAGCTTTAGCTTGCTTGTAGTCTCAATATGTATGTATATGTAGGTTAAATTGAGTAAAGAGCGTTTTTTAAAACTAACCAGGGCTGCGTTTCCCAAAAGCATCGTAAGCTTAAGTACATCGTAGACCCATTGAAACCAATGGAGCTACGATCAACTTAAGCTTACGATGCTTTTGGGAAACGCAGCCCAGATTGTCCGACCTCTTCACTCACTTTCTTCCTAGCAAGATCCCTTTTATTCCTGTTTCTACAAAAGTCCAAAGATGTATTGTACAGCTCCGAGGAACCACAGACAGCAACGGTGATTTTGTCCGCCATTGTTGTTTCGGATTTCTGCCTCCGTCACTACTAGAGCAAGCTCCTGATTGGTTACCGCGGCGCGGAATTCCGCCGAAGTTCAGATTTTTGAACTCGCGCGTTTCGCGCGATTCGCGCGAATGGCGCGGCAATCGCTTGAAACGCTCAATGCGCGCCGCGCCATTCGCGCTATTCGCGCGTTTCGCGCCGCCTCATTCGCGCGTTTCGCGCCGCAGGATGGCTATTCGCGTCTTTGCATTGACTTAACATGTAAATCACTCGCGCTTGCCGCTTCATTCGCGTCCGGTGTGAACGCACCTTAAAGCTTGCCACGAAGCACAGGCAGAGGTAATTACCATCAATGTTTCAGGGGAAATAGTAAGGTAATATTTAAAAAAAAAAAAATTAAGCTGACGATCCTGACACGCCATTTCCTCATTGGACGCGTCTAGAGAGAATTGCATTTTTAAGGATTTCATAGCCTAATAAAAGATTTTGCTTTCAGTTTCGGTTAATTATTGTAAAACGCTTCTGTTCAAGGCCGTAACCAGGGTTTAAAAATTAGTGAGGTCCGGAGTAAGGTGTTAAGAATTCTGCTATAATAACACCCACAAATGCACTACATTTATTCTAGCGTAAGAAAAAAAAAAGAATTACGTTTGTTGTTTCTTTGACTGCACACTCTCCGCGACCACCAGTTGAGAAACACTGCTTTAATTAATGTTTTTTGATGACTTAAGGTTAACTTAAGAGCACGAGACGTCTTCCTGCTGGCCAGTAGCCTATTTCATTCTGTAACAAACAGATTTGTATTATGCTATTGTTTTTGATAGTGTTATACATTTCTTTCAGATAATAACGATGATCATGCGTTTGTCTTACCGATTGTGGTATCTTCCTGTCAGCAATTAAGTTACAGATAGTATATAAGCTTTTTTTATGAATGTACAATGTTGTCAGATATTGCTACGAAAAACAAGCAATTACAAAAAAAAAGAAAAAGAAAAAGATATCCGAAATAAGTTCAAAGCTTGTGTTTTGTAAATATGATTAAAATATCACTAACACTAACGTTCAACTTTCCACTTCATAAACGTCCCAAAGTGTCACACTAAATTGGAAAAACGAGTCAAAAAAACACGTATAATAGGTGGATTTGGAAACAAACAGAGGCTGCACCCGCGCTCTTACTCAACGCGCTCTCAAGCCCCGTTCACTGCGCTGGCTTCTCGCAGCAAGATGAATTGAAAACACTCATGTGATATGAGGTGGCTAAATAATCGGCTAAATTAAACGGCTAAATAATCATTCAGAGAGCTTGACATTTTATTTTTGAATATAAAAAAATGACCGAGGTCCGGAACTCGGTGACCTCATTACTGGCTATGGCCGTGCACAGAAGTGCATCTTCTATGCAGGGGGACAGGGGGACAGTGGAACAGAGTAATAGGGGCCCTTGGCCAGGGGGAGCCCATCGCGAACCCCTCCCCTCCCACTGAACGTTTTCTTCTATGTTTTCTTTTTTTATAAAGTCACAAAGTTTAAAGCCCAAAATTAGCTTTCACTTTCCGCATGCACAAACGATTGGATATGGGTCTATCAGCGTACATTTATATATGTTAAATGTTTAAACTAACATATATAATATGATTGAACAGTTTGATATCCAGAGATTTTATTTTAGGCAAATCGTGATTATTTGAGAAGGCTAAATTGATCAAACATAGGCTATGATCGACTCGCTGGTCGTTTTGAAAATCAAAAACTAACATTTAACGAACAAAAAAATGCTCCAAACGCTTTTCTAAATTAACTTAAAATAATAACGAAACGAAATATAATATAATCTCTTTGTCATTGCATACAAAACTGAACTATTTATGCATGCTTCGCGGTGTGGCTGCGCTTGTGAGAGTGCTTGAAGTCGCCGCAACTCAAGAGGTGGAGGGGTTGAGAGCGTATTCTACATTACACATCATAGAAGTTTATTATTATTTCTAATATTGTGTTTTGTCAATGTCCGTGTTAATTTATAAAATAAAATTATTATTCTAAAAAAACTCCACTCTTGCTGGTTGGGGGGGCCAATGGGGTGGCCAGTTTCATTTTAGGGGTGGCCGCGGCCCCCCCTGGCCCCCCCTTGGAGGCGCCACTGCTTAGGGTTTTCAATAAATTCGTTCAAACAGCTGAATTCAGGTCTTGATGTGTTCTAATGGGTATTTATAATTAAATGGCTGGAATATTGTAATTTTAAAGGCGTTATTTATATGCATTTTACACCGAAGTCAAAGTGAAAGTATAGGTTACAGCTCGGTAACATGTTCGTTAGTGAAACCTATTGAACAGCTCATTTGCAGCTAATATAGTTCTTTAAAATATTCTTGTATATTTATTGTGTTGGATCGCTGGAGTGTTTTTATTTAAATGCTTTTAAAAGACGCGCAGTCATGTATAATTCTCAGTCGGGTAAATTAGCTCCGAGCCGTAAAGCTCATCTGTATAACACATTTGCTGAAGACAGTGCTTTAACTTTGAAATAAAACAGATCACAAAAGGTTGATTTGTTGATGTGTTCTAATGGGTATTTACAAATAAATCGCTGAAATATATAAATTTTAAAGGCACTCTAATTCGTGCAATTTATGTTGTTTATGAGCACATACAGAGAGAGTTCGTGCTGACGGCTTGTATACTCGCTGAAGGGTGCAAGCATTTCTTTTACAAGAACTGCTCACAAACCACTGAATTTAGCTGTTGATGTGTTCTAATGGGTATTTACAATTAAATCGCTGGAATATTTAATTTTAAAAGGCGGTATTTATTTGTATTTACACCGATTTCAGAGTGACTGTAAGCAAGAGGTTTGAGTCCCGCCTCTTCAGTCGAGAGGTATTGCGCCTCTAGATGGCGCATTTTTTCTCAGCCCATTGAAATCCTATAGAAATTTTTCATGTAAAAAAATTAATATTAAATCAACTGTAAGTCTGATCATTCCAAAAAGATATAGCAACACTTTGGTGACCAGGGCCCAGGGCTCCGCCGAGTTTGGGGCTTGTAGCCTTAAAGCTCTAGGAGGAGTAGCGTATAGAATTTTAGTCTCAGAAGAATTTTAATAATAATAATAATAAGTTTAAATAGCATAACAATATGTTGGCTTCTCCAAGCCAACATAATAATAAGTTTAAATAGCATAACAATATGTTGGCTTCTCCAAGCCAACATAATAATAAGTTTAAATAGCATAACAATATGTTGGCTTCTCCAAGCCAACATAATAAGTTTAAATAGCATAACAATATGTTGGCTTCTCCAAGCCAATATAACTAGAAGCTAAAGTTCGATGACAAACTTTAAATGTTGGCTTGGAGAAGCAAACCGGGCAGCCTTCGGGCAAAAGGGCCAGCCCAGAACACTTAGAGCTCTGTAATTGAATTGTTGCTAGTAAAAATGCGATTATGATAAGTAATGCTTAGTATATTTTAGGCTAAAACAGCTTGCCATAGTGGATTAATGTTATTTAGGTTAACACGGCTTGCCGTACAAGATTCGTGCAGCGCCTGCTTCAAAGCCACGATCGCGTTGCTGTGCGGTTGAGGCGAAAAGCAGAAATAAGCAAGCATTTAACCTTTTTATTATATGACTGTACTATTATTGTGTTGAATCGCTGGAGTGTTTGTATTAAAATACCTTTAAAAGACGTGCAAATGATGTCTTTGTTAACAGACACATAAATGCAGCCGTGCATCTCATGTTAGTTAGTTAAGCCTATGAAAAACCTCATTTGCACCCAATGTAGGTCTTTAAAATATTCTTCTATATTTATTGTGTGCAATCGCTGGAGTGTTTTTATTTAAATGCCTTTAAAAGACGTGCAAATGATGTATTTGTTGACAGACTGATAATGCAGCCATACATCTGATGTTCGTTAGTGAAACGTTTGAAATAGCTCATTTACACCCAATGCAAGTCTTTAAAATATTCTTCTATATTTATTGTGTTGAATCGCTGGAGTGTTTGTATTTAAATGCCTTTAAAAGACGTGCAGTCATGTATAATTGTCAGTCGGACATCTCGGAGCTCATGTCTAACACTGCTGAACACAGCGCTCTCTGTATGAAAAAAAAATGCTCACAAACAACTGCATTTAGCTGTTGATATTCTCTAATGGGTGGAATGAATTAAATCGCTGCAATATTGTAATTTTAAAGGCGGTCAAATTCGTGCAAATTATGTCGTTCGTCTCCATGTATACTCGTTGAAGGCAATCTGTATGCGGTGAAGGAAATGCTTAGGCTTTTGAATAAATTCGCTCAAACAGCTGAATTCAGGTCTTGATGTGTTCTAATGGGTATTTACAATTAAATGGCTGGAATATTGTAATTTTAAAGGCGTTATTTATATGCATTTTCCACCGAAGTCAAAGTGAAAGTAAGTCACAGCTCGGTAACATGTTCGTTAGTGAAACCTATTGAATAGCTCATTTGCAGCTAATGTAGTTCTTTAAAATATTATTCTATATTTATTGTGTACAATCGCTGGAGTGTTTTTATTTAAATGCTTTTAAAAGACATTCAGTCATGTATAATTCTCAGACGGAGATGTGAAGCTCATCTGTAACACACTCTCTAAAGACAGCGGTTGAACTTTTACACAAAACAGCTCACAGCTGAATGTAGCTGTTGATGTGTTCTAATGGGTATTTACAATTAAATCGCTGCAATATTTAAATTTTAAAGGCGGTATTTATTTGTATTTCCACCGATTTCAGAGTGACTGTAAGTAAGAGGTTTGAGTCCCGCCTCTTCAGTGGAGAGGTATTGCGCCTCTAGATGGCGCATTTTTTCTCAGCCCATTGAAATCCTATAGAAATTTTTCATGTAAAAAAATTAATATTAAATCAACTGTAAGTCTGATCATTCCAAAAAGATATAGCAACACTTTCGTGACCAGGGCCCAGGGCTCTGCCGAGTTTGGGGCTTGTAGCCTTAAAGCCCTAGGAGGAGTAGCGTATAGAAAATTAGTCTCAGAAGAAGGTTGAATAATAATAAGTTTAAATAGCATAACAATATGTTGGCTTCTCCAAGCCAACATAATAATAAGTTTAAATAGCATAACAATATGTTGGCTCTCCAAGCCAACATAATAATAATAAGTTTAAATAGCATAACAATATGTTGGCTCTCCAAGCCAACATAATAATAATAATAAGTTTAAATAGCATAACAGTATGTTGGCTCTCCAAGCCAACATAATAATAATAAGTTTAAATAGCATAACAATATGTTGGCTTCTCCAAGCCAACATAATAATAAGTTTAAATAGCATAACAGTATGTTGGCTCTCCAAGCCAACATAATAAGTTTAAATAGCATAACAGTATGTTGGCTCTCCAAGCCAACATAATAATAATAATAAGTTTAAATAGCATAACAGTATGTTGGCTCTCCAAGCCAACATAATAATAAGTTTAAATAGCATAACAATATGTTGGCTTCTCCAAGCCAACATAATTAAGTCTATTTTTAAGATCATTAAGATTTCTTGTATTGAGACATTACTTTTTTCCTGACAATAATCTATCTATCCATCATCTGTTTGTCTATCTATCATCTGTTTGTCTATCTATCATCTGTCTGTCTGCCTGCCTATCCATCTGTCCATCTACCTACCTATCTGTCTGTCTATCTACCTATCTGTCTGTCCATCTACCTATCTGTCTGTCTGTCTGTCCATCTGTCTGTCCATCTACCTATCTGTCTGTCTGTCTGTCTGTCCATCTACCTATCTATCTGTCTGTCTGTCCATCTACCTATCTGTCTGTCCATCTACCTATCTGTCTGTCTGTCTGTCCATCTGTCTGTCCATCTACCTATCTGTCTGTCTGTCTGTCCATCTACCTATCCATCTGTCCATCTACCTATCCATCTGTCCATCTACCTATCCGTCTGTCCATCTACCTATCCATCTGTCCATCTACCTACCTATCTATCTGTCTGTCTGTCCATCCACCTATCTATCTATCTGTCTGTCCATCTACCTATCTGTCGGTCTGTCCATCCACCTATCTATCTATCCGTCTGTCTATCTATCTATCTATCTATCCACCTATCTATCTATCCGTCTGTCTGTCTATCTATCTATCTATCTATCTATCTATCTATCTATCTATCTATCTATCTATCTATCTATCTATCTATCTATCTATCTATCTATCTATCTATCTATCTATCTATCTATCTATCTGTCTATCTGTCTATCTATCTATCTATCTACCTATCTGTCTGTCCATCTACCTATCTATCTGTCTGTCTATCTGTCTGTCTGTCCATCCACCTATCTGTCTGTCTGTCCATCTATCTATCTATCTGTCTGTCCGTCTATCTATCTACCTATCTGTCTGTCCGTCTACCTATCTGTCTGTCCGTCTACCTATCTGTCTGTCCGTCTACCTATCTATCTGTCCGTCTACCTATCTATCTATCTATCTATCTATCTATCTATCTATCTATCTATCTATCTATCTATCTATCTATCTATCTATCTATCTATCTATCTACCTGTCTGTCCATCTACCTATCTATCTGTCTGTCTATCTATCTTTCTATCTGTCTGTCTGTCCGTCCACCTATCTGTCTGTCTGTCTGTCTGTCTGTCTGTCCATCTATCTATCTATCTGTCTGTCTATCTATCTACCTGTCTGTCTGTCCATCTACCTATCTATCTGTCTGTCTATCTATCTATCTGTCTGTCTGTCCATCTACCTACCTGTCTGTCTGTCCATCTACCTATCTATCTGCCTGTCCATCTACCTATCTATATGTCTGTCCATCTACCTATCTATCAGTCCATCTACCTATCTATCTGTCTGTCTGTCTGTCTATCTATCTATCTATCTATCTATCTATCTATCTATCTATCTACCTATCTATCTGTCTGTCCATCTACCTACCTATCTGTCTGTCCATCTACCTACCTATCTGTCTGTCCATCTACCTACCTATCTGTCTGTCCATCTACCTACCTATCTGTCTGTCCATCTACCTATCTGTCTGTCTGTCCATCTACCTATCTGTCTGTCTGTCTGTCTGTCTGTCTGTCTGTCTGTCTGTCCATCTACCTATCTGTCTGTCCATCTACCTATCTGTCTGTCTATCTACCTATCTGTCTGTCTGTCCATCTACCTATCTATCTGTCTGTCCATCTACCTATCTATCTGTCTGTCCATCTACCTACCTATCTGTCTGTCCATCTACCTACCTATCTGTCTGTCCATCTACCTACCTATCTGTCTGTCCATCTACCTACCTATCTGTCTGTCCATCTACCTACCTATCTGTCTGTCCATCTACCTACCTATCTGTCTGTCCATCTACCTACCTATCTGTCTGTCCATCTACCTACCTATCTGTCTGTCCATCTACCTACCTATCTGTCTGTCCATCTACCTATCTGTCTGTCTGTCCATCTACCTATCTGTCTGTCTGTCTGTCTGTCTGTCTGTCTGTCCATCTACCTATCTGTCTGTCCATCTACCTATCTATCTGTCTGTCTATCTACCTATCTGTCTGTCTGTCCATCTACCTATCTGTCTGTCCATCTACCTATCTATCTGTCTGTCCATCTACCTATCTATCTGTCTGTCCATCTACCTACCTATCTGTCTGTCCATCTACCTACCTATCTGTCTGTCCATCTACCTACCTATCTTCCTGTCCATCTACCTACCTATCTGTCTGTCCATCTACCTACCTATCTGTCTGTCCATCTACCTACCTATCTTCCTGTCCATCTACCTACCTATCTGTCTGTCCATCTACCTACCTATCTGTCTGTCCATCTACCTACCTATCTGTCTGTCCATCTACCTACCTATCTTCCTGTCCATCTACCTACCTATCTGTCTGTCCATCTACCTACCTATCTGTCTGTCCATCTACCTACCTATCTGTCTGTCCATCTACCTACCTATCTGTCTGTCCATCCACCTACCTATCTGTCTGTCCATCCACCTACCTATCTGTCTGTCCATCCACCTATCTATCTGTCTGTCCATCTACCTATCTATCTGTCTGTCCATCCATCCACCTACCTATCTCTGTCCATCTACCTATCTACCTATCAATCTATCTACCTATCTACCTATCAATCTATCTACCTACCTACCTACCCATCTACCTACCTACCCATCTACCTATCTATCTATCTGTCTGTCCATCTACCTACCTATCTGTCTGTCCATCTACCTACCTATCTGTCTGTCCATCTACCTACCTATCTGTCTGTCCATCTACCTACCTATCTGTCTGTCCATCTACCTATCTGTCTGTCTGTCCATCTACCTATCTGTCTGTCTGTCTGTCTGTCTGTCTGTCCGTCCATCTACCTATCTATCTGTCTATCTACCTATCTGTCTGTCTGTCCATCTACCTATCTGTCTGTCCATCTACCTATCTGTCTGTCTGTCCATCTACCTATCTATCTGTCTGTCCATCTACCTATCTATCTGTCTGTCCATCTACCTACCTATCTTTCTGTCCATCTACCTACCTATCTTCCTGTCCATCTACCTACCTATCTGTCTGTCCATCTACCTATCTGTCTGTCTATCCATCTACCTATCTGTCTGTCCATCTACCTATCTATCTGTCTGTCTATCTACCTATCTGTCTGTCTGTCCATCTACCTATCTGTCTGTCCATCTACCCATCTATCTGTCTGTCCATCTACCCATCTATCTGTCTGTCCATCTACCCATCTATCTGTCTGTCCATCTACCTACCTATCTGTCTGTCCATCTACCTACCTATCTGTCTGTCCATTTACCTACCTATCTTCCTGTCCATCTACCTACCTGTCTGTCTGTCCATCTACCTATCTATCTGTCTGTCCATCTACCTACCTATCTGTCTGTCCAACTACCTACCTATCTGTCTGTCCATCTACCTACCTATCTGTCTGTCCATCCACCTACCTATCTGTCTGTCCATCTACCCATCTATCTGTCTGTCCATCCATCCACCTACCTATCTCTGTCCATCTACCTATCTACCTACCATCTACCTACCTACCCACCCATCTACCTATCTACCCATCTACCTATCTATCTACCTATCTACCTATCTATCCCTCTATCCACCCATCCTTCCATCCATCATCCATCCATCCATCCATCCATCTATCTAGCTATCCATCCATATGTGTGTCTATTCGCCCATCTATCCATCCATCTGTCTGTCTACCTATCTATCTGTCTGTATATCTATCTATCCATCCGTCCGTCTATCTGCCTATCCATCCGTCTGTTCATCTACCTATCCATCTGTCTATCCAGCTATCCATCCGGCTATCCATCCATCCATCCACCTATCTGTCTGTCTGTCCATCTATCGGTCTGTCCATCTATCTGTCTGTCTCTCTGTCTATTTATCAGTCTGTCCATCTACCTATCTATCTGTCTGTCCATCCATCCACCTACCTATCTCTGTCCATCTACCTATCTACCTATCAATCTATCTACCTATCTACCTATCAATCTACCTATCTATCTATCTGTCTGTCCATCTACCTACCTATCTGTCTGTCCATCTACCTACCTATCTGTCTGTCCATCTACCTACCTATCTGTCTGTCCATCTACCTATCTGTCTGTCTGTCTGTCTGTCTGTCTGTCCGTCCATCTACCTATCTATCTGTCTATCTACCTATCTGTCTGTCTGTCCATCTACCTATCTGTCTGTCCATCTACCTATCTATCTGTCTGTCCATCTACCTATCTATCTGTCTGTCCATCTACCTATCTATCTGTCTGTCCATCTACCTATCTATCTGTCTGTCTGTCCATCTACCTACCTATCTTTCTGTCCATCTACCTACCTATCTTCCTGTCCATCTACCTACCTATCTGTCTGTCCATCTACCTACCTATCTGTCTGTCCATCTACCTACCTATCTGTCTGTCCATCCACCTACCTATCTGTCTGTCCATCCACCTATCTGTCTGTCCATCTACCTATCTATCTGTCTGTCCATCCATCCACCTACCTATCTCTGTCCATCTACCTATCTACCTATCAATCTATCTACCTACCTACCCATCTACCTATCTATCTATCTATCTGTCCATCTACCTACCTATCTGTCTGTCTGTCCATCTACCTATCTGTCTGTCTGTCCATCTACCTATCTGTCTGTCCATCTACCTATCTATCTGTCTGTCTGTCTATCTACCTATCTGTCTGTCTGTCCATCTACCTATCTGTCTGTCCATCTACCCATCTATCTGTCTGTCCATCTACCCATCTATCTGTCTGTCCATCTACCTACCTATCTGTCTGTCCATCTACCTACCTATCTGTCTGTCCATTTACCTACCTATCTTCCTGTCCATCTACCTACCTGTCTGTCTGTCCATCTACCTATCTATCTGTCTGTCCATCTACCTACCTATCTGTCTGTCCAACTACCTACCTATCTGTCTGTCCATCTACCTACCTATCTGTCTGTCCATCCACCTACCTATCTGTCTGTCCATCTACCCATCTATCTGTCTGTCCATCCATCCACCTACCTATCTCTGTCCATCTACCTATCTACCTACCATCTACCTACCTACCCACCCATCTACCTATCTACCCATCTACCTATCTACCTATCTATCTACCTATCTATCCCTCTATCCACCCATCCTTCCATCCATCATCCATCCATCCATCCATCCATCTATCTATCTATCCATCCATATGTGTGTCTATTCGCCCATCTATCCATCCATCTGTCTGTCTACCTATCTATCTGTCTGTATATCTATCTATCCAACCGTCCGTCTATCTGCCTATCCATCCATCTGTTCATCTACCTATCCATCTGTCTATCCAGCTATCCATCCGGCTATCCATCCATCCATCCATCCACCTATCTGTCTGTCTGTCCATCTATCGGTCTGTCCATCTATCTGTCTGTCTCTCTGTCTATTTATCAATCCGTCCATCCATCTACCCATCCATCCATCCATCCATCCATCCATCCACCTACCTATCTACCTACCTATCCATATATCCATCCATCCATAGGCCTATCTATCTGTCCATCTATCTGTCCGTCTGTCCATCTATCTAACTATCCGTCTGTCTGCCCATCTATCTATCCATCTGTCTGTCTGTCCATCCATTTATCATCTATCTGTCCATCTGTCTGTCCATCTAACTATCCATCTCTGTCCATCTATCTATCCATCCATTTATCCATCTATCTGTCCATCTGTCTATCCATCTGTCCATCTATTTGTCCGTCTGTCCATCTATTTATCCGTCTGTCTGTCCATCCATCCATCATCTATCTGTCCATCCAACCATTATCTATCTATCCATCTATCTACCTATTCATCCATGTCTCTATCTATTCATGTATTTATTGCCATGAATAAATTACATAAAAAAATGTATTGTAATATTTCACTATATTTCTGTTTTTGAGACTTTCAAAAAATATAAAGAAAAGTTTTATACTGATCCTTTTGAATTCTTTTTGAAGTTTAAAAGCTTTATACTTCCATGAAAGAAACAGAAACAATAATGCAGAATTAAAATTTTCGGGTGAAAATAATGTCTGAATTCAAAAAACAAAATCTAATTTAATGGTCCTAAAAATAGTTTCAAATTCACTATATAAAACAATAAAAGATTTTTGACCTGGATGGTTTCATGAGATTTACCCGTTTAAAAGATAAGCAATCAGGATCTGAGCAGCTGGGGGTGTGGGCAGTGATTTTGCATCGAGAACTGGAAAGTTGCTAAGATGTGAATTAAGCAGTCGGACACAGCCCAGAAAAGCTCACACAATGGAGATGGAGAGCACAGCCCTCATAAGTATCTGCCGCTATGAGCTCTGATGCAGTTCAGCATGAGGGGGAGAGACAGATCATCATCATTAGTGTCTCACATGCCAAAGCTCATTCCAGCTGCCGCAGGCTGGTACTTTCTGCCTTTGTAAAAGGAGAGCAGGGATACACCATGGTGAGGATGATCCAGTACGACTTCCGGGTTGGATGAGAGAGGCCTGCACCCACTTCACAAACCTACTATTACAAAACCACAAACATGCTGACTTACCACTCTGCAAGGTCTGCTTGCCTCCAGACAACACTCCTAGAGGTAGCGTTCCGGTTGGGGTGAGCCCTTTGAGGGTCAGTACACTCTCGCTCTCTTCCCTGAGGCACAACATACACATACACAGACTATTAGAGTTGTGTTCAAAGAACTAAACGGCACATAATCAATTAAGGTGAAGTGGGGGGAGAAAGAGGAAATATATGGTAATTTGAAACTTTGCTGTAGCGCCAACCTAATCTGAATATTGCTCAGAAAACCAAAGACAAAAGACTTCAAGATGTCCTCTGCTCCTCCATTATCTATGGCATTGTTCATCTGGAATAATGTCTAATATAATTAGACCGCTATTCCGCATGATGACTCACTGACGTCAGCTCATTAATCCTAATAGAGGAAAGTGTGTGTGTGTGTGTGTGTGTGTGTGTGTGTGTGTGTGTGTGTGTGTGTGTGTGTGTGTGTGTGTGTGTGGCATTAAAACAAAACTTCATTGTACAAGGAAGTTTTGCCTGCTCTTTATACAAACAGGGTTTTTTTTGATACCTGTAATTATTCCCCGGAGCAGCAGTGAATATATATACACACACACACACACACACACACATATATAAACTGTATATACACTTGCGTGTAGACTGACCTGAGAACAGAAAAGACTCTGGCCATCTTCCCAATGGCACGGATCTTATTTCTGATCACCTCCTTACGGACAGCTGGAGTTCCACCTGCGGCAGCAGAAAACCAACAACAAAACATTGTCACTCCATATGACCTCTGACCCCAGCTAAGGAGGGGGAACCAAAAATGTGGAGATGCTTAGAATCAGACTTACATCCTGAGCAATAATTGTGTGTATTTTGATAATTATGACAAGTGAATTTTGAACTGCATTTGAAACAGTTACTCCTTATCAACTTTATTTTTAATAGATCTAAAATAATAATACAAATAATACATTCAGCTAATAACTTCAGCTAATAAAATCAATAACATTAACTAAAGTAAAATAATATATATATATAAAAAATATATCTATCTATCTAAAGTATTATTTTTTAGAATTTTACAAATAATATATTGCTGTTGCAATGTCTCAATTTTCTACCAAAATACCTTAGTTTTTAATCAGCATGTTGGAAAATGCAATGCAAAAATAAAGACATTGCAACAGATCTATATTACTACTAATAATGAGGACAATAACAATTAATAATAAGTAAGTTGTTTGGATAAAAGTTTATGCTAAATTCATAAATGTAATAATAATATAAATACTAAAATAAAATATTATTTTTACATTATTACCACTATTATTAATTATTATTCAATTGCTTAATATTTATTATTATTTAAGCAACTGAATACATTTTAAAATAATAATAACTACTTTTTTTATAAATGTTATTATCACTATTATTAATTATTATTCAATTTCGTAATATTTATTATTATGCAAGCAATGGAATAATTTGTCATATTTATTATTATTACTACTATTATTTTTGTTCAAGTTATTACTACTAATTATTACTACTTAATTGCCTAATATTTATTATTAAGAAACTGAATAATGTTTAATATAATAATTATTATTATTACAATTTTCTTTACATTACCACTATTATTAATTAATTATTCAATTGCTAAATATTTATTACTTAAGACATTTTTTTTAAATAATAATTATTACAACTACAATTTGTTTTGTTATTACCACTATTATTATTATTCAGTTGCTTAATATTTATTAAGTAACATTTATTTATATATTAGTACATTTTTATATAATAATTATTATTACTATTTTTTCCACATTATTACCACTATTATTAATTATTATTCAATTGCTTAATATTTATTATTATTTAAGCAACTGAATAACTGTTTTATATAATAATTATTATTACTATATATTTTTTTACATTATTACCACTGTTATTACCTATTATTCAATTGCTAAATATTTATTATTATTTAAGAAATTAAATAACTTTTACATAAGCTATTTGCAAAAGAAAAGGGGATGTGGATGGAATAAATAAACATAAAACAGTTTCTATAACAAAAAAAACAAGAATAATTTTAAATAATAATTATTAATATTTTGTTTTACATTATTACCACTATTATTAATCATTATTCAGTCGCTTAATATTTATTATTATTTAAGCAATGGAATATTTTTTTATATAATAATTATTATTATTGCTATCATTTTTACATTATTACCACTATTATTAATTATTATTCAATTGTTTAATAATTATTATTTAAATAACTGAATACATTTTTAAATTATAATTATTATTACTGCTATTATTTTTTACATTATTACCACTATTATTAATTATTTTTTTTTTACTTAATTATTATTTAAGCAAGGAAATAATTTGTAATGTAATAATTATAATAATTATTTTATAATATTACCACTATTATTAATTATTATTAATTTGCTTAAAATTTATGATTTAAACAACTATATACATTTTAAAATAATAATAATATCACGATTTTGTATTTTTAATGTTATTACCACTACTATTCATTATTATTAAATTGCTAAATATTTATTATTTAAACAATTATATATATTTTAAAATAATAATTATTATTAATGCTTTTTTAATGTTATTACCACTCTTATTAATTATTATTCAGATGCTTTAATATTTTAATATTTAATATTATTAAAACAAGGAAATAATTTGTAATGTAATAATTATTATTATTTAATTTTTTACATTATTACCACTATTATTAATTATTTTTCATTTGCTTAATATTTATGATTATTAAAGCAATTGAATACTTTAATATAATAATTTTCTATTTTTTATGTTATTACCACTACTATTCATTATTATTCAATTGCTAAATATTTATTATTTAAACAATTATATATATATTTTATAATAATAATTATTAATGATTTATGGTATTACCACTATTATTAATTATTATTCAGATTAGGGATGGCGAAAACTTAAACATTTCTTGACCGACCACCGAGCCTCATTAGCCGGTTGAAACCGGTTAACCGATTAGTTTAATATGGTACGCTATTTGAAATAACAGCCATTTCGAGCCGCGCCTGCAATTTCGCAACTCTGTCGCATCTCTCTGCCGCTCTGCCTCCCGCACACACACACACACACACACACACACACACACACACACACACACACACACACACACACACACACACACACACACACACACACACACACACACACACACACACTGCCACTCACGTCACTTTTTTTAAATCCACTACAGCGCGAAACATGAGTCCCCCAAACGCGGCGCCGAAGAGCTTGTTGTATGTAATCGTAGGACAAATGGCTCCTTAGTTTCAAATGGTTTGGGTACAAGGTGATCGCTTTGAAAATAAAGACGTTTGTTTTGGTTAGAAGCTCATTTGAAACATTGCCATGGCTCATTTAAGAAAATGACAGCTCCGAAGAGACGCCGCTTTAGTTGAGGTAGTGCTAACCATTGTCTCAGCCTCAGACGTCACGCCCACGGAACGTCAGTCTGAAGGTCTGGCTACGCGAGACTATGCTAACCATAATAAAGAAAGATGATGATCATAATCACCTTATCGGTTACCACTGAAATGTAGATGTAATGTATTTCCAAATCTAAGCCCATCTTATGCGGAATGTTGCCTAATAGACTGAAACATGATAAAACCAATGGATAAAACAGGCACCTTCAGAATGCGTAAAAGACGCACCGGCACTTTTTTTTTTAACCGACTACCGACAACTTTGACCGGTTAACGTTGATACGGTCAACCACCGGTCA